>NC_081853.1:40944049-41290028 GCF_963259705.1 Myotis daubentonii | reverse complement strand
TCTCCCTTCCTCCCTCCCTCGCCCTTCCATTCTCTCCAAAATCAATAAAAACTTATTTTTAAAAAATAAATAAAATTTTAAAAAATATAAGGATTTGCTCAGCTAAGAGATGAAAGGCAACATGCCTAGCAAAGGACATGGCTGTGCAAAGGCTCTTGGAGGAAGACTGGGTGGAGCATTCAAGGACGTGGAGGTGGGCCAGTATGGCTGGAACTCAGAACAGGAGGAAGCGTGAACTGAAATGAGCCTGGAAATGTAGACCAAAGCCAGATCAGGCAGGGCTTGCTGGTCACATTCATTGTTCCCATCCCTATCCTAAGAGCAATGGGAATCCATTGAGAGTTTTAGCCAGAGGAGTGACAAGAGGAGATGTGGTTTTGAAAAGATCAACTCTGGCTGCAAGATAGAAAAATGTAGAATGTAGGCAATCGCAGTAGTCCATATGAAAGATATTAATAGCTTGGACCAGGGTGGTAGCAATGAAAATGGAAAAAAGTTGAACTGATAAAGACATTTAAGAGGTAAAATGTACATGAGTTGATAGTGGATTGGATACTAAGAGTGAGAAAAAGGAGGTATGGAGAATGGATGGATGGTTGTACCATTCACTGAGATGAAGAGCACAGGACCAGCATGGCGCTGGGGAAACCATGAATTCCGGTTTGAACATGTGGAGTTTGAGGCATCTTGACATATACAAATGGAGGTATCAAGTAGGCAGTGCAAAACCTTAGAGAAATCCACAGAAGTGGAAAGAGAGGGTGGAGACCACACACCTGGACCACCTTAGCCAGGAAGTGACGTGCATCACACATTACACGTCATGTCTCACCATGTTCCACTGGTGAGAACAGCGTCCTGGCTGAGCAGCTGCTTCCCAGTGTAGTTCTGCCAGACAAAATACATGACACCTAGTTAAACTTGTTCAGGGGGAAAAATCATTTTTAGTATAAGTATATCCCAAATATTGCATCTGAAATTCAAATTTAACTGGGAGTCTTGTTTTTCATGATGGTTTGCTTTCTTGCTAAATCTGACAACCCTATTTATGGCAAGATCACACACCTTGATGGACAGTTGATCATTGCTGCCACATGATATACATGACTTAGAGTAGAATTCCACCATATTTCCTGTGCAGGTTGGGGGTGGGGAGGGATATAGCAATTTGTTCTTCAATTCGAAAGATCAGGAAAGAGGAGGCTTAGAAGTAGAAGATGAATGGGGAGCACTCTTGGCAGACCTTAAAGTCAAAAAAACACAATTTTCCCTGTAATTGTTCCATTTAGTCAACGAGTATTTATTGGGCATTGCTATGTTCTAAGTGCCATGCTAGGGGCTGAAGATCCTGGGATATTGCAATCCATGCCTTAAGACGCTCACAGTCCTGGGGGGGGGGGGGTGAGCTTGGGGGGAGCATAAATAAGCTGATGAAGGAGCACTAAGCCAGACTGGTGGAAACCCAAAAGGTTTCCTAGGGGAGATGGTGGCTGAGCCTCAGAAGTGGGGCAGGTAGGAATCCACCAAGTTAAAGTGTGCAGATCGCTGCATCCACTCATGGAGTAGTAAATGGTACAGGTCACACATCCCCACTAGAAACTACTAGAAACCTGGACAACATATATGAAACAGGTGACAGTTGCCAGAACAGGACTATTATCTCTGAGAGAAGGAAATAAACAAGGTGAGCCCCCCCCACAACTGCCCTGGGTTCCTGCATGGAGGCAGTTTCTGGACTTTGGCGCAAGGAAAGGAATCCAGATAGGAAGTGGGAGACGCACTGAGTTGAGGAGACAAATACAGGCGCTTGGGGAGGCTGAGGTAGCTGGAATTTACGGGGCAGAGTCCAGAGCGGAGGGAGCTATGCAGAGAAAGTTTCCCAGAAATCTGAAGAGGGGTCTCCCCGTGTCTTTAACTGAATACTAATCTGCACACACTTAGGTGAAGCTCCACAAAGCCAAAACAGGACAGCTGCCTGGCCGCCATGGCTCAGTGGTTGAGTGTCAACCTATGAACCAGGAGGTCATGGTTTGATTCCCGATCAGGGCGCATGCCGGGTTGCAGGCTTTATCCCCAGTGTTGGGGATGCAGGAGGCAGCCAATCAATGATTCTCTCTCATCATTAATGTTTCTATCTCTCTCCCTCTCCCTTCCTCTCTGAAATCAATAAAAATACATTTTTAAAAAAGACAAAAAACAGGACAGCTGTCAGGTAGCTATAACCTAAACAATTTCCAGAACCCATTCAGGGCTGGAAGATGTTTTGAGCTCTCCCCAGCCAGAGTGAAGACTCATTGAGTACAAGGCCATGCAGAGTGACCCCAGAAGTGTTACGCTCTAATAATAGAGCAAAGGCTATTCTGGACCAAAACAAGCAAAGTTTCGAAACAAGCCTAGAGCGGACCAAGCTGATCTGCACATAAGTTTACTGCGTATAGAAGCAAACGTCGACATTCTGTTTAGACAGCAAAATCCAAGCACCCAATGAAATGCTGCTCATGATGTCAACATCTAATTTTAAAATGAGTACACATGCATAGAAGCAGGAAAATGTGACTCATACCCAAGAGCAAAATTAGTCAAAAGAAACAGAGTCAGAAATAACAGAGATAATGCAACTACCACGTGAAGGTGTGGGGGCAGTTGATGGAATTTCAAACCAAGAGAGGAGTTGGAATACATGGAGAGCATCCAGTCCGTTCGGTTACACTGGTGAGAGCAGGTGTTCAGGACAGCCAGCCACTGTGATGAGAGGGCCTGGGCAACTGGAGGCAGATGCAATAGTAGGCTCCATCTGGAGAATTCTAGAAGACTCACGTAGGTCTCGTTGGCTGGCAAACAGAATGGCTGCAGTCCTTCCCACTAGGACAAGCCAGAATCTGGTTGTCTCTGCCCTAGTCATAGCTTTCTCACTTATTTCTAAGATGAACTTGGATTAAATACTTGCATGTTTTAAGGAAAGGAAAGGGAGTTCAGCTTTAATGAGCACCTACTGTGTGCCAGACACTATTCTGGGCACTCCGACACACATCAGTTCACCTAATCCCTACACTAGTCCTGAGAGACAGGTACTGATCCCCTTAGAGATGGAGACACTTAGGTCTAAAAATTAAGGCGTTTGCTTATGGTCAGTCATGTAAGGTTCGTATGAACTGAAATCTGTGAAAACTCAATAAATTGAACTGTGAGGACTGTTTTGAAGTCCTCCTCTGGCGTGCAGTCTTTGCAGTCAAGCTCACCTGGCCCCAAATTCCAGTTCAGCTGCTTGCTAGATGTTTGCCTTCAGAAAATTCCCCAGCTCTTCAAGACTCGGCTTCCACACATGTTGAGTAGGAGGAGTATGGGAAGATTAAGTGAGAAGATTAAGAATCTCAAGAACCCAGAATAGAGCCAGACACATAGTAGGCGTTCAATAAATACCTTCCCACTGTGTCCTCCTCCTCTGGTAGTTCACTATCTGAACTGATCTTATATCATGATAGGAGGGGGAATATCAACATCATAACTAAATCAAATAAAAAAATTTTTTCAGCAAATGTGTAAGACGATGGTTCTCAAAGTGAGGTCCCTGGACAAGGAGCACCAACCAGCATCAGCTGCAGTGTACATTCTCATCACTCCCACCCGGACCTACTGAATCAGAAACTCTGGAGTGGGCCCCAGCAATGTGTCTTAAGGAGCCCACAGGTGGTAATGGTACATACTAAAAGTTCAGAACCACATGTAAAATAGTTTCCCCATTGCAATAACTTAATTCAATTATTGCATAGACTGTGGTTCGATACTAACAACCAATCTAATAGCTGCTCATCGTGTTGTGTTTCATGGAATTTTTTCAGATTGCTTTGATGTATTCTGCTGATAAAACTCTCTACAGGAAAGAATAAGCCAAGTGAAGTGATGGTGGATGAACAACCTTACAAAAAGAGTCTCTCTAAGCTGTCAAGTTGATACAAAAAGATAAATGTAAAGCTCTGGAAAGAGCCATTTGAATGGCCCAGTGGAGGAAGTGAAGATTCAATTGGGAGCAACTTCTCTAAACCTAACAAGAGGTTAACACACAGGACAAATCAAAGCTCCAACCAATTGCACAGTGAATGCTTTTTTTCTTTTGTCAGCGGTTCCCGCCCCAATCCCTTACACTAAACCTTAGTTCCTAACTCAGCTGTTCTGTTTTCCTAACTTGCAAATTTGGAAAACAATGAAGTAATTTTGATCCAGAAATCAGGCACTTGTCATTAGGTGCAAAAGTCCACGTGCTGAAGACCTCAAAATGTTGAAAGCTACAAAACAAGAACTGGATGTGGGCTGGGCAGCTGAAAGCAATTACGCAGGAAATCTGGCGTCGAACGTAAATGGTACATCTGAGTACTTGGAATGAGTCTCAATTATATTTCAGTAGTTTTCATTATTTCCGATTGCTACAATACCCGTCCACATCCGTCTCCCAAAGGCTATCCTCCTCCATCCTGGCTTGCAGATGATTTCCATTGTTTTCTATGTTCTTAATCTTCTCTTTTATCTCCGCTGTTTTTCTTTCCTTCTTCATTTCGTGATTTTTTTTTTTTTTTCTTATAAGGCACGCACCCAGCGTCTGATGCTTCTACAAAATGCAGGGAATTTTCTTCTTCCTGTCCTTGAAGCGACAGCTTGTCTTTCCCCTCAAGTGTCTTTGCCGCAACGCCTGATAAACTGTTTATTTTTCCTAACACCTTTCCTTTTTTGCCTGAAAAACAAACATTACCCAAAAAAAGTCCTTGTTTTGCTAAATTGTTACTTTGCAATTTCCTGATGCTAGAGCGCCGCCTGCTGAGTAAATGAGAAATAGCAGGTCATACAGACTGGTTTAGCAAAAGATAAAAGAATTGGGTTCTGGTGCCCATTTTCTCATGCTAGGTACACAGTCTTCAGAAACGACAGGTGTAATATTATTGATATGGTTCCTCCCCCCTAAATATCTTGCATAAGTCATCAAACGTTACCCCTAATAGTACCATGAAAACCATACTACAGTAAAAGTGTATTTTTACCACCACCTACAAATACTTAGCAAATGTCCCACATAGGCAAGATGCTCAATAAATATTTGTAGATAGATAATATTCTGTGAAAGCATTTCTAATATGTAATTTAATGGTTTATTTATGTTTCCCAATAACTGAAAAGCTCCTTGAAAGAAAAAGAAAAAAAGTACATATTTCTAGGTTTGCATAATAGGTTTTCAAAATATAGTCGAAGAATTAATACTGATTATGATTCTAAATATATAATAGTCACCATTTTTAGCACCTATGATGTGCTAAGAACTGTTCTATGTATTCAACAAACATTTTCTCTAATCCTTAAAACCTGCCCATTTTACAGATGTGGAAACAATCTTAGTGAGGTTGAGTATCTTGCCCCAGATCATAAAGCCAGGATTCCTCCAAATCTGTCTGACTCTGAAATCCATGCACTTTCCACTCCACCAACTACCTTTCACAAATCTAAAGTCAGGACTAATATTAGAAAAGATCCGCTTTAAGGAACCTCAGTGCAACTCTGCAACCCCCACCACACACACACACACACACACACACACACACACACTCACACACACATCAGCCTTCCTACCAATAAATATAGCAACACACTCACACACAAGTTTACAAAATTACAAGGCCAGCAAGGCCTTTGTCAGAACCAGCTAATGATATGGCGCCTATGACCTCACATGGCAGTCTTTTTTCCCCATTACAGAGATCCCAGATCATTCCAAAGACCTTTCTCATAGTAAACTGAAGCCAGTTTTCTGTAGTTTTCAGAGCGTTTATCTATGATTCCCAATTCTTTTTCTGAGACACTACAAGATTTAATTACCTTTCCACATGCAAGCCTTTCAAAAATAGATGATGTCCTCTCATATCTCTCTAAACCAGCAGTTCTCAACCTGTGGGTCGCAACCCCTTTGGGGTCGAATGACCCTTTCACAGGAGTCGCCTAAGACCATTGGAAAATACATATATAATTACATATTGTTTTGTGGTTAATCACTATGCTTTAATTATGTTCAATTTGTAACAATGAAAATATATCCTG
The DNA here is from genome assembly GCF_963259705.1 of Myotis daubentonii. Classification (NCBI taxonomy): domain Eukaryota; kingdom Metazoa; phylum Chordata; class Mammalia; order Chiroptera; family Vespertilionidae; genus Myotis; species Myotis daubentonii. Next base: position 41,283,950 of record NC_081853.1, on the reverse strand, counting down.
CATATCAGGAGAACCAAGATGGCGGCATAGGTTAACGTCGGAGTTTGCTGCTTTGAACAACTACTTCAAAAGTGAAACTAAAAGACGGAATGGACATCACCCAGAACCACAGGAACGCTGGCTGAGTGGAAGTCCTACAACTAGGAGGAAAGAGAAGCGCATACGGACACTCAGAGGAGGCGCAGTGCTGAAGTCAAATTCTGAGGTGCGGAGTGCGCTGAGCGGGCTGACGGCGGAGGGCGCGGTTGGCGTTTTCAATCGGGAGGGAGTCGCAGACTCTGAGCTCCAGATACAGGCGAGTCTTTAGGGACCCAGACTCAAACGGGAGAAGCGGGACTGTCTGGCTTCGGTCAGAGCGAGTGCAGCTTTCTCTCCGAGCTTTGCAGCGGGTGCTGGGACTCAGAGAGGCAGAGCCCCTGGGGACAGGACTGAGAGCCGCCATAACTGCTCTCTCCAGCCCACCCTGTTGATCCTGTTCAACCCGCCCTGCCCAAGCCCTGCACAGAGGCATTTGCCGGATAGCCTCAGGCAAAGGCTAGATTAGCACCTCCCTAGAGGACAGAAGTTCTCTCACTGCTGACACAGCTGATTCTCATAGCCACTTGGCCTGGAGGTCAAACCCTCCCTGGTATTAGCTACAACAATCAAGGTTTAACTATAAGACTGCGAACAAAGACCACTAGGGGGTGCACCAAGGAAGCATAACAAAATGCGGAGACAAAGAAACAGGACAAAATTGTCAATGGAAGATATAGAGTTCAGAACCACACTTTTAAGGTCTCTCAAGAACTGTTTAGAAGCCGCCGATAAACTTAATGAGATCTACAAGAAAACTAATGAGACCCTCGATGTTATATTGGGGAACCAACTAGAAATTAAGCATACACGGACTGAAATAACGAATATTATACAGACTCCCGACAGCAGACCAGAGGAGCGCAAGAATCAAGTCAATGATTTGAAATGTGAGGAAGCAAAAAACACCCAACGGGAAAAGCAAAATGAAAAAAGAATCCAAAAATGCGAGGATAGTGTAAGGAGCCTCTGGGACAGCTTCAAGCATACCAACATCAGAATTATACGGGTGCCAGAAGATGAGAGAGAGCAAGATATTGAAAACCTATTTGAAGAAATAATGACAGAAAACTTCCCCCACCTGGTGAAAGAAATGGACTTACAGGTCCAAGAAGCGCGGAGAACCCCAAACAAAAGGAATCCAAAGAGGACCACACCAAGACACATCATAATTAAAATGCCAAGAGCAAAAGATAAAGAGAGAATCTTAAAAGCAGCAAGAGAAAGAAACTCAGTTACCTACAAGGGAATACCCATACGACTGTCAGCTGATTTCTCAACAGAAACTTTGCAGGCCAGAAGGGAGTGGCAAGAAATATTCAAAGTGATGAATACCAAGAACCTACAACCAAGATTACTTTATCCAGCAAAGCTATCATTCAGAATTGAAGGTCAGATAAAGAGCTTCACAGATAAGGAAAAGCTAAAGGAGTTCATCACCACCAAACCAGGATTATATGAAATGCTGAAAGGTATCCTTTAAGAAGAGGAAGAGGAAGAAAAAGGTAAAGATACAAATTATGAACAACAAATATGCATCTATCAACAAGTGAATCTAAGAATCAAGTGAATAAATAATCTGATGAACAGAATGAACTGGTGATTATAATAGAATCAGGGACATAGAAAGGGAATGGACTGACTATTCTTGGGGGGGGAAGGGGTGTGGGAGATGCGGGAAGAGACTGGACAAAAATCGTGCATCTATGGATGAGGACAGTGGGTGGGGAGTGAGGGCGGAGGGTGGGGCGGGAACTGGGAGGAGGGGAGTAGTTATGGGGGGGAAAAAAGAGGAACAAATGTAATAATCTGAACAATAAAGATTTAATTAAAAAAAAAATATATATATATACATATATATATCCTGCATATCAGATATTTACATTAAGATTCATAACAATAGCAAAATTACAGTTATGAAGTAGCAACGAAAATAATTTTATGGTTGGGGGTCACCACAACATGAGGAACGGTATTAAAGGGTCGCGGCATTAGGAAGGTTGAGAACCACTGCTCTAAACATTCATAGTGCACACTCCCCAGTAAATGTAAACCAGAAAATCTGACTTTGTATGTAACTTATTATGGACTGAATGCTTGTATGTCCCACCCCTGTCCTCCCACCCCCCAAATTCACATGTTGAAGTCCTAAATGCCAGTGCGATGGTATTTCAAGGTGGGGCCTTTGGAAAGTCAGTAGGTTTAGCTGAGGTCACAGATGGGGCCCTCACGATGAGATCAGTGCCCTTCTAGGCAGAGAGTGGGAGCTTTCTCTCCTCTCTTTCTCCCCCGCAATCGTGCCCCCTCCCTACCATGTGAGAATACAATAAGAAAACAGTGTCTGCAAGCCAAGCAAAGGGTCCTCACCAGAACCTGACTGTACTGGCACACTGATCTCAGACTTCCCAGCCTCCAGAACTGTGAGAAATACATTTCTGTGGTTTAAGCCATCTGTGGCATTTTGTTATCAAGTGATCTGACTCTACACAGCAGTTTTATACCTTTCCATAATCATTGTATATTCTATACTGTACAGATTTCATTTCCTAGCAGTTACATTTTCAGATGAAGTAACTGGGTGGCCTTATTCTATATCTGAGATACTGAAGTGCGCGCACACACACACACACACACACTTCACAAAGGCAACTGCCACAGCAATTTTTGGCCACAACAGTTTTTAAGAAAAGCTCCGCACCAACTGCTGACTTGCCATCTCAATGGAACTCAAAATCCTCATTTTCAGGGCACCTCTGTTACTCCAATACATTCGTAGCACCTAGTTTCTCAGACACTTAACATTTTCAACAGCAGCCTGGGACATTTTTCTGCTGCCGGCACATACACAAGGTGAGTAATGCGTTTGCCAACAAAAATTGCAACCCCATTGTGGACCATTGAAAAAACAGCTACCAATTCTCCCCCACCTTGTACCTGCACCCTAGCAATGTGCCCTGATAGCTCCTTCCATCAAGAAGTAGAATCCAAAAAAAAGAAAAAAGAAGTAGAATCCAAACTGATGAACCAAAATAGAGCCAGAGGAAAAGAAAATGTTAGACTATAATAGAAGCTATTTGCACATTTTTAATATTTCCTACAACTTTTGTGATATTATACTATGTTAGTACAGTTTTGATCATCTATATATATAAAAGCCTAAGCGACCGTTACAACCGAAAGACCGGAGTGACTGGTCAACCAGTTGCTATGATGCACACTGACCACTAGAGGGCAGACACTCAACATAGGAGTTGACCCCTGGTGGTCAGTGCACTCCCACAGCCAACCTCCCCCAGGGCCCTCCCCCCCACCAGCATACCTCCCACGGTCACCCCCCCATCCATCCCTCAGTCCAGCAGGCCCCGTTCAGCAGGCCCTGGCCAGCAGGTGCCGGCAGACCCCCAAGCCCCAGGTGGCAGCTGGTAGGCCCTGGGCAGCCCAGCCCCGATCAGAACTGGGCAAGATGGCCCTGATAGGCCTGATCACCGGCCAGGCCTAGGGAACTGCCCCCTCCCCATACTGTGCATGAATTTTGTGCACTGGGCCTCTCGTATTATTACATTTAAAATCTTTTTTCTTGAAATAGTAATGTTTATTACATTATTAAATAGTAATGTTTATAACATTATTATACTTAAAATCGTTTTTCTTTAAATATTTATTGCATGTAAAAAAATAAAATACAAAATCTACACTAATAAAAAAGAAAAATGGTAATTGGCGTACGACGCTACCCTTTTCTTTTTTTTTTTTATATTTTATTGAATTTTTACAGAGAGGAAGGGAGAGGGATAGAAAGTTAGAAACATCGTTGAGAAAGAAACATCGATCAGCCGCCTCCTGCACATCTCCCACTGGGGATATGCCCACAACCCAGGTACATGCCCTTGACCGGAATCGAACCTGGGACCTTTCAGTCCGCAGGCCGACGCTCTATCCACTGAGCCAAACCGGTTTCGGCGACGCTACCCTTTTCATTGGCTAATCAGGGTTATATGTAAATTAACTGCCAATTAAGATTGGCAGTTAACTGCCAACAAGATGGCGGTTAATTTGCATATGTAGGCACAATGCAGGGAGGCGAAAGGGAAAGCAGGAAGAAGCCCCCTGCCACTGACAGTGATCGGAAACCCAGGGGGGAGCTAAGAGATGGGGGGCTGCCCCCCAGCCATGATCGGAGAATCAGGTGCCTTTGCCGCCCTGGCCAGTGATAGCAGGAAGTAGGGGTGGAGCCAGCGATGGGAGCTGGGCACAGTCAAAGCTGGCAGTCCCAGGAGCTAGGGGTCCCTTGCCTGGGCCTAAAGCGAAGCCCACGATCGCGGGGCCGCTGCAGCTGCGGGTCCCCGCTGCCCGGGCCAGACGCCTAGGCCAGAGGCGTTAGGCCTGGGCAGGGGCGGAGCCTGCAACCGCGGGGAGCTGGGGGTCCCCTGCCCAGGCCTGACACCTCTGCCAGAGGCCTCAGGCCTGGTCAAGGGGCCGATCCTGCGATTGGAGGGTGATGGGGGTCAACGCCTGAGGGCTCCCAGTATGTGAGAGGGGGCAGGCTGGGCTGAGGGACACTACCCCCCACACACACCCAGTGCACGAATTTCGTGCACCGGGCCCCTAGTAAATAAAATAAAATAAGAAGCAGACTCCATGCCCTAGCCCGTTTGGCTCAGTGGATAAAGCATCAGCCTGCAGCCTGAAGGGTGCCGGGTTCAATTCTGGTCAAGGGTATGTATGATGTTTCTCTCTGTCTTTCCCTCTCTCTTCCACTCTCCCTGAAAATCAATGGAAAAATATCCTTGAGTGAGAATTAACACAACATAAAAGAAGCGGAATCCAGACTTGTATAGCCAGCAAACTTGAGGCAGTTGCAATTTCTGCAGATAAGGGATGCACTCCAGGCTCAAAGAATGCTCTGAAATGAGCTTATCAGGTGAATCCGCCTTCCCTTGGCTCTGGGATCTGTTGTAATTAGCTTGGTAACATAATACACTCAGTGGCTATGGGCAAAGGGCTATGGGCAAAGCTCAGAGGAGTGAGAAAAGCCATCTAGAGAAATTGCCAGAATTTCCCAGTGTTTTCTCAAGCAGAGCCAGTAATTCAATTCCCTGGCATAACCAAGAATGGGTCCCCAGCTCTGCCAGGCCTTTCTGGCTCCCCTTAAATTGAAACTGTTTCAAGAACTAGTCTTCTGCTTCTTTGGTACTTTCTTTTGTTGTTGTTGTTTTTAATACTCACCTAGGATATTTTTCCATTGAATTTTTGAGAGAGTGGAAGAGAGGGAAAGGCAGAGAGAAACATCGATTGGTTGCCTCCTTCATGAGCCCTGACCAGGGCCTGGGCTGGGGAGGAGCCTGCTAAGGTGCATGCCCTTGACCGGAATCGAACCTGGGACCCTTCAGTCCACAGGCCAATGCTCTATCCACTGAGTTATACCAGCTAGGGCTCTATGGCAACTTCTAATCCGATGCCCCACCTGAATGAAAGAAGTGTGGTCACACAAAGGACAGAAGTTGATCATTTGTCAAATCTTGCGTTAGAGAAGGTGCCGGGGTCCAACCCCAGCAGGTCCAGGGGTCCCCAAAGGTGTGGACGGAGTCAGCGAAGAAGGAATGACACGGAGGCAGCCTTCGGGTGATCATCATAGCCAGGTTCCTCTAGCCAGGTTCAGTAGCCAGGTTCTAGTCAGGCTCTCTTGCCAATTTCTGTAGTCAGGTTCAGTCCAGGATCCCTTGCCATGTTCTCCCGCTAGGCTCTGTCTCTAGGCTCCGAGGCCAGTCCCTCTCCAGGATCCTCCGGCATGCTCTCTCCAGCGAAGTTCTTCTGTCTCTAGGCTCCGTGTAGGTTCTGTCTTCTTGATTCTGTTCTAAGTTCTGAGTGTTTCTGTCTTGTTACAACTGTATTTATACCAGTTGATTCAATCCTATCAATCTCTATTACAAAGGTTAGGGCGTTTCTTATCTCCATTCCAGGGAGAAAAGATTATGTAGTTTAAGCATGATTGTTTGTAGTTAAAGGGATTAATTACCCGCCTGGCACTTAGTTGAGGGGTTTTATTCCCTCCCTAACTTCAGGGGAAAATCCCTACCTGGGGAAAACAACCTTTCTCAGAGACCTTGGTTAAAACATATAGTGCCAAGAAGGTGAGCAAACATATTAAGAACAGTATGCCATATATGCCAGGTCCCTTGAAACAGCAAGCATGGACCGGCTCCCGGCAAGAAGGAGTTTAACTGCATATATGCCAACCATCCCCAAAGCTTCCTTTTTAAAAAAAAATTGGTTTTAGAAAGACGGGTGCGGGGGAGGAAGAGGAGGAGAGAGAGAAAGAGAGAGACTGGGGATCGAACTCACAACCTGGGTATGTACCCTGACCAGGAATCGAACCTGCCACCTTTCAGTGTACTGGGGATGATGCTGCAACCAATGGAGCTACACTGGCCATGGCCCCAGAGCTTCTTAACTCCCACAGCATGTTACCAACAAAGGCAACAGATCTGCACAGGAGACAGAAACATGGTTATTTTCTTGAAAGAACTCCAGAGACCAAGTTATAGAATTTCTAACACTGGGTTATTCAGGGGCCTGGTAAACACAGAAACCACCAGAGGGGCAGGGAGGGAAAAGAGGCAGGAGCAGGATGTCTGCTCTAATTCGGCATTCACTTTCTCTGTTTTGTAACAATGTCGGCTCTATAGAATAAAGCCAAATATGCTTTCTGTGTTTCTGGGTCTTTAAGGCCCAGGCAGCTTAGCAATGGGTAGGTTGCCATGGCAACCTGTAATTCAACTGTCTACTAAATTGAAAAGCAACAACAGAAAATCCCTAGCAAATAAAGCATGATACCTGTTAGTGACAGTTATCTGTTTATTACAGTATGGCTTTGAGCGCTTAAAAATACAAACACCTAGAATGCTCTGCTACGATTGAGTAAGAAAGCAAGGTTGTTTGTTTTCTTTTCAAAAACTCTCAAACAGAAAAGAAGAAAATAAACAAGTTCTGAAAGTGTTTACATATCAAGCCTCTTTTATGACCCCAGAAGAATGCTCCCACTATCCACACACACTGCACAAAAGAAGCCAGCAGGATTAAGCAATTCAGAATTCTAGAGCAACATGAGGTAGTGAGACCTCAGCCAGTAAGTGTCCTACATTGGACTTCCTCAAACAAAGGAAGGCCTCGGGACCACACTGAGCTTTGAGATGTGTGAGCAGAGGCTCTTGCATATGAAAGGCCTGGCTCTTTGCAATCTGAAAATTACCTAATAAACTGCAGCTTGGTCAAAGAGACCCAGAACTTCCAAAAGAAGGCCCACGGCCCCACAGCAGCTTCCATTCCTTCACAGCTGGGCCTCATCTGGGCACCTCCAAACCCCAAACAAAGAAGAGGAATCTGCAGATCTCTCCATAGCTCCTGCTGGGTAGCCTCAGGCAGAGGCTAAATTAGCACCTCCTTAGAGATCCAAGAGCCAGTGTACCCAGTGGTCAGAGTGGGACCATCCAGATTACAACTCCTCAGATCCATAAGGGACACACTCAGTGGGCAGACTCAGTGAGCACCAAAGCCCCACTGAAGCAAGTCTTGCCCCAGAAGGGTGTCTCCAGCACAGAAGTTCTCCCACTGCAGACACAGCTGATTCTCACAGCCAATTGGCCTGGAGGTCAATTCCTCCCAGGGATACCTACAACAATCAAGGCTTAACTACAACAAGACTGTGCACAAAGCCCACAAAGGGGTGCACCAAGAGTGTCTACCTCAGGTAATTGGGGAGGCTGAGCCACTGGGCCCTATAGGACACCTAGCACAGAAAGCCACTCTATCAACACAGGGAAGCATAAAAAATGTAGAGACAAAGAAACAGGTCACAAATGACAGGAATGGAGGAAAGCAAACTACTGGATATAGAGTTCAAAACCACACTTTTAAGGTTTTTCAAGAATTTTCTAGAAACCGTGATAAATTTAGTGAGACCCTTGAGGATATGAAAAAGGACCAGCTAGAAATTAAGCATACACGGACTGAAATAAAGGATAATATACAGAGTTCCAACAGCAGACTAGAGGATCGCAAGAATCAAGTCAAAGATTTGAAATACGAAGAAGCAAAAAACACCCAACCGGAAAAACAAAAAGAAAAAAGAATCCAAAATTAGGAAGATAGTGTAAGGAGCCTCTGGGACAACTTCAAGCGTACCAACATCCGAATTATGGGGATACCAGAAGAAGAGAGAGAGAGCAAGATATTGCTTGGGTTTTATGTGGCAAAAATGTTCCTGACTTCCTTGAGAGAATTAAAAAGAATTAGGGGAAGAAATGAGAGAATCAACTCTAAAATATTTTACACTCTTTTACTACAAAAACTGACATTTTTGTTAGGATCGAAATTAGAAGGTGCTGCTGTGCAGGAAAGAGCTCATCTTGAGCATAAACTGTTCACCTAAAAATTCAGGACCTACTGGAGAACTGACAGGTGAGCTCAGTGCCACTGAGCCAGGGGTTTCCCGCTGTTCCTCACGTTTCCTGGCTTTCCCCAGTTTCACCTACAAACAACTGCCCCGCCCGCACATATCCTGTCCCACAGTCTTGAGAGGTGACCTTGGGTAAAGGTACCAGGAGCCCTGAGCATTGAGGCAGGGGCAAAGGAGCAGGGAGTCATACCACCAGGACCGTGGGCAGGTGGCCAGCTGTGTGCAATGTCACACCAGGTTAAGACAAGGGCTATCTGTCAACCTTTAGCTACGGGAACCGTGTTTCTGCCCCCCAACCACCCCCAACACATTCTATAATTTTTTCAACTGTGTTGTTTACCTATCATCATATCACAACTGTTAGCCCTAGAAGGTTGCTGGAGGGCATACAGTCCAATCCCTTACTTTATAGAAGGGAACTGAACCCAGCAAGGTGAAGGGACCTCCTGAAGGTCATTGAAAAGCAGAATCACAACTAGAAAGGTATCCTCCGTCCTCAATGTTGAGAATATTTAAATCTCAAAAGCCAAGGAATTCTTCCTACCCTTTTTGGGGCCTGTTATTTTTACTAGCAGGAAGCGCCACGCTGACTATTTCTGCCCTTTGTGACAGACGCACACCATGATGGCTCCACTAGAACACCGGGGACCTTCCCCGTGCTTTCTTGTTTGAGGCGCTGGTGATGGGATGTGGACTTGGTCATCTTTCATCACTTGCTTAGATTCTCCTGAGGACGTTACTGCAAATCAGTGGTATGTGAAGGTCGAGTTCACCAGAGTCCATCTTGACTGTCAGTTACATGGGGAACATGCCCACCGAAAGCATCTGGAGAGGTTCTGCGCTTCCTCCAAGACTGCCCTTCCCGCTACTACACACATGCCAGCCGGTGTTGTTCTAAGTGGCTCTGATACTCTGGTGTCTGAAAAACCACCCCAGGGCAACCATTTTCCCACTGTGAAGAGCAACTCTCCCATGGCTGCTAGTGCACTGGCCAGCTGTCAAACAAACTTTTAGACAAACAATTAAGAAAGTTAGTGTCCAAATTTTAACAGGCCCAACTGAGTGTAAACACTAAAACCAGATCCATGAATTGGCTGTCTCTATTCATGCAGCGTTTCCAGATTCAGAAGGAATTTAACCTATTTCCCATCCACCACACACTTGTTTAGAGCTCAATGTTTCCTATTATACTGTAGAAAACGGGGGACAAAATACAACACAAATGTATGTAACAACCCACAGAATATGGTCAACATCATGATCAACTCCCAAAGTAGGTTACAAGGTTTTTTCTCCTGGAAGCACCCCTTCTAAGGAGCCCCAAGATGTGCTTAGCACAGAGAAGAGGGGAGGAGGTAATTTAGCGGAGGAAGTTTGGGGAATACTGCATCCCACTGAACACTACCTCAAAGGATTCACAATGCACATTCGTCCATCAGAGAACAGGACTGACACAAAGACACCTCAGTGACCTTGTTTATCCTGGCATTTCCCAATTTATTTAAACAAGAAGCCTATTGTCTTCCACCTAACATCACTTAGTATCCCCAGAAAAATGGTGGACGTTACTGCCTGGGAAACAACACAGAGAATGCTGACTATGTAACAGCCTTTACTTCCCCAGCATGGCCACAGCCGCTAGGAAAGGAAAGAGGGTCAGGAGTGGAGGCAGGTGCTGAGGCACCTTACCCCATTCATGGCCGAGACTGATTCTTGACCAGATCAAGTCCCCCTCCTCTCACCAACTCCTTCCCAGAAAGACTGCCTTATCAGTTATAGTGAGCCACTACCAGCTGGCATTGCAGAAAACAATCCTTGCTGGAATCTCTACAAACTCTAAAACCTTTTAAAAAATGTGTACCCTAGCCAGTTTTGCTCAGTGGATAGAGCGTCAGCCTGCGGACTGAAGGGTTCCGGGATTCGATTCCCATCAAGGGCACATGTCCTGGTTGCGGGCTCAATTCCCAGTACAGGGTCTTCTGGAGGCAGCCAATCAATGATTCTCTCTCATCATTGATTTTTCAATCTCTCTCCCCCTCTCCCTTCCTCTCTGAAATCAATAAAAACTGTCAAACTGTTAAAAAAAAAAAAAAAAACTCTACACAGACATTCCCCTATGCTAAGTTAAAGATTTACATAAGAGATCCTGCTACGTTCAAAGAAAGGTGTAAGATAAATTATAAATGGTCTTACAAAAACATCGATATAGATACCAAAGGGAGAAACTAAGATGGCGGCATAGGTAAACACCAGGAAATTGCTGCCTCCCACCACTTCAAAAATACAACGAAAAGACAAAACGGACATCATCCAGAACTACAGGAAGGCTGGCTGAGTGGAAATTCTACAACTAGAAGGAAAGAAAAGCACACTGAGAGCCAGAGGAGCTGCGGCAGTAAAGTGTAGAGGTACGGAGGCTCCTGCACGCAAAAAGGGGCTGGCACCTGAGGATGCGGCTGTCTTTTTTAATCGGGAGGGAGTCACAAGCTCCCAACTGCTCTGAACTAAGGTTTTGGGAAGTCTCTGGGGACCCAGAACTCATACAGGGAGAAACTAGACTGTCTGGCAGCAGGCAGAACTCTGAACTTGAGGGCGGCTTTCCCTCAGAGGTGCTTGCAGCAATTATCAGGACACTGAGACGTGCGGCCCCTTAGGGCAGGGCCGAGGATCCTCCATAGCTGCTTGCTCCGCCCTTTGATTCCCTGAGACCCCGCCCCATCCAGGATTCGGCAGAGGCTTTTGCATATGAATGCCCTGGCCCTTTGGAACCTGAAAATTACCTAAAAAATTGCAGCTGGGCCAGACAGACCTAGAACTTCCAAGAGAAGGCCCAAGGCCCCACAGCAGCTTGCATTCCTTCACAGCTGGGTCTCATCAGGGCACCTCCAAACTCCAAAAAAGGAAGGGGAATCTGCAGTTCTCTTCATAGCTCCTGCTGGGTAACCTCAGGCAGAGGCTAAATTAGCACCTCCTTAGATCCAAGAGCCAGTGTACCCAGTTGTCAGAGGGGGACCATCCGGATTACAACTCCTCAGATCCATAAGGGACACACTCAGTGGGCAGACTCAGTGAGCACCAAAGCCCCACTGACGCAAGTCTTGCCCCAAAAGGGTGTCTTCAGCACAGAAGTTCTCCCACTGCAGACACAGCTGATTCTCACAGCCAATTGGCCTGGAGGTCAATTCCTCCCAGTGATCCTACAACAATCAAGGCATAACTACAAGACTGTGCACAAAGCCCACAAGGGGGTGCACCAAGAGGGTCCACCTCAGGTAACTGGGAAGGCTGAGCCACTGGGCCCTACAGGACACCTAGCACACAAAACCACTCTACCAACACGGAAGCATAAAAAATGCGGAGACAAAGAAACAGGTCACAAATGACAGAAATGGAGGAACGCAAACTACTGGATATAGAGTTCAAAACCACGTTTATAAGGTTTTTCAAGAATTTTATGGAAACCGCCAATAAATTTATTGAGACCCTGGAGGATATGAAAAAAGACCAACTAGAAATTAAGCATACACTGCCTGAAATAAAGAATAATATACAGAAATCCAACAGCAGACAAGAGGATCCCAAGAATCAAGTCAAAGATTTGAAATACAAAGAAACAAAAAATACCCAACCGAAAAAGAAAAAAGAATCCAAAATTAGGAAGATAGTGTAAGGAGCCTCTGGGACAACTTCATGCGTACCAACATCAGAATTATAGGGGTACCAGAAGAAGAGAGAGGGCAAGATATTGAAAACCTATTTGAAGAAATAATGACAGAAAACTTCCCCTACCTGGTCAAAGAAATAGACTTACAAGTCCAGGAAGCGCAGAGAACCCCAAACAAAAGGAACCCAAAGAGGACCACACCAAGACTCATCATAATTAAAATGCCAAGAGCAAAAGACAAAGAGAGAATCTTAAAAGCAGCAAGAGAAAGGCAGTCAGTTACCTACAAGGGAGTACCCATACGACTGTCAGCTGATTTCTTAACAGAAACCATGCAGGCCAGAAGAGAGTGGCAAGAAATATTCAAAATGATGAATAGCAAGAACCTACAACCAAGATTACTTTATCCAGCAAAGCTATCATTCAGAATAGAAGGTCAGATAAAGAGCTTCACAGATAAGAAAAAGCTAAAGGAGTTCATCACCACCAAACCAGCATTATATGAAATGCTGAAAGGTATTCTTTAAGAAGAGGAAAAAGAAAAAGGAACTCTTACCATTTGTCACAGCATGGATGGAACTGGAGAGCGGATAAATACCACATGATCGCCGAAACCGGTTTGGCTCAGTGGATAGAGCGTCGGCCTGCGGACTGAAAGGTCCCAGGTTCGATTCCGGTCAAGGGCATGTGCCGGGTTGCGGGCACATCCCCAGTGGGGGGTGTGCAGGAGGCGGCTGATCGATGTTTCTCTCTCATCGATGTTTCTCTCTCATCGATGTTTCTGACTCTCTATCTCTCTCCCTTCCTCTCTGTAAAAAATCAATAAAATATATTTTTTTAAAAAATACCACATGATCTCACTCATTTGTGGAATATAATGAACAACATAAACTGATGAACAAGGCCTGATCCAGAGACGGAGAGGCAATGGATTGGACTGTCGGGCCTTGGAGGGAAGGTAGGGGAGGGTGGGGGTAAGGGGGAAAGATCAACCAAAGGACTTATATGCAAGCATATAGGCCTAACCAATGGACACGGACAACGGGGGAGTGAGGGCATGAGCGGGGGGGTAGGGGGTAACGTGGGGATAAGGACACATGTAATATCTTAATCAATAAAAAATATATTAAAAAAATAAAAAATAAAATAAAAGTTTGCCCAAAAAAAAAAAGAAAGATACCAAAAACCACACTTGGTTAGAAATAATATTTATTATCCCCTCCCCCCCATGTACAGATTACTTTTCAGAAACATGGAAGGTATTACCCATGTCCTCATCAGTAACAGTTTGTAGAAAATAAACTTAATTCATATCTCGTCAACAATATATTTCTATCATTTTTTTAAAACAATAGCCATTTTATTTTTCCATGTTAGTCCAACAATAACTTCAAGTTTTGTTTCAGATCAAATCAAGATAATCTTTGCTTATAGGTCATTTCTTGACAGAACCCCTCCCCCCAACCCCTAAAAAAAAATTCTATATCCTAAGTGATAAACTCTTCTTGTACATTCAGCAAACTTTATATTGGAAAGGAAAAAGAATAATTGAGATAGGTACTTACTCTCGTGCACAGTAATAAATCTAGCTGAGCTTCTACACCTTGCCTTGCAATGATGTTTACATAAAATAACTCATATCTTATCAAGTTACAATGGTAATTTCTTGAAATGTTGATATGAAAACTATACACTTAATCCTTCTAATTTTTTAATCTGTAGTTAAACCATTGCCATAAGAAAAAGCTGCATTCCAAGAAGATGTTACCCATTTCCCTCAACTATTTCTCTCTAAAAGCTTGAATCCTCTTCTCAGATCATATAAAAAGACACATTAAAAGCACAGGGGGAAAAAAAAAGTTTTAGCTTGCTAACATAATGCCCTTAAGTGTGCTGACATAATGCCCATATTTTAACTTTAAAATGTAAAAATCACGAGTTAAAGCATCACTTAATTCATACAGTACAATATTAATTCATCAACAGCGTCCCACCAACTCAGAAGTTTCCTAAAACTCAGAAGTTTCCTAAAACTGGTTTGTCTTCTCTGCATTTAGTAAGTTTATAACCAATGACCCAATCAAAGAATGTGCTTGTAATAGGCTGCTGGTTTAATTTTAGAATTAGAAGTTTCAATGTTGGGCTATTTTCAAATATAGAAATGCTATGAGTGGCACATGAATTATTAATTTTGTTTCCCATTACCTACAGGAAGAATTCATTCAAATAAAATTTTACAAGACAAAATGCAAATCTACATAACTATACATCGACGTATACATGTATATATTGAACCTAACTAAGGTTTTATAAGCAATACTAACACAGTTCTGGTTACACATTCCTAAAGACTTAGTAATTGTTTTAAAGATACATGTTATAAAGCCACTTATGCAAAAGGCAAAAATTAAGAATCAAGATGATCTTTGAGGTTTTCAGTATTATTTCAAAAAGCTGTTTCTATTCCCCATAGAAGAAAACTATGTATTTATCTCAGGGGAAAAAATTATAAAAAGATAATGCTATCATGTAAAGAATTCACAAAACTATACTGTATATCCCATAAGAGTCATACCTATTTAAGGTAAATCACAATTATGGTTTATATTGTATTATAGACATCACCATCACCTTTCCTCTTTAATAATGAGAGGGTTTAACTTTATTTTTAACTTACTTAACCAGTGCCACAGGAATTCAAGTACCCACAGCAACAAGTTAAACAAGATTACAAAATAAGGCATTCTGCTCACGTCATTAAAGTAACAGGCTGAGTATAGTAAAGTGAGCTCTTTCCATTTTTGAAAATTTATATAATCCAAAAATTATATAGAAGGCAATCTTTATTCTCCCCCCCCCCCAAAAAAAAAAAAAACAACTAGTTGCTATTTTCTAGGGGAACAGAAAAACACATAAAATCCTCAACTTTGGCTATTTCTCCTACTTCTATAAAAAGGTTGATCTTACCTATTTAATAAAGCCCAAAAAAGGTGAATGAAATGTTTTTGACTATACCACTTCTAAACCTGTAAGTCACATACTAAATGATTTTCCTAATTATAGATTAAATCTAATTTGATAAAATCCCTGTAGTGTTATTTAGGGGGGGAAGAGTAGACTCAGAACACACTTGTGCGCGCGCGCGCACACACACACACCAACATATTAAACAACTTTCTTAAACACTGACTGGTTCTTCAGAATGAATCAAAATATTATTCATCATCAAGCTGCAGCATGTGCATAAAGGGCAGCAATGTTACCTTTTTTAGCTCAAGGTAAGAATCTGAATAAACTTTTAAACAACTATTCCCTTGAACCAAAACTTACCAAAGGTGAACTCTAAAGTACGTATTTTCTGAAATTTGGACTCAACTGCCTGTTGCATTTTTACATTAAGTGCTGCTTAAACAAAAAGAGCATAATTTCAATATTCTACTGTCTAAACATTTAAAGCAATGGTTATGTCATCAATAAGTAAAATGCACCTAATTCGGGTCTTTTGACACCTCTTCTTTTAAGTTTATTGTATGATAAAGTTCTTCACAGTTTAAAATATTGTGAAGAAATATAGGTATAACCACATTCACATACATCTTATGTACACATACTATGTATCTGATGTACCCATAAACTGTGTGTGTGTGTGTGTGTGTGTGTGTGTGCCAGGATGATACCCCACACATATGCAGGAACCCTGAATAGATTGGTGTGGACTATGAAATCATTTCTAAGAAATGCTTACAAATCAGAAAAGAATATTATAATGAATAATTATACTAACAAAAATTTTACCTTATTTACATAGTGCCTATCTCCCAGGAGGTAAATATGATTTATAGAAATTTTTTTAGAATCTGTGATGTGAGGCATTGGAAACATTGTCAATTCTCATTTCCCATAACCAACCAACCTGCCCAGGATCATACACTTGAACAGTGGCAGAGTAAAATAGACAGGGAAATCTCCTCACCTACAAAGTCTCCAATCACCAGATCCAATAGTCTTGTGGTAAAATCAAGTTTCCATCCTACAATAGGACTTCCACCACAAGGATTAACTTTTAAGTCCTCATATACTTGGGACTGTGCGTTACATTTATACCACAGGGAGATCAAAATGGTTTTTGGTTTTGGCAGATGAAAAAGTCTAACATTCAGTGTAACTATAATTCAGTGTAACTTCTCCAGTTAAGTGCGACACAGCTGATTGGTCTACCAGGGAAATGCGGTCAACGTCTAATCATAGCTGAAAAAAATCTCAATCCAAACAGCTACTGCATGACAAAGAGATGGCCTACAATCTTGTGTTTCTTAAAGGCCTTCCTATCTCCACATATGGTACAGTATACACATATAAATAAGCATTTTAGCACAAATGTACAGTTAATATGACTCAGTTCATGTTAAATAAATGAAGGCCTTTAGGGGTGAACTTTAAAGGCCAAGAGTTCCTCAGAGTGCATGTTGTTTAAAGATCGAAGATCTGGCAACTTTAGAAGAAGTTTTGTAAAAATAGAGGCCTCATTTGGGTGGTTTTTTGTTATTAAGGTCCTTAGTGCACGGATGAGAGTTTCCTGCAAAGCCTCCACAGAGTTGACGTTTTCTATTCCAGATCGATCTAATGCAGAGTAAGGAATAGAGAAATAAGAAGGAGAGGATATATTATTGACATTCAAAATACACATAATTCCTGTTCATCGATTGCGTTAATAAATTTAAAACAAGATTTTATACATTGGAACACAGGCAAAAGATAACTGACAAAGTTTTTTAAATCCCAGTGGCAAATTTTTATAGCTATTTATTGTATTATAAAGATATGCATCACCTGGTACACTTGATACTTGAGGTTCTGATTTTTAAAAAATGAGATGCTACCTGCTCATTTTAACTGCTAATTGGCAAAACAAAATGAACAGTGCGGTTCAGAAATATAATTGCACCTCATATGGAATATACCCACATTTGCATGCTACCATGTGTGGTAAGCTGCCTCTAAAAGAGCCTCAGTGATCTCCTTGTCCTGGTATCCTTGTCCTTGTGTATCTATCCCTCTTCACTTGAGTGGGCAAAACTTCCTGACTTATCACTAATGAACAAAATATTAGATTACCAAAAAAAATGTAGCTTCCTTGTCCAGCTGGCTCAGTGGTTGAGCGTCAACCCAGGAACCAAAAGGTCACCTGTTCAATTCCTGGTCAGGGCACATGCCTGGGTTGTGGGCTTGATCCCCAGTAGGGGTGCATGCAGGAGGCAACCGATTGATGATGTCTCTCTCTCTCATCGATGTTTCTATCTCTCTATCCCTCTCTCTACCTCTCTCTCTAAAAAAATAATCAAAATAAATAAATAAAAATAAATTATTTTAAATAAATTAATTAAATTTAAATTTTTTAAAAAAAAATGTACCTTCTATCTTAGGCACTCACAAAGCCAGATGCCACGCTGTGAGCTGCCCTACGGAGTGGCCCAGTGCGAAGGAACAGAGGTTGGTCTCCAGCCAACAGCCAGCAAGGAACAGAGGCACTCAGTCCAACATCGCGCAAGGATCTGAATCCTGCCAACAACCCTGTGAATAAGCCTGGAAGCAGACTCTTCCTTGTAGAGCCTTCATATGAGATCGCAGCCCTGCCCAGAGCTGGCTACAACCTCCTAAGAAACCTGGAGCCAGAGCACACATCTAAGCCACACCATACCCCTAACCCTCAGAAACTGTGGGAAATAAATGTACACATTTTTAAGCCACTAAGTTTTAGAGTCACTTGTTGTACAGTAATAGATAGCCAACATACTATGCAACTTTAATGCCTATATTAACCTGCATGCGCTTTCATTAAGCAAACTGTTTATTAAGCTCATCATACCAATAATAAATAAGTGGTTAATAAACTAGCAATAAAAGGAAGTATCTTTTAAAACAAAAGTATCTTAAAATTAGCGAAACCTATGTTGTTTGCCCATTGACTTTTTTCATCATCGAGGGCTATTTCTTCCCTTTACAATAGGAGGCAGTAGTGTGCAAGAAATAGTCAATGGCTCCCAGTATAGGGAGTTATAATTAATAAGAAAAACACTTCTCCAAGGAAACAAAATTCTCTGGCCATTTATACCCTTTTTCATTTTTTACAAGGAGATTAAGGAAGTCTTCCATTGTAACTGATAGCTTAAAAAGCCATTTGCAATACAAATACTTAGAACAAGGACTAAAATTTAATAGTAAAGGAAAAACAGTTTAACTCTAAATGCAGAAAAAATAATGAAAATAGGCTTATCTTACATTTAATACACTTGGATTATTATCAATACTATGCACTAATTCTTTTTTTAAAAATATATTTTATGGATTTTTTACAGAGAAGAAGGGAGAGGGATAGAGAGTTAGAAACATCGATGAGAGAGAAATATCGTTCAGCCGCCTCCTGCACACCCCCTACTGGGGATGTGCCCGCAACCAAGGTATATGCCCTTGACCGGAATCGAACCCGGGACCCTTCAGTCCGCAGGCCAACACTCTATCCACTGAGCCAAACCGGTTACGGCTACACTAATTCTTATAGAAAAAGAAACAAATTGGTGACTATTGATTTGAACTATATGGTAATTCTTAAGAAAAAGCACACAAATGAATGTTGACTGTTTGGAGGGTGTCATAATTTGTCAGACAAAATTGTTCAATGAATAAAAGACCTCTTTTCTCTTAACATTTGATGTTGGCCATACAATCCATAGGGTCATCTTTGCAAAATTAACTAAAGTTTTTAACAATGCTTCTACAAGTTACCGCTGCCTTTAATATCCAACTAACTGTTTTCTTTAACATCCTTGCAATTTATTAATTGATTCACCAAACTCTAATTGAATGTAGGTGGTTACTGTGACAGGTGCTAAAGAATTAGCAGTGAACATAACCCAAAATTCCTTCCTTTACAGAGCTCATATTTTGGCAGAAGAAAGTAACTGGTTTGCATTATATCATCAGTAACTTACAATACCAACAACTGGAAAAGAAGGACAGTGATCCCCACAAGCAAAATAATCTCGATGGGCAAAGAAAGAAACAAACAGTAAGTGGGGAAGGATGTTTGAGTAGAGGAAGTGGTTGTCTTCTGGTGAATGTTTTGTGTTTGGATCACCTATGCTTCTCTATACAACTCAGAACTTCATGGAAATGGATGCCTACACCTAATGATGTAGATCATACTACGTTTTTCTAAAAACCTCAATTTCTAAAACCATGTTTTCATGATTAAGAGGCCAAAGAACCTAACTACAAATCTAGCTAGATCGTAAAACAATAACCCTCTAGAAACTGTAACAGAATACACAGCCTAAAGTGGAAATTCATCTTCTAAATGATGCACTACATCCTACACTGTGCAGTTTAACTCTGACACATCCAACATCTACTTCCTCGGCTGCTGCTTCCCTCTCCCAAGCCTGTGCTCCTCACCGAATCTCCTCTGTGCAAATTCTCTTCCCACAGGATGGAAGTTACATTCCTTCAACAGAAACCTCTATGAGGCCAAAACCGGTTTGGCTCAGTGGATAGAGCGTCGGCCTGCGAACTGAAAGGTCCCAGATTCGATTCCGGTCAAGGGCATGTACCTGGGTTGCGGGCACATCCCCAGTGGGAGATGTGCAGGAGGCAGCTGATCGATGTTTCTCTCTCATCGATGTTTCTATCTCTCTCTCTCCCTTCCTCTCTGTAAAAAATCAATAAAATATATTTTTTTAAAAAAAGAATAATATTTTAAAAAAAAACAACCTCTATGAGGACAACTAAAATCTGTATGAGCCTTGGTCTCATACCTACATGCCAGTCCCTAATCTTCAATTGAAAGAGACTGGTGCCATTTCACACAATCTGGTTCAATTTCCAGCCCCGTCAAGGAGTGTGGGAGTCAACTGCTCTACTATATGTCTCTCTCAATTGATGTTTCTATCTATCTCTCTCTCTCTCTTTCTCTATCTCTCTCTATCTCTATCTCTGCCTCTATCACTTTCTCCTTCCTCTCCTCCTTCCCTCCATTCCATTCTCTCTCCAAAAAAAAAAAATCACAGGAAAATATCCTCGGGTGAGAATTTATTTTTAAATGTGAGCATGTTGAAATTATTAATAAAACCAATACAGTAACTGAAAAAGTAAAATTTGTAAAAATTGAGAGGAAAAGTGAGAGGATACTTTTACTTATCAGTTATAGCTAGTAAATGAAAAGAGGTGTAAGTGTAGTATTTAGAGTTGGGTGGGCAACCATCAGAACAATCAAAATGAAAGATGGTTAGAAATATAGTTCTCTGAAGAACAGGCTCGGAGTAGCAGAAGGAAGGAGAGAATTTTCATTTAATACTCTTCGGTAGTTCCTGAATTTTATTTTCTTGTCTAGATAATGCTTTAACAATAACATCACTTTATAAGTGGTAAAGATTTAAATTTGACATGAATACTATCATATATTTAAGTGAAAACATTATTTTAAAATGCACAGAATTGTGCATGAAGTGTGTTTCTTGTAGATCTTCATATATAAACATAACAAAAACAAGAATGCATATATTCTTTTCTAAAGTTTTCCACTTAATAGGTCCAACTTTTTTTTTAATATATATTTTATTGATTTTTTTACAGAGAGGAAGGGAGAGGGATAGAGAGTTAGAAACATAGATGAGAGAGAAACATCAACCAGCTGCCTCCTGCACACTCCCTACTGGGGATGTGCCCGCAACCAAGGTACATGCCCTTGACCGGAATTGAACCTGGGACCCTTGAGTCTGCGGGCTGACACTCTATCCACTAAGCCAAACTGGTTAGGGCTAGGTCCAATATTTTTTACATAACATATATCAATAAGTAGGCAAGTGGATAAATGCAGAGATAGCAGAATGGATAGCAAGAGACTCCTAATGTTATGTTTTTGGTAGTGATATTATCACCCTTATTTCAACTTATTATTTTCAATTTTTCAAAGAACTCAGATTATTCTTATGGCCAAGAAACAGAACAAGGCTTTTTCAAAAGGAGATTAAAACAAAATAAAAACTATGGTCCTGGTGGAAAATACAAATGACAGTAGTAGCAGAGTTCCTAGCATAGAGCTCTGCCTCACCCCCTGCCTTCATTTCTTCCTCAAGTTTCTCTGGATATAGTCCTCCTCCTCCACCACCTCTGCCACAACCTGTTTCAGAAGTGCTCATTCCACTGCCTCAGACCTAGAGTTATTTCAACAGCCTCTCCACCTGACTCTCCAGCTCTGATGACTCGCCTGTCTATAATCCACCCAGATAACAATGCAGAAGTAATGTTAAAGCATCACTTTGTTCATGCATGATCGTTCCTCTACCTAAGAAGTTACACTGACTTTCTGCTGTCCCAGTTACTTACAGCTTCTCTACTTAGTTCTCACAGCTGTTATTCCACAACCTCGTTAACTGCTACCTTCTCCCCAGTTGGTCATTATATTCTAGGTGTGGCACAGTTTTGAACCAGCTTGCTTACCTGCAGATACCAGGACAACTGCTGTAAACAAACTCATCTCTTCATCGCTAAGCTGGAGAGCGTTCAGCTTCTCACTAAACTCAAACATAGAATTCAGCAGATCCCCGGCTCCCATTGAGTGCAAGTCATCCACGCTATACTTCTTTCCACTTAAAAAGGTGACAGTACGCTCCTTTGCATCAAATAATGAAGCAAACCGTACCATTAAAACCTGGAAAAAGAAAAATATTCAAGTATATTTGAAGAAGTTCAATACCAGTGCTAAGAAATACCTCAGTATTCAAGTCAGTTAAAAACATTCTACATATAAAAAAGCTGTAAAGGAAAAACTGAGTTTATTTTACCCAGAATCATTTCCTTAAGGCAAATTCTCTACCAAAGCAGTAAAATTCCAAGGAGATTTTTTTTTCTAGCAACCAGTAGCAAAATACTTAAGTCCTGTGATACTCTATCAATAAAGATTCTGAAATGCAAATACAAAATTAAAGCAAGCAATTATGCCAAGAAATTTGAAACTGGGCCTTGGCCAAAGGCATTAAAGAAACTCTTTAAGTTATCAAGTATATCTCACAGTCTCTAAGCCCTGAATAAAAAAGCAATATTTCAATGCAGTAACACCTGGAAATATCAAAACATCAAATGCAGCCAAGGCATATGCAACAGATGAACTCTAATTAGACCATTTCAAGAAATCATAGCCCAAAGAGACAATATACAAAGACAACTATTACAGTAAAAGTGGTCTACACACCAAGTTAGAATCAAAATCAGAACCAAACCAGTCAACCATGGCTTACCCACAGCACGCCGTCCACTATACTAAATGGTGACATCTGTCACATATTTCCCTCATCATCAGCGGAACACTGACCACCTTCTCTTTGCAATGCTCCCAAGCAAAGACTTGTTTCACCCAAAACAATCCAAAAGAGGGCGAGCCTTCTATGAAGATGGTGCTACCTAGAATACAGCAATCCCAAGGCAAATCACACCGCGGAAAGAACCCAAGACATGGAATTGGGGGTTTGTGTTCCAGCCCTGACTGTGTTACGAATTTACTGGTAGTCCAAGAAAAGTCTCTTCACCTCTCTGGGCTGTAGTCACTTAACTTCAAAAATGGGTGAATTGATATGTGATACTTTAATCAATTTTAAAAAAAGGTGAATTGATCACTATACACCTTGTGGCTTTAAATCTTAAGTGTAATGTTTTCCTTTAAACTGAAAATCCTAACCTATAGGTGTTATTTTTTAATAAACCATAGATATTTCATTCATGAACAAGGCTTCTTTCTTCTCTGTTCTAGTCCAGGTGCCCCAGAAAATAGAGCCTAAGGTAAAAGTTTATGTGGGGTGTGCACTGGCATATGTGAAAACAAGAGTAGGGAAAAAGGAAATGGAATAGGGAAGCAAAGAGAGCAGATATTAGCAACATTTACTGAGCTAGCCACCATTTATTAAAAAAACTAAGAGCTGCCGGAACCGGTTTGGCTCAGTGGATAGAGCGTCGGCCTGCGGACTGGGGGGTCCCGGGTTCGGTTCCGGTCGGGGGCGTGTGCCTGGGTTGCGGGCACATCCCCAGTGGGGGATGTGCAGGAGGCAGCTGATCGATGTTTCTCTCTCATCGATGTTTCTAGCTCTCTATCTCTCTCCCTTCCTCTCTGTAAAAAATCAATAAAATATATTTTAAAAAAAACAAAAAACAAAAAAAAACTAAGAGCTCAATCATGTGGGACTTTTATGGAGAAATGGCTCCCTACTCCCATGAATCAAAGATTTCACCCACCAGACATCAACTTCCCACCTCCCACCTCCCACCTGCATTTCAGAATAATGCACAAGTGAGCTCCAATCAAGTCCTGAGACTTCTCATACCTCAGAGCAATAGGGAAGCCATGGAGCAGACCCGTGAGAGTCACCTAAGCACAAGAGGCACTGTGTCCTACTAAACTTGCCAACCGTGGCTGCCTCAAGCCCAGGCAGAAGGCATCGCACAAGAGAAGCTGGAGTAGAAAAAGTAGCCATGGATTCTGGAGTGAGAAGAGGCCAAGAAAATCTGAGCTGGCATGGAAGAGATGTCTGATACATCCACCAAAAACAGGGTGGGGCAAAAGTAGGTTTACCGTTGTTTGTGTGGAAAATGCAGTAATAAATAATAATGCAAGAATAAATTCTTGTATTTTGCATACTCACAACTGTAAACCTACTGTTGTCCCACCCTGTATTCTACAATCTCCTAAAAGAAAAGACCACACACTCTAGTTACCCTTCATATTCTGTACAGTCAACCCCAGGCTAGGCTTTCAGTAGGTGTCCATCACTCTGCAGATCCCACCAAGTCCACGTCTAAAAGCAATCCTAGAACCTGGAGTTTGTATGCTGGAAATACAGATCATTCATATTTTAAGTCCTAAGAAATGCATTTACCTAGCTAGCCTCTCTCCCAAGATCCTGAAATGGTCATCCTTTTGTTGGTAGTTTCGGCCTCTGGACTACAAATACTCATTTAGAAAAGAAGTAAAATGCATGGAAATAAAATACTACATGCCGTGTATCCATACTCAAGATTAACAAAATCTACCTCAAAAGTCCCAGCCTTTAAAAGGTTGACTTGGTCATGCTGAGAGAGGTCTCTGAATCCAGGAATACGCTTTGCAAATTCCACCACTTCTTTCACTGCCGGGGTGAAGCTCATTGAAAATTCTTCCCAGATTTCATGCCCTGATTTATGAGGATCCACATATGGAGACTTACTCATTGGACAAACCTAATATGCACAAAAAAGAAAAACTCTTTAATTGTGAGAGGTGGTAAAGAAATTTCAGAAGTAGCATCTCCATCATTGGAAATACCAACATGAAAATAACCTTCAGGTGCTACTGATAACACTTTCTCTTTTGGATACTCTGCCTTTAGACCAAAAGCCTCACAGCAACCCATTTAAATAGCAATTAACTTGTTACCACGCAAGAGGCAGCCTATGCAAAAAATGAGCTCATTAACAAGCTATTTCAAAAACCCATTGCAGCCTGACCTGTCTGGCTCAGTGGCTAGAGCATCAGCCTGTGGACCAAAGGGTCCCAGGTTCGATTCCGGTCAAGGGCATGTACCTTGGTTGTGGGCACATCCCCAGTGGGGCGTGTGCAGGAGGCAGCTGATCAATGTTTCTCTCTCATCGATGTTTCTAACTCTCTATCCCTCTCCCTTCCTCTCTGTAAAAAATCAATAAAGTATATTAAAAAAAAAAAAAACCCATTGCACAGGTTGAAGGGTTCATTTTGTAGCACTGCTGCCACCTTATGCTGGCTTTATGGTTCAAAAAATAATCACACATATTTACTTCTCAATCCTATTAGTTATGGCAGATATTACAATTTCTTAGATGAGAAAATGAGACTCTAAGATGTTTAGTGACTTACCAAATAAAGCTAAAAGTCAAAGGCCGAGAACTCAAGCTCATAGTTAATATTTCAAAACTCACTTTTTTCTTAATGGTCACAATTACAATGTTGTGATTTCAAAGAGGAAAATATAGTGAGATGCCTCAGTTCTTTTAAAAGATCACTAATCAAAAAAAATAAAAAATAAAAAGATCACAAATCACCTATTTTATAAACAATGATGTTAAGCACTGACCTCCACTTAGTCAATAAGAAAAAATGACTGGAGTACAAGGTGCAACTTCTAAATGAGGATTGGGAAGGAAAAAATAGGAAGCTAAAGGCATAAAAACACTAAAAAGATTAGGAAGCATGAGCTGTAATCTCTATTAGTAAAATCATCCTTTAAATTTTCACTAAATCCATGAGATCCAGGAATGAAATAATTCTGTAACCATGATTTTTTTCCCTCCATAAGGCAGCCACTAATTCTAATAAAACATAAGGTCACATTTCAGATCAATAGGATCAAATACTTGCAAGTGACCAAAAATTCTAACAGAAGGATTGAGGAAAGTCAACTATTTTGAAAATACAAAGAGAAGGCTTTAATTACCTGGCTGTGGGAAATACCAAGCACTATCAAAGGACCTCGTGATTTAAACTGGAAATGGTGCAGTACTGATGCTTTTGATGAAATTTTGGCTGAATATAAACACTGTACTTTCATGTAGACTGTTGTATTTGATGAAAAAGACTTGAATGATATGAATAACATAAACTCATCTCATAGGATGAAGTCTGAGAAAATCCTAAGCTGCCTATTAAATGAAAATATTCCTAAATTCTAA
The DNA here is from genome assembly GCF_963259705.1 of Myotis daubentonii. Lineage (NCBI taxonomy): Eukaryota > Metazoa > Chordata > Mammalia > Chiroptera > Vespertilionidae > Myotis > Myotis daubentonii. The sequence goes on along the minus strand of NC_081853.1, from coordinate 41,258,031 downwards.
CACAATAAAACTTCCATGTTCTATATCCAAAGACCTATTTGCATTATAATGGTTAAAGAAAACTCCACAGAAATCAAGAAATTACTGCCCTTACAGGGAAAATCCCAAAGCTAGTATGGTAGTGATTAATCAGAATGCTTAAATTTTGAAAGGGATTTCTAAGAATTAAAGGACCAATTCTACGTGATCCATATTTTACATAAAATCCTAATGCCAATCATAGTATCAATCAAATCACATGCTTGTACCTGTGTGTAAAATTAGGTCATTCAACAAATGATGTCTACTAAAAGCATCTGACCTAAAATATTGCCCAAAACTGATTCTGTAAAACTCTTAGGTTTTGACACCCCCTCTCCCACCCTTGAAGTAGGTATATCCCCCACATAGAAGAAAACCTTCAAAGCTTTCCTTAATACGAGGTGAGCAAAAAAAAAAAAAAAAAAAAAATTGATTTCACTATACCAGATGCATTCTCCCTCCATTGTTGCACAGGTAACTATTCTTGTTCTCATTCTGAGAAAATCCATCTATGGAAACTCTATCACATACTCTTTGAGTATAAGCATTGGAGAAGTTCATACAATGTCCATTTGCAATACAAATGGCATGCCCATTTGGGTAGTGCATTATGTTCCTCCCCTTATACTGTCCATTGAGATTCTGCTGGCTCTCACTACAAGGAAAATGGCTGCTAAGCCCATTGCCACAATGGTCATGATTTAAATTATACTGCTCCAAGTTCTTGGGAATCCGTTCTCTCTGGGGCTGCATGGTCTCTGCTGAGTTTTCTCGCTGCTCTTGATTATACAAAAAGGTATCCTTGTGGGCTCTGGTCACCATGCCAATCACTTCCTCCTTTGCAAAATCAGAAGAGGGAGGAGAAGAGCTTTTGATGCTTTCTTGCTCCAGCTGGGGCTTGGGTCGCAGCTGTTCCTGGGCGGGTAAGGCTGTCTGTTCATGGTCTACTAATGTGTCATTTTGCAAATGACCACTGAACTGGCTGTTCATCATGCTCTTCATCGCACTCTGCATTTCAATTAGCATCCTCTGTTTTTCACGCTTAGGAATACGACCAAACCGAACAGCTATTGAAGAAAAAGATATTTAACATCTATATTCTAAATAAGACCTGTTTATAAAGAAAAATAACACAAAATTATCTTTGTTAGCTATGACCTCTAGCCATATAAGAAAAGAGTATCTACATGTCTCCGACACAAATTATTCTGAACTTACTGGCTGTACCATAGGAAGTGGGAGGGAGAAAATTTTCCATTGTTCTCCCAAAACAAAACTAAGGAGAAGATCTACCTCTTGGATAATTTATAAGCACAAATCTGGAAACGAAACTTTAAATTAACTAATGAAAATCAGAGCCTGAAGCAGACCAGCACGACTACACAGCACCTTATTAGTACGGCTGCAGGCTCTGTTCCTAAGAAGGAATTCAATACTTACATCCATTAACACTAATGGAACCTAGTAGGCACAATCACTCCCTGAATATCTGACTTTTCTCAATTCATTTTCATAACCTTATTCTCAAGATCCAACAAGACCCAATGTTAAGTGACCTGTTCTTTCCTTTAATAGCTTCTTTAAAAATAAAATCTTAAAAAAATAAACAACAACAAAAAACACATGGTTAATAGAAATGTAGTTATTGAAAAATCAACTTGCTGGATTTTTATTAAAATCAATGAAACAAATAAAAATGAAATCATTCATCCTCCATTATTTTAGAGACTTGTCTTAGAATGTGCCTGTCTCCAACATTCCTATCCTAGAGGGAAAGGGAAAAAAAGCTTCTGTCTAGTCTTTTTATACAAAGATAATAAAAACTTAACATACCACCCAGTAAGAAAGCCTTACTAATGTAAATGTATCTCTGACATTATCAAACAAACAAGTCCATAGTGTTTCACATTCTACACCTCTACTCCCTCTCCCCTTCACAAATGATAGACATTTTTATTCTTTTGGGGCAATCACAGTATCTATCAACTTTGGATTACTATTTCTAGTGCTATAAAAAATTTTTCAGGCAATTAAAAATCCCAAATATCAAACTGCTGTAAATCTCTTATTCAAGAAGCTCCTCATTGCAATACGTATTTCTGTGTCAGTAAGAGTAACCTAATGGACTGTTTAAATGCCCCTCCCCTAGATAAATGAGGTTCATTCTTAGCAATTCTTAATTAACCCTACTAAACTAATCCCTAATGTTTCTTTAAATTTTGCATCTCCTTTCAATGTACTCAGAATCTGTACCCTAAAAACACATTATCATCTCAGGGCTGAGAAAGTAACAGAGATAATGCGCATAACGAGAAATGAGTTCATCAGCAATGCTGATATTATGGAGAAAGAGCCACGGATTCCTATATCAAGAATTCCAATTTGGCTCAGTGGATAGTGTCGGCCTCTGGACTAAAAGGGTCCTGGATTCGGTTCTGGTCAAGTGCACATGCCTGGATTGCAGGCTTGTTGCATGCAGGAGGCAGCCAATCAACGATTCTCTCTCATTACTGATGTTGCTATCTCTCTCTCCCTCTCCCTTCCTCTCTGAAATCAATAAAACTACGTTTAAAAAAAGAAAAACTAAATCTTTTTTTGGGGGGGGGGGGAGAAGAAGTATTGAAATTGTATGGGGGAGGGGAATCTTTTTACAAGAACCAACAAAATAAAAGAAGTGAATCCTAGCCAATTTGGCTCACTGGGTAGAGCATCGGCCTGCAGACTGAAGCATCCCAGGTTCGATTGGGTCAAGGGCACATGCCTGGGTTGCAGGCTCAATCCCCAGTAGGGGGCGTGCAGGAGGCAGCTGATCAATGGTTCTCTCTCATCATTGATGTTTCTATCTCTCCCTCCCTCTTCCTTCCTCTCTGAAATCAATAAAAAAAATATATATTAAAAAAAAAAATAGTAGTGAGCCAAAGCTGTTCCTGGAATGTTGATGCTAAAATTTGACTTTAATGAATTTGGCATCCTACAAGGCATTAAAATGTGTTTTCTAAAATCTGCTTCACCCTAAGCATGAGAGGGCCACTGGTAACTGGTTTATAGCTCTGGTTTATGCTGAGGAATAAAAGCCAGCCCATGTGCTCTAAGAAAGAACGCTCTTTAAACTGGGAACATACCATCTCTCGACATTCCAACAGACAGACACTTTTTAAAGCGACACTGCTGACATCTGTTCCTATTCATTCTCATTATAGAACAGTTTTCATTCTTCAGGCACTTCTTGTACTGGATGTTTTGCTGAATGCTTCTCCGAAAGAAACCCTAAGAACAAAGGAAGATGTACCCATTCATTTAAAAACACCCAGATGAAGTCCTTATAAATAGCCTCCTCCAATCCCTAACCATCCATTACTAGCCACGCCTGAGAAATAATTTTGGCTTAGACCCAAGGGAAATATAATCTCGACCCATGGGATTGGCCTGCATTCTTACCAGTATCAATAAGCACCTATATCTACTAGCTGAACAAAACCCTCTTCCCTTTCTTCCTTTTTGCAGACTCTTGCTGCTTTCCAAGCACCCTTGTACTACACTTTCCCCTGTTACCAGCCCCTGCCTGCAGCCACATTTCCCAGCCCATACTTGAATCACATATAAATTCCAAAACTCTTGAAATAGGGCTTATTTTCAAAGAGTTAACAGAAAAATATGTTCCATAGCTACAGTAATCCCCTCACTGGAACGAAGGATTACGTTAGTAAAGCTTGGTCTCCCCTAGATCATTACCTGCTGACACCTGCAAGGCCTGCTTATATGTGCCAGATGTTCTTGGTTGCTTGCCAGCAACAGGTAAGTGTCACACCAGAGACCAACTAATGATCCAGGAAAAGAGTTCCCAGCTAGATGGCTATAGATTACTGCCTTCACTAAACAAATAAAGTAAGTGCATGTGCTGTGACAGGTATTCAAAGATCCCCAGCTTAACAGTTCCAAGGAGAACGGAAAAGTCAAGAACAAATTACCAAAAGTAACTTGAACTGCAATTTCCTTGCATATCATAACTAACCACACATTTCATGAATCTTATTAGTACTTGTGGGATACGGCAGTTTTAGACTTTATTACTGTGGTACTATACTTGGACACTACAATATCTGAGCTAGACACACCTTTAAGACAGTATGGAGCAGTTATGTGTAAGTATCAAGAATACAAAAATTAGACTTATTGGCTTGTGCTTTTGTTTCTCTAGCCCATAATTACTTCACATTTTCGAGGGAAAACAAACCAAAAAAAACCAGCGTTTCCCTGGTGAGGTTGAAACGGCCCCAATGAGGTCGAGATGGCCCCAGTGAGGTTGAAACGGCCCCAATGAGGTTGGGACGGCCCCGGTGAGGTTGAAACGGCCCCGGTGAGGTTGAAACAGCCCTGGTGAGGTCAAGACGGCCCCGGTGAGGTTGGGACAGCCCCAGTGAGGCCGTGATGGCCCCAGTGAGGTCGGGACAGCCCAGTGAGGCTAGGACGGCCCCGGTGAGGTTGGGACGGCCCTGGTGAGGCCGAAACAGCCCCGGTGAGGTTGAAACAGCCCCGGTGAGGCCGAAATGGCCCCGGTGAGCCCGGGACAGCCCCAGTGAGGTTTAAACAGCCCTGGTGAGGTCGGGACAGCCCCAGTGAGGTTGAAACGGCTCCGGTGAGATAGGGATGGCCCCGGTGAGGTAGGGATGGCCCCGGTGAGGTCGGGATGGCCCCGTTGAGGTCGGGACGGCCCCAGTGAGGTCGGGACGGCCCCAGTGAGGTCGGGACGGCCCTAGTGAGGACGAAACGGCCCCGGTGAGGTTGGGACGGCCCCGGTGAGGTTGGGATGGCCCTGGTGAGGTTGAAACAGATAATGGGGACCAGTATAGACTGATTAACAGGGGTAGATGCAGAGGCAGAGCAGCATTGAACAGACTGTCAAACTACAGTGGGAAGCCTGGGGAGGGTTTGGGGGGGTGGTTAAGAGATCAACCGAAGGACTTATATGCATGTATATAAGTATAACCAATGGACACAAGACACTAGGCGGTAGGGAAGGCCAGGGGAATGTCAAGGGGGGGAGGGGGGAAGGAGACATATGTAATACTCTTTGCAATACTTCAAGAAATAAAAATTATTTTTAAAAAAAGTGTTTAAATAATTTTTAAAACAGTGGAAAATTGCTGCATCTATATAAAATACTGACCAGCTTGTTAAGTGACCTGACCATTAAGAATTAGCAAAACCACAATTCATTGAGAGCCACCCTAGAAAATATTTCTTCTTTCATCATGTATATTCATTATCTTGCTCACCCAACATGTCCTGCCAAACTGGATTCCTGCTTCTGGCCTTCAGTCAGAGAAGAGCAGGACCACCTGCCTTGGCCAAGTTAATTCTGACACTCAGGAGAAAGGATTGTGCCAGATTTAAAAAGACAAAGAGAGATTCCCTGGATATAAGTACAGACTATCTCCCATGGAATTATCTGATGGACACTCTAAGAAATATTCAACTAGACTTACAAATATAATAAACTTTCCCAAGAATTTAATTTATATCCAAGTTTCTTTTACTCACTTGGCATTACTTCCAAAGACATCACATTTTTATAAGTATCTAGGAATTATTCCCAGCTCCTAATACCTGACATGTCAGAATGATAATGTATCTGATCAGACCTATTCAAAGTTTGGTCTAAACCAAGTTCCAACAAAGCAAGTCTGTTTTGCTCCCTGCTGTTTCCCTATCACCTAGAACAGCAGTTGGTGCATTAATAAATAAGCATTTGTGCACATAGTTTCATACCATAATTAAATTTGAGGGAGACAGCAAATTTATTTTGATCAAAATCTTTTTTAAAAAGTACTTTTCTGAATTAAAAACCTATTTCTCAAAACAAGTTATGTTTATAACTACATAAAACGCTTAAGAGGTAAAGAAGAGCAATGAGTTCTCTCCTCCTCCCAGATCATCAACTGTGAAAACTGGCAAACCAAACTCCAGCTTGTTTAATTCCAGAATCAGGAGCTTAAAGTGACCAAAGCATGCTTTTACCTTGCAGCCTTCACAAGCATGAACTCCATAGTGGAATCCTGATGCCACGTCCCCACAGACTTTACACAGAAGAACCATGCCACTAAATTCTAAAGCACAAACAGAAACAAAAGTAAAGACAGGAGAATATTTTCAACTGTTTGTTTTTTTTCCAATTGAGTATTTTATTTTCTTCAACTTGTGTTTTAAATAGATACAAATGTACTTTTATCATGTAAAAGAAAATTCCTTACACCAAATTAACAAATCAAAAGACATCATGGTTTTCTTTGAAACTCAGTTTATGGGACCAAAAATATTTCAGAAAGCTGATTTTGCCCTTTCCTGATGATTTTAAACATACTCTGAAATTTTGTAAATCTAAAGTTGCTTTACACCAGATATGCAACCAGAACTAAGAAAACCGTTCTCCTAGATAAGAATGGAGAAATCAATCAATAAAAAAAAATGCAAACGATGTCTTCACAGGCTGCTGTCCACACACTAGATAGATCCTATTCCTTCCTGACCTTCCCTTATACCAGCCCATCTTACCTCCACTCTCACTCAGGGGTCCAAATTCCACTATTCATTCAGTTATCCCAATTCCTGCTTTATTTCCAAATCCCAATGTTCCTAAGCTCCAACTTCATTAAAGCAAACCCCTTCCCATAACGAGTAAGTACTCTGTTCTAGACACCAGATTCAGTGCTAGGAGCCCAGAAGAAAGGTAGTAACTGTGAAAATGTGGCAAAAGGGAAAACTAACTGTAGAGGATACATGGTCAGGCACAGTACATAACCCCATCTCTCACTGAGGCAAGGATCAGTTATGACAACTGCTTGAGGCTGTAACTTTAAAAACCATCACTGATTTCTTACCTAACTACTGAACTATTATTACTCAGAAAGAAGTGAAAATCATAGTCCCAAATATAATGGTTCCCCCAAATGAAGAATTGATAAAGTAAGCCCCACCTGCAATTAACGGCACCAACCTTTAGAAAACTAAAGACACTTACTTGTCACTCCACTATGACTCTTTGTCATGCCAGGTGCACTTGACTTGCTTGTTTTCATAGAACAATCTATTCGATCATTTTTCAGAATGCCTTCAATACTGGAGAGATCACCACTTCTGGGATTACCATTGTTATCAGAATTAGAGCTATTTGGAGAAGATGGAACAGAAGAGAAGGAGGACTGGAAACTATTATCAGATCCCTCACTGTGACAAGAGGCAGGGCTAGAGGCTGAGCTGGAAGAACTGATGTAGGCAATCACACCTCCTAGAAAAAAAGAGAAATCAGATAATTAGATACATGATATATATTTTCTATTTTTATAAATCTGAACAGTAAAGTCACTAACTTTAGATATTGGTTACTGATTAAATGTCAGCTTATCCCCAAAAGGAAAAATAACCGGCTTCCTTATTTCCTACTATAATTCCTGCTTCCACAAAGTTCAAAGCCGATATAATTCCCACCGACTTAAAAAGTGAGAAGGCGCTCACGAGGGATTATGCTGAGCACATGCAGATCCAGATTTTCCATTTTCCAACTTTTCCTAAAATGAATGAAAGACCTTCCTGAGTGACTCCGTAACTTAAACAAATTGTTTTGGCCATGAAGAAATCTGGTTCTGATGCTCTCTGTCTCCATTACACCTTGACATGACACAATTCTAGAAACAAGAGTTCATCATTTGCCTCCCCCATCACTTGGCTAAAACACAGGTTAATCAAGAACAGTTTTAACGTCTGGAATTCTAGATAAGGTAACTTATCTCAAAACGGAGAACCTCCCAGAATCTCTGTTTTGATGCTCCCGGAAGACTTCTTTGACCATCACTAAACCCCAGTTCCACTTTCCCTTCTCCACCTACTTCTGACTTGCAGACACACACCTCTAAGCAGCTCTTAAGGAATCTAGACTCACTACTTATTCTTCTGCCTACAGTACATATTAAAGAAGCTAGAAGGAAGACTGCAGACTATCAGAGAATTTAACATTAAGGCTAAAGTTAATGCCCTCTTCATGGAACTACTCGCAAAACACTCTTCTCAACTTCATCAATGTAACTTCCACAATCCCTCTGAAACCTGGCCTTAGCGACCATAAACCTCCCAGATTAAGAAATAGCACTTAAAGTTATTCTTAGGATATAATTACAAGCTTCTTCACTCAAAGAGATAAAATGTTGCAAGAGTAATAACCTCATAGCCAAATATAATATTTTTCCAAATCCCAGGCCAAACAAGTCATTTTCATCTTCTCTGCCAAGGTCTATTGTGGCTTATTTTCCACTTCCCTCCATCATTAATGAACATTTATTGGCTTTTCAATGTGCATCAGACGCAAAGTTATCTCTCTTCCGTCTCTGTCCTGAGCTGGCTCTTAAACCTACTGTTCACCTGTTTCCATCTATTTCTCAACTAGACCATGAGCACCTAGCTGCAGTGTGTCTCTTAACTCTCTGTACATGCTTCAGGTGATAAGCCTGCCGTAAGTATCTGTGAGGCCTTCTCTATGAAGCCCATGTCTAAGAACATGGACAGATGCCCAAACAGTACAAAGCATTACCAGGAAGCTGCCAGTAGAACAGGCCATTTCTGACAACAATCTACATGACGATAGTGAGTAGTATCTGGAGAATTTTGCATATTCCCAAAGTAATCACTCCAAATTAATCATTCACTCTGAAATAAAACCTTCTCTGCTAAACAGAAATGACTCCCGAGTCTTTTATTTATTTTTTTAGATAAAAGACACGCTTTATAAGTCATTTAAAACACAAACACACGCTTCTTTTCCGACGAAACACCAAATGGCGGATGAAGCCGGTGCTGCGAAGGGCCCGGAGGGCCAGAGGCCCCGGGAATAGAAGGTCGTGGCGGCTTCGGTGGAGGATTTGTCCTTGGCTGGGGTTGCGGCCGGGGTCGCGGCCGGGGTTGGAGCGGCGGCCAAGGCCGCGGAGCTCATGGAGGCAAGGCCAAGGACAAGGAGTGGATCCCTGTCACCAAGCTGGGCAGCCTCCTCAAGGACATGAAGATCAAATCCCTAGAGGAGATCTATCTATTCTCCTTGCCCATCAAGGAATCGGAGATCATTGACTTTTTCTTGGGGGCATCCCTCAAGGATGAGGTCTTGAAGATCATGCCTGTGCAAAAGCAGACACGTGCTTTCCAGAGGACCCGGTTCAAGGCATTTGTCGCCACTGGGGACTACAATGGACATGTTGGTCTGGGTGTTAAGTGCTCAAAGGAAGTAGCCACTGCCATCCGTGGAGCCATTCTCCTGGCCAAGCTCTCTACTGTCCCTGTGGGGCGAGGCTACTGGGGAAACAAGATTGGCAAGCCCCACACAGTTCTTTGCAAGGTGGCTGGCCGCTGTGGCTCTGCACTGGTGCGCCTCATCCCTGCCCCCAGGGGTACGGGCATTGTCTCGGCCCCTGTGCCTAAGAAGTTGCTGATGATGGCAGGTATTGACGATGGCTATACCTCGGCCAGGGGCTGCACTGCCACCCTGGGCAACTTCGCCAACGCCACCTTTGATGCCACCTCTAAGACCTAGAGCTATCTCAACCCATATCTCTGGAAAGAGACTGTGTTCACCAAGTCTCCCTATCAGGAATTCACTGACCATCTTGTAAAGACCCACACCAGAGTTTCTGTGCAGAGGGCCCAGCTGTGGCCACCACATAATTTTATACAAGAAAAATAATGTGGCCGAAACCGGTTTGGCTCAGTGGATAGAGCATCGGCCTGCGGACTGAAAGGTCCTGGGTTCGATTCCGGTCAAGGGCATGTACCTGGGTTGCGGGCACATCCCCAGTGGGAGATGTGCAGGAGGCAGCTGATGGATGTTTCTCTCATTGATGTTTCCAACTCTCTGTCTCTCTCCCTTCCTCTCTGTGAAAAATCAATAAAATATATTTAAAAAAAATAATAATGTGAATTAAGCCTGCTAAAACACACACACACACACACACACACACACACACACACACACTCTCTCTCTCTCTCTCTCTCTCTCTCTCTCTCTCAGCAAAATATTGAGGCCAAAACAATTCCAAAGAACAGAAAGACATTTCCATTTACAGAGAAGAAGAAAATAGGCATAGGAATTTTAGTCTTTTAGTCTGTCATGTTGAAATTGGGTAGCAGATATGTATTTATGTACCAATAATTATATCCAGGCTATGGAGCCTCTAAGAAGCTACGCACAACCACAACTCTTAGGGAGTTTGATTACAACCCAGAAGAGATGTTAAAATAGGTGCCTACTATGCCAAGAAAAACATAGCAGTGTTCAACATACACAAAATTAACATGCATAAATGCAACTAAGTGCACTTGAGTTTTAAATAATGTGAACAATTCCATCCACTTTTCCAATCACTAAGCATGTGCTTTGTATCTGTCTTGAGGTGTGACTCTGCTCTCTCTATAGTCTGACCCACTTCCCAAATGCTCTTAGCATAGGCTTATCATCTGCCCAGAAAAAAGCCAGAGCTTGATGATGAATATTCATCCCATAAACCAGTCATTCTCAAAGCATGGTGCCTGGACCATGGGCTTCAGCATCACCAGGGAATCTGTTAGAAATGCAAGTTCTCGGGCCCCACTCCAGTTCAGCATCCTAATCACCTGGGTGACAATGATGCACAGTAAAGTTTGAGACCCACTGCCACAAAGCCAACTACTTCACCTGTGCCCAATGGAAGAAAAAGTGACCAACGGTAGTTTTAATAAAAAAAATTCACTTACCATTGACTTTAAAATCTAAAAGGTCCTAAGTCTCCAAACACAATGAGAAAGGCTTCCTAACTTTGAGTTCATTCTCATTATCCAGAGAGATTATGTAAAATTATATCAGAACCACCTGGTGCTTCTCTGAGCTACACATTTCCAAGGCCCTGCCCAGACAAGAGAGGGCACCCTTAGGAATGAGCATTTTTAACAAGGTCTCTGGGCGATTCTTTGCACCAAAAAGTTTAAGAATGGCTACAGCCCGGCCAGTGTGGCTCAGTGGTTGAGTGTCGATCTATGAAACAGGAGGTCACGGTTAGATTCCCAGTCAGGGCACGTGCCCGGGTGGGGTTCGATCCCCAGTGGGGGACATGCAGGAGGCAACCAATCGATGATTCTCTCTCATCACTGATGTTTCCATCTCTCTCTCCCTCTCCCTTCCTCTCTCTGAAATCAATAAAAATATATTACATAAAAAGAATGGCTATAACCACTGAATTCAAGCACACACTGGCCTAGTTTTAAAGGTTGTTTTCATTGACATAACTGCCTGATACCCTTAATATGCAATTTTAACATGGAAGCATATTAAATGTCATGTTCCTAAGTAAAAAAAAAACCATGGTGCTACCCTGTTTTTATAAAACTAGAGATTTGAAGTTCATATTAGAAATTCCATGTGTTAGCAAACTGGTGCTTTTTTCACGTGTCTCCACTAAGGATATAAAGAAAAATATTATCCTTAGTCCTGAATAAACTCCCAAAGGAAGGTCTCATCACTATTTGTCTTTTCTAAGCTACTACCTTAGTAGTAAAATTCAATTCCAGAAGATCTCAAGAGGATAAAAGATGAGAAAGTGATGGTTTTCCTTAGAAGACTTTCCCAGAGCCAGCATCTGAGTCAGCCATTTATACTCACAACGCCTTCAGACTACCTCAGTTTAAAAAAAACACACACAAAAACTTTTTGAAATCTGAGCTCTCCAAGTGGCTTAAGAACTAATTTAAAGCACTGAGTGGGCAATGGAAGGTATTGTTATAACCCAAAACACACCTTCCTTTGCAAAAGCTCCAAAATCAAACCTAAGAAAAATTACTGAGTTATTATCAGTCCAGTTAAGATCCTATTCCTATCCTTAGGAGTTCAAAAACCATTTACAACAAAAATCGGTGCCAGGCACTATGGAATAAAAGATGATCTACCTAGAAGCAGCTACATTCTCCTAGCAAGACCTTCTACACTGATTCACTTGTCTTACAGCATCTACTCTTACTACCAGACACCAACACCCAGATAATGATTAGCAACCCAAATGGATTAAATTTTAATTTCCTATAAGGTACAGAGTACATTCCTGAAGATCTCCTCAACCCAGTGAAGAAAGGAAAGTGAAAACTGTAAGTCACCAACTACCTAATCAATGTCAAGAATAAAAGGGCACAATTTCATGTCACATTTCATCCTCACAGGAACCCTGTGAATTTCCAGTAACCCATTTTACAGATGAGAAACTCAGTAATACAGCTACTAAATGGCAGGGCCAGGGTTGAAAGTTAGGGCTGCCTAAACCAGAGGACAGACTATTATCTCTTACTAAGAAGACCTGGGCAAGCAAGTCACTTTAACCTCTCTAAACTTAAGTCATCTTCTATAAATGGAATATCTGCCAGTTATTTATAAGACTGAAATGAAATGGTGTTCATAAACAAGGATTATTAAAGTGCTCTCTACACACACAGTTTTTGGTGATAAAGCAAGAAAGGCAAAATCCCCGAACCAGCATGTCCTAATACCTCCAGAAACAGGCAGAATATACTTCTTAGATGCCTCAAGCTAAAATTAGCTGAGGCACAGTCTTCTCTATTTTTAGTTGAAAAGGATGGTGGAGCTGGGCCAGGTTCCCAGGCTAGGGCTTACCCAGTGGTCAACTTCAGACAAGCCAGAAGTCAATATCCAATTCTGTCCTCCTGGGAAGCACTCACTGTCCCTGCATATACTGGGATTTTCTTGCCCCAATTCTAGGCTTGCCCATCATCAAAACCCTCCCACTGCCACTGCCCACCATCTTGGAATGCCTGCTTGAGTTCAAGTCACAACTGCACTTTTTTTGCCTTGTAATTTAGATTACAACATTTGTACCATCAAGAAGCTTTAGTTTTTAAAAAAATAAATAAATAAATAAATAAAAATAAATAAAAATAAAAAAAATTAAAAAAAAAAAAAAAAAAAAAAAAAAAGCCGAAACCGGTTTGGCTCAGTGGATAGAGCGTCGGCCTGCGGACTGAAAGGTCCCAGGTTCGATTCCGGTCAAGGGCATGTACCTGGGTTGCGGGCATATCCCCAGTAGGAGATGTGCAGGAGGCAGCTGATCGATGTTTCTCTCTCATCGATGTTTCTAACTCTCTATCTCTCTCCCTTCCTCTCTGTAAAAAATCAATAAAATATATTTAAAAAAAAAAAAAAAAAAAAAAAAAAGAAGCTTTAGTTTTGCCGAAACCAGCGTGGCTCAGTGGATAGAGCATCGGCCTGCAGGCTGAAAGGTCCCAGGTTCGATTCTGGTTAAGGGCATGTACCTGGGTTGCGGGCACATCCTCAGTGGGAGATGTGCAGGAGGCAGCGGATCGATGTTTCTCTCTCATTGATGTTTCTAGCTCTCTCTCTCCCTTCCTCTCTGTAAAAAATCAACAAAATATATTTTAAAAAAAGAAGAAGAAGCTTTAGTTTTCTCATTTTAAAAGGTTATTAATCGCCCGACTGGCACGGTTCAGTGGTTGAGCGTCGACCTATGAACCAAGTGGTCACAGTTCAATTCCAGGTCAGGGTACAGGCCCGGGGTTGTGGGCTTCATCCCCAGTAGGGGGCATGCAGGAAGCAGGTGACCAATGATTCTCATCACTGATGTTTCTATTTCTCTATCCCTCTCCCTTCCCTCCTGGAAATCAATAAAAATATATTTTTTTAAAAAGGTTATTAGTAATTTCTAATCACAGGATGGTAGAGTAGATCTAATTGAAACACTAAACTTCCAACTGTGTCCTGAGTGTCAGGGCTCTAGAAAACAGCCTTAAAAAGCCTTAGAGGCCAACTGGGGAAAACAGCTATGTTAACCATCCATTCCAGTGCAATGTGATTGAGCACTTTTCATACACATCACTGTGAACTGCTGAGGATCACACAAGAGCACTATAGAGGGCACAGCTCATGCAGGGCAAACAGTCAAGGTAACAATAAGTGGGGACTTAAAGAATATGTAAATTATTGAATAATGTACCATGTAAGAGATTACTTAAGATAACAAATAAATAATGCAGTGAAAAAGGGGAGAATGGGTCCTATTTTGTAAAATAGTGGTTTTTGTCTACATGTAAATTGCTGGAATGGGGGAGCAAGTGTAATCTAGTGTCTGGAAATAAAAACAAACTGACTGACTAGCAACAAGATTCAAAAAGTGGAATGATGAAATTGGGAGGCTCTGCAGACACCTGCCCTTTTCCACCAGCTATGACCCTTCACCACTGCAAACCAAGTGAATCCACAGCAGCTAGCTTGTGCTCCCCAAGTGGACTCTGTGGATTCAAAATCTGGCTCCCCCACTTGTCTGCCTAAGTTACTTAACGTCAAAGAGCACCTCATCTTCAACTGGTAGTACTTTTAACAACAGTACTTCACAGAATTAATGTGAAATATCAAAGTAGTAGCACATGTAAAGGGCCTCACACACAGTACATGCTCAACAGATACTGGTGATTATTTTTTACCATCAGTATACTGGAGTTCAATCAGAATAGTTCAAACAAAACTAACTCTCCCTATCCTTTCTTGGTTCCTTCAATTTTGAAGGTGTCATATGACCCAGTGGTTCCTCTGGGTCCACATTATTTCCACATTACCTTCTGAATGCCTTAACTCCATTGACTAGTCAAGCAGCTTCCTACTTCACATCCGATTCTTCCCATTATTGTGCTTTCTCTCTCTCCAAGTGAAGATTTCTTTACCCTTATCTCCCTCTGATCCAAGTTTGGAGAAACACAGAATACAGATTTGTAAAGATATGAATGAACTATGTGGAGATATTTTCCTAACTTCTAAAATATTAACTACAGTCAAGGTTAGTAAGTTTATGCAATGAGTTATTTAAAGAACCTAGTATACACAATCAAAACCTATCTGTGACAAAAATGTATGCATCAATTTCTACCACTTCTATATGACATCTATAACAGTCACGGAGAGGGTAGAGACACAATATGTCATGAGTTATAAGACAGATGAAATGGTCACTGGTTGAACTGTGTATTGAGTGATACAATATCAACCCAAGGGAAGGGTCAGAGGTGTGCCAGTGAGCAATGAATTTGGTTCCACCCTAGTCATCAACATTTATAATTTAAAGAAAATTAAAGGGAATGCTTATCAAAACTCTGACAGCAGAAATTGTTAATATACTAACAGCTTATGACAGCTTGAACTTGGAGCCAAAAGGAACAAGAGAAAATTTAAGACAGACAATTGCAAATTCCTACACTTAAAAGTCAAACAATTACCTGCACAATGGATAAAACCTAGCTTCCAAAAGTTCACATGAAAAGGTTCTGACTGCAAGGTTACTGTTGAGTCAGCAAAACAATATGCTACAAAAGCTAAGCCTGCCAGAGAATTCATTTGCAGCAGAATCCCCAAACTTGGAACTTGGTAACTGTCCAACGATTTCCGCAGGAGCCTGTTCATTTCTAGGTGCTACAGCCCCAAGGGCAACAAGGATGATGATTTGGGGGGGAAAAAAAAAAAAACACAACTCTGCAAAAACCAAGAGATAAGAACTGTAAACGGAAGGGGGGCGGGGGGAGTGGACGAGTCGAAGGGGGACAGTCCTCCAAAAGAAGTTTCCTATTGGTAGCTCCAAAAGGCAAGATTAAGATATGTAATATTGTTCCAGAAAGGTGCAAACCAGAGAAAATGTTTCTAATCACCTGAGCCTACCCCTATATAAGGTTGCAAAGCTGGAAGAATTTATTCATGCTAAAGGCTGCATTAGAAGAGACTGAACCTGATCACCTCCAAATCCTATCAAGAGTTTATAATTCCATGACAAAGTTACCCAATTTTTAAAAAATATCCTCAAAGGCTAAGTAGACCCATAGGCAATTAAAAGTTAGAAAATGACTTTATTTTTACTGTTGGAGGAAAATTCACCTTTGTTATTAAGGCGTTCTTTTTACAGTCTATAACTTTTAAACAATAAAAATTGCCTTCTTCTGTAACCTCACTGGCGTCTGTATAAAGGCCATCATTTATGGGCAAACGGGGAGAAGTAAAATATTGCCCCATAGCACTGTAACAGGAAATGTAACAAGAAAAAGATGCATAAAGCCAAATTCTGTTGATCGGGTTCAGGCAAGGTCAGCAACCTATGCGTTTGAAAAAAAACAAAAAACTGAACAATGATCAGTCTTAACAGCAGGTCTGAGTCACTTAGGACCCCTGAGTCACCCCGACCATCGGCTGGGCTGAATGATTAGTTATGGGTGTGACCGTTTACAGTAAGGCTCCCAGCCCAAGGAGATCTTCAAGCCGGTTTTTATGACTTAAGATATGGAAGATAGGTCGAGTCCTGGAGGAAAAAAAAATTTTTTTTTAACAGTGAAGCAGCCCCATAACAAGGGCGGGTGTTGTCCCATCTGCCGGGCGTGGCTCGTGGTCTTAGCATCTAAGACTCCTTGGAGCAGTGGTTCTCAACCTTCCTAATGCCACGACCCTTTATAATACAGTTCCTCATGTTATGGTGACCCCCAATTTCATTGTTACAAATTGAACATAATTAAAGCATAGTGATTAACACTAGATTACCCAAGGAAGTCATTTTGACTGCTTTTTAATTTCAATTAGAAAAACAATTATGTATATAAGGACACAATGTCTTAGAATTTTGTGACTTTTTGTACAACATATAAATGCGTTTATTAATAACTGTAGTTACCTCCCCCTCCTTCATTTCCGGTATATATATATATATATATATATATATGTTATACCTATATTGCCCAAAAGCAGTCATTCTGACTGCTTGGGAAATTATGACTCTTATTATTGAACTAGGGGCCCGGTGCACGAAATTCGTGCACTGGGTGGGGGGGGGGGAGTGTCCCTCAGCCCAGGCTGCCCCCTCTCACATACTGGGAGCCCTCAGGCATTGACCCCCATCACCCTCCAATCACAGGATCGGCCCCTTGCCCAGGCCTGACGCCTCTGACACAGGCGTCAGGCCTGGGCAGGGGACCCTCATTTCCCCCCATCACTGGTTCTGCCCCCAGCCCAGGCCTGATGCCTCTGGCCCAGGCGTCAGGCCTGGGCAGGGGACCCCCAGACCCCTCCAATTGCTGGCTCTGCCCCTTGCCCAGGCCTGATGCCTCGGCCAGAGGCGTAGACCCCCATCACCCTCCGATCGCCTGATCGGCCCCTTGCCCAGGCCTAACGCCTCCGCCAGAGGTGTCAGGCTTGGACAGGGGACCCCCATCTCCCCCCCGATCACTGGCTCTGACCTCCGCCCAGGCCTGAGACATCTGGCCCAGGAATCATGCCTGGGCAGGGGACCCCCATCTCCCTCTGATCGCTTGCTCCACCCCCCGCCCAAGCCTGACGCCTCTGACCCAGGCTTCAGCCTGGGCAAGGGGACCATCATATCCCTCCAATCCCCGGCTCCGCCCACCGCCCAGGCCTGATGCCTCGGCCAGAGGAGTTGACCCTCATCACCCTCCGATCACCAATCACCGGATCGGCCCCTTGACCAGGCCTGAGGCCTCCGGCAGAGGTATCAGGCCTGGGCAGGGGATCCCCAGCTCCCCGCGGTTGCAGGCTCTGCCCATGCCCAGGCCTAACACTTCTGGCCGAGGCGTTAGGCCTGGGCAGGGGACTCCCAGCTCCCCGCGATCTCCCGCTCTGCCCTGCCCAGGCCTAATGCCTCTGGCCGAGGCATTAGGCCTGGGCAGGGGACCCCAAGCTCCCCGCGGTTGCAGGCTCCGCCCCTGCCCAGGCCTAACGCCTCTGGCCGAGGCGTCCGGCCCGGGCAGCGGGGACCCGCAGCTGCAGCGGCCCCGCGATCGTGGGCTTCGCTTTAGGCCCAGGCAAGGGACCCCTAGCTCCCGGGACTGCCAGCTTCGACAGTGTCCAGCTCCCATCGCTGGCTCCACCCCTACTTCCTGCTATCACTGGCCAGGGCGGCAAAGGCGCCTGATTCTCCGATCATGGCTGGGGGGCAGCCCCCCATCTCTTAGCTCCCCCCTGGGTTTCCGATCACTGTCAGTGGCAGGGGGCTTCTTCCTGCTTTCCCTTTCGCCTCCCTGCATTGTGCCTACATATGCAAATTAGCCGCCATCTTTGTTGGCAGTTAACTGCCATCTCAGTTGGCAGTTAATTTGCATATAGCCCTGATTAGCCAATGAAAAGGGTAGCGCCGTACGCCAATTACCATTTTTCTCTTTTATTAGTGTAGATTGAGTAAATTTCTTATATGACCAGTTCGGCTCTGTATTGAAATAACAGTTTTCTTTTTTTTTCGATTACCGTCACATGATAACATACAAGTACATGATAAATTGTCGATACTTGATAAGTTGCAGTTGCTCAATAAGCTAAACTAGTGCTTGTTATTCGAATTTTTATGCAGTGATAGTTGTTCTAATAAGTTGTTTATTTCTTTTGCGCCCTAAATTCATGAAAGAAATGTCGAATAGAAGTGAGTTATTGGAAAAGCTAAGGAACATAAGTGAAGAGTGCTCCGATATTATTCTTTCACAATGCAGTCATTTTGACTGCTTTTGGGCAATATAGGTATATACTAAATTTCAGTCTTTCTAGTGTTAATCACAAAAACAGTGTGTAATTATATGTTTTCCGATGGTCTTAGGCGGCCCCTGTGAAAGGGTCGTTGGACCCCCCAAAGGGGTAGCGACCCACAGGTTGAGAACCCGCTGGGAGGGTCCCGCGTCTTGGAAGCCCCACACTAGTCCCGGGCATCTCCTTTGTACCGAAGCGCGCCCTCGCCCCACACTTCTTCCGTATCCGCAAGGTCTGCGGCCCGACCTTCTGCCGCCGGGCTCCCGCATCAGGGTCACTTCCCCGCCGCGCGGGCAGCGGTCGAAGCACTGCGGCATCTGCGCCCGCCCTAGAGCCGCGCGGCCGCGGACACAATTGGGGAGGGGGGGCGGGAATCACAGCCCGTGCACGCGCACGCGCGGCCTCCTCCGCGCCGAGCAACCCCGCGGGGGAGGAGGGAATCGCGGCCACGTCACAGCTCGGAGGGTTCCAGAGGGCGGGGCCTCCCGGGAGGCTGCCGTGTTCCCCGCCGGCGCGCGCGCGCGCGCCCCCGCCCCCACGTGTCCCTGCGGCCTCGGGGAATGTGGGTCACGGAGCCGAGCGGCCTCACGTGTCCCCGCCCGCCGCCGCCGCCTCAGCGCCCATTATGTAATGCCGCGTCACGCGCTCTCCCAGCCAACCGGCGCCCGCGCGCTGCTGAACGTAAACACAGCGCGCACGTGGCTCGCGCGGCCGGGCCATGTGAGGGGGGGCCCGGCCGGCGCCACCGGGCCGCGCTGCGGCGATGCGGGGAACCGTGAGGGCCACCGCGGGGCGGCGGGAACCGAGCCCGGGGCGGGTTCGCAGCGCGCGGCAGCCCACCCCGCCGCCCTGGGGACACCCCTGGCCGCCGCCCCCGCAAGTGCCCCAAGTAGGCTGCGAGCGACCCCTCCGCCGGCCCCGACCCGCCGCAGTCCGGCTCTTACCCGCATTCACCTCCATGGTGCCCTCGGGGAGGGGGCCGAGGCCGCCCGCTTCCCGCGGAGGGGGCAGCTCCGCCTCCTGCTCAGCGCCGCGCCGCCCCGGGCTGGAGGCGGCGGTGGTCGCGGGGCCCCCTCATGGGCGGGGCGCCGGGCCGGGCGGCTGGAGAGCGGGCTGCAGAGAGAGAGGCGGCGGCGGCGGCCGGGAGCGGCGCTCCTCGCGGGGCCCCTGACAACAAAAGCGCGGCGCCGAGGCTTCCTGCAGCCAGCGCACCGCGGCGGCGAGGGCGGCTGACGGGGAGGGCAGCCGCGACCATGTGACCCGCGCACACACCCCCTCCCTCCGCCCGCCCCTCTGGCCGCTGCGGCAACTCCGCCCCCTCCCGCCGCCGCGCCTCCGCTGCTCCCTCGCCTCCTTCATCCCTTTCCCCTTCTCTTCTTCATTCCCCCCCCTC
This sequence comes from Myotis daubentonii, assembly GCF_963259705.1. NCBI lineage: Eukaryota > Metazoa > Chordata > Mammalia > Chiroptera > Vespertilionidae > Myotis > Myotis daubentonii. The sequence continues at coordinate 41,238,034 of NC_081853.1, read as the reverse complement.
CACGTCCCTTCCTTACCCCCCACCCAGCTGACCTTCCCGCCTCCGGCCGGGAGCCCGGTCCGCCCCCCCCCCCCCCCGCGCTCCTAGGCCCGTCCCCCCGCACTGGGTGACACCTCAAGTCACCTCGGATGGGGACCAAGAACCGCCCCGTGGCGCCGCGCAGACGGGCTTTTCAGGAGCCCGGGGTGTGCCAACTTGGCTCGGGCCCGCCCTGCCCCTGACCTCCCCGCAGGCCCCCTTCTCCCGCCGGGCAGACCCTAACCCTGGGCTCCGGGAGGACACGGCCTGGGCGCTGGCATCCAGCCCCGAGCTCAGACAGACCTGTGCGCGCCAGTGTCGCCTCGGAGCTCCGCGTGTCTGCATCCCGCAGCCCGTCTGGCTAGGCCCTGCGGTGTCCCTTAGGCACCTCAAGTGTAAGACGTAGACAGATGGGTGCGTATGTCGGCACGCGGTGAATGCATACTTAAGATCTGTGCATTTCACCTCGAATGTAGATGTTACATCAAAAGAAAACGAACCAATTGACGCGTGTGCCGAGGCCATGTAAATGCACTGCAAGCGGAAGGTGACTGGTGGCTGGAGGGGAGGGGACGTGGATAGGCGTACACTCAGATCGTGGTTGTAAATGGCGGATATGGGTAAACCCTGGAAAGCTCTTTCCAAATTGCTCTTTCAGAGTGTTCAGCATAGCCCCAGCGGGTTTGGCTCACAGTGGATAGAGCCCGGGCCTGCAGACTAAAGGGTCCCGGGTTCGATTCTGGTCGAGGGCTCATGCCAGGGTTGCAGGCTCGGTCTCCAGTGGGGGGCGTGCAGGAAGCAGCCAATCAGTGATTCTCTCTCAGCATTGATGTTTCTCTCTCTCCCTTCCTCCCTGAAGTCAATAAAAATATATTTTTTTAAATGTTCAGCATAACATGTTGAGGGAAATGTGATATGTAAGATATTTTCACATATGCAGCACTCCTCTGCCCTCCCACCCCCCCACTTTTATACCCTGTTCAATCCATTAACAAATCTGAGCTAGTCTACCTTCCTAGTATGTCTTTAGCCTCTGTGCTTCTTACCTCTGCACTGCTATGACTCTAGATACAGTGGTCATGGCAAACTGCGGCTCATGAGCCACATGCGGCTCTTTGGCCCCTTGAGTGTGGCTCTTCCTAAGCCTTAGGAGTACCCTAATTAAGTTAATAACAATGTACCTACCTATATAGTCTAAGTTTTAAAAATTTGGCTCTCAAAAGAAATTTCAATCGTTGTACTGTTGATATTTGGCTCTGTTGATTAAAGAGTTTGCCGACCACTGCTCTTGAACAAAGATTTTCAACTGGTGTGCCCCAAGAATTTTTTAAGATTTTTTTTATTGATTTATTTTTAGAGAGAGAGGAAGAGGGTGAGAGAGAGAGAGAGAAAGAAACATCCATGTGAGAGAGGAACATGGACTGACTGTGTCCTGCAAGGCCCCCCACCAGGACCGAGCCCACAACCAGAGCATGGGCCCTGTCCAGGAATCAAACCAGCAACCTTTGGCTACACGGGGATAATGCCCAACCAATTGAGCCACACCTGGGTGTTATTTTTTTTAATGCTTAAACCCTCCAATAGCTTCCTATAGCATTTTGAAAAAAAAACCCAATGCCTTACCTTGACCTGCAAAGCCCTACCAAACCATGGCCCCTTCTCTTCACGCGGCTCTCATGTCACCCTCTAAACACAGTTCTCTAACTACAGGGGTCCTCTTTTCTTCCCTACCTCAGAGCTTTATCACCCTGTGTGATGCTGATGCAAGAATTCTCCAGGCTACACTTTGTTGCTTGCTTTTTCATTTTATGTATCAACCACCATCTGCTTCTGCATGAGTAAAATGAGGCCAATATGAACAGACTAGAAGGCAGAAAATAAATCATAAAAGGATACCACTCTGAAAAGGCTACATACGGTACAAGTCTAACTCTACGACATTCTGGACAAAGCAAAAAGTGGAGATGATAAAAATATCTGGTTCCCAGGGGTTGGGGGAGGGGGGGAGAGAAGGGTGAAGGGGCAGAGCACAAGGACTTTTAGGACACTGAAACCTGTATCCGACAAAGGTGGACACATGTCAGATGAACAGCACCAAGACGGAACCCTCATAGAAACTATGGACTTTGGATGATTATGGTGTGTCAGTATAAGTTCATTGGTGGTAATTAAATGTACCACTGTGGTATGGATGTTGATAGTGCAGGAAGTTGTGTATGTGTTTCTAGAGACCAAAGGAATATGGGAACTCTCTGTACTTTTCATTCAATTTTGTTGTGAACCTAAAACTGCTCCTAAAAATAAAGTGTTTTTAAAAAAGATAGAGGATACTACCATTTAAATTTGAAAAGGAGAAGCGTATGGAAGTGGAAATAAGCCATTGCAAAGGAAATAAGACCCTCTCTTCCATGATAATAAGTATGAACTAAAATCTGTGTCTGTAAGCCTCACGGTTTTTCTAAAGGCCACCTCCTTCCTGTGAGGCTTTGTGGGTAATTATCAGAAGCTATACAGCTATCACCTAGGTCAGTCCCCAGCCACACCACTGGCCCCTGGAAATCTCTTGGGCTCATCAGTGCCCCAGGAGGTTGCCGAGTGGCATCTGGTTGGGACCATCCCTGAGTGCTGTCACTGCAGGGGAGATTGCCTTTGGCTGCTGTCCTTCCAGGGAGCCTCATTTATTAACCCCGTGGAGTCTATGGCCCAGTCTGTAACAATTCTGATGAATCATAGTGGATTTCTGCTTACTACACCTTCCTCATTCCTCTGACCAAAATAATACCTCTGTTGAGAGAAGTGACTGTGTCTTCAAAGTCATCTGTTAAAAAATGCAGATTTCTTTCCTGGGAAAGCTACCTCATTAACCCTTATATTCCGCTAACACCAGGGCCCTCGGAAACTGGACACAGGACTGATCAATCTAGTTGTGGCTAAAGGAGGAAAGAACCTAAATATTAGAGTCCTCTCATCCCAAGATCAAGCAGAATAAGACAAGTGAGGCACTGCAGTATGAGGACCAGGATGACGGAAAGGTATTGGCGTAGGAGGAGGAATAAAAAAACGGGTTTCCTTAAAGTTAAGGCCAATTAAAAACATTTAAGGTCGTTCCTCATTTTAAAATGTTCTAATGAATATTTCAGTTCCTGATACCACAGTAACATTCCACTTAAATCTTACCTTCCCTATGCTCTAGATCAGCATTTCTCAAACATTTTGATCTCAGAACCCCTTTATACTCTTAAAATAATTGAAGATCACATAGTGCTTTTTGTGGACTTTAGGTATTGATATTTACTGATACCTATTAGAGAAATGTTTAAAACACAAGAATACACTGAGTCAATGTGATAAATTAAGGTGTTGGCGTTGATAAACGAGGGAAACCAGTGGAGCTACATCTTCTACATCTGAATGAGGTTATATTCCAGGGCTAATGGCCCATGTGACTAAGTGTATAAGGCTAATGGCTCCTGCTTTCCAGATTTTCTGCACCATGCCTCCAAGTGAGCAGGATGTGTGCCCTGCAATATGTATGTAATATGACGGGATGTAATGTGGCAGGATATAATTCTAAATACAAAAAATGCACACATAAATTCATGCAAGAATTCTTTGCATTAATGCAAAGCTCACATTGCCTGGCCTAACTTCAGTTCTTTCTCCAACCTAGATGCATTTCTGCTCATAGGCTCTAGGAGAAACCTGCTATTCTCATTAATTGGTTATGCGTATCACAAATAAATCTTTACTGATTATCTATCTATAGATTTATTTATCAAAATTCTAGAAAATGAATTCATTTTTTCATTAGATCCTTCTTTCTGTGTGGAGGAAAAACAAAAAATGGTGGTAACAACAGGATGGCCACTGAAATCTCAGTCAAGCCCAGCAAGCATGGCACAGTGGTTGAGCGTCGACCTAGGAACCAGCAGGTCATGTTCGATTCCTGGCCAGGGCACGTGCCCAGGTTGCAGGCTCCATCCCCAGTGGGGGACGTGCAGGAGGCAGCCAATCCATGATTCTCTCTCACCATTGATGTTTCTATCTCTTTCTTCCTCTCCCTTCCTCTCCCTGAAATCAATAAAAATATATATATTTTTTAAATCTCAGTCAAAATCCTCGACCATCTCTTAGCTTCTAAATTCATATAAAAACTTACTCATCCTCCTCATGATGCAGTCCTATAAAAGAAAGTTTGGGGAGAAATTTCATACCACTTATATTGGAACCATCAGACTGCATACTGATTTTTCCTATGTCTGGATTCCAGTGTTTTAAAATAATGCTTTGGGAGGTCGAAAGACTTTACAATTTGTAACTAACATATTAGGCTTTGGGACTAGTAACCTTTTTTATATGGGTCTTTTCTCGGTTTTAGAATTTCTTCAGATCAAGCCAAGAGGCACATTGGTCTTTTATTACCTCTACTACCTCGCTGTTCAGAGTGTGGTCCTGGACCAGCAGCATTGGCATCAACGAGACACCAGTAAGAACTGCCGGATCTCAAGCCCCACCCTGCACTTACTGAATCAGAATGTGCATGCTCACCAGGGCTCCAGGTGATTAGTGTGCACAGTGAAGTTTGACAAGACCAGCTCCACTGTACCAAGGGGACGGAGGCTTTGCAGCAACATTATCTCTGGAGGTATGTGGTTGGCAACCTTCTGAAAGTCTCCCAATGACCCCTGCCTCCTGGTAATCACTCCCTTGTGTAATCCTTTCATTAGGTGTAAACTGAACCTACGAACTGCTTCTAAAAGTAGAATGTGGCAAAAGTGATGGGATGTCACTTCTGATATCTATATACTGTATATAAAAGCCTAAGCGACCGTTCAACCGGTAGCTATGACGCGTACTGACCACCAGGGGGCAGATGCTTAGTGCACAGGCATGGAAACACGGAACAGACTGATGAATCTCAGAGGGAAGGGAGGTCTAGTATGCATATCTTATATGCATACTAGAGGCCCAGTGCATGGATTCATGCACCAGTGAGGTCCCATGGCCTGGCCTACAGGGATCAGGCTGAATCCGTGCACTGGGCCCCCGACATCCCTTGAGGGGTCCCAGATTGCGAGAGGGCACAGGCCAGGCCGAGGGCCCCACCAGTGCACAAATCCATGCACCGGGCCTCTAGTTATGGTATAAAAGACTGAGATGTGTCTCTCTCACACTATCTCTGGCTCTTCTCACCTGCAAGCTGCAATGTGGAGAGCTGTTCTATGTGGAGACTCATGTAGTAAAGGACTTTTGAACCAGCATTGAATACCTGATGAATGCCTTCAAAATTCTCAGCTAAAAATACTTTACCCTCTCAGAACTCAGCCAAACAGTCAAGTACAAGGGTAGAATAAAGATATTTTCAGATAGCTACATTTTCAAAAAATTCCCCTCTGTACACCTTTTCTTAGAAGATTATACTAAGGTAATGTAACATAGATTAGAAGGCTAGAGGGAAGAGAATTATGTGTGTGTGCGCGCACAGCATGTGGGTGTTCCAGTATACCCATACGTGTGAGAGGTATGAGAGGAAGGGATATGTGTGACAGGAAAGTGTCACTTACATTCTCGTCTTCAATACTAGAAAGCCAATAGACAATGCCTAACATTTATGAATAAGAGAAACAGCATTTTAAGAATATCATTTAGAAATAAGAAGGAAATATTTTAAGCATTAAAAGCTGGGGACTGAAGGATGGGGAAGGATAGGGAAGGTTACCATTGTTATTCATCATAAGCCTTGTAGTACTGTTTGATTTCTTAAACTATGTGAACTTATTAGTTTGTTGAAAATTAAAAATTACTTTAAAGATAAAAACTGTCCAACTGCCCTTAAACACCACAATTTTCTAGATCATAAGTAGAGAATATGTATAGCTGAATCACAGCTGTTAGTAGGTTTTGAGTAGCTCTTTCACTGGTCTCATTTCTGGTCAAGATTGCTGATGAAAATCAGTCTATCTCTCCCTTCTAAGTTAAAAAAAAATGAATCCTTTGGCTTATAATCTCACTTCTGGGAATTTATCCTAACAAAATAAGCATAAATAAGTAAAAAATTTTATGCAAAATGATATATAGTGCTCTTTATATATTATTACAAAATTGGCATCTCCTTAACTGCCAACCAAAAGCAAACATGAGTAAATTCCCCTCAGCCTTTAAAAAGGAAATTGATGTAAAAATGTCCATAATCTAACGTAAAGTGAAAAAATCAGTATGAAAATTTGCAAATAAAGTATTATTATAACTATTTTTTAATTCTATTAAAAAATGACTGGAAGATTACACTAAACTGTGTACAGTGGTCTTCTTTCAATGGTGAAATTACGGATAATTTTTTCTTCTTTGTGAATTTTTAGAGATACTTAAAATTTTTTATATTAATAGTATAATTAAAATACTTAAAATATGAATTAAAATTCATTTTTATGTTAGAAACTTTGGGGGGCTGACCATTTTGGTTTTACCCTTTTGATCTTAATGTTTTCACCGTGGATTGTTTAATGGCAGTCATTTCAACCCATATATAGTTGACTCTTTGACAAGTTTATAAAGGCAAATATTTTAATCATAATTATGCCAACATTGATAAATTTTCATCAAAAAAGGTATTAACTAGAAAAATTCATTAGGCCAATTTCACTTGAATAATTGCTGAACAAATTAATAAATGATCAATATTTTATATGCTGAAGTTAAACTATTTCAAGTAGTTCTCATTTCATTTTGGTTCCTGGAATTCTTCTCATAAATATTAAACTTCTTCCTCAAACTCTTATTTAAAAAATATTTGAATCATTGAACAATTTAATTTAAAAAATTTTTTTTGGCCAATCAGATCTTCAACCACTACACTTTCTTTCAAGAACTTATTTTTTCAAGTCTATCATCCTTATCAAGTTTTGCCAGATTTTCAGTTTGCTGAGAATTCAGTTCTATTATTTTTGAACTAGTAGCCCAGTGCACAAAAATTTGTGCACTCGTGGGGGGGGGGGGGAGTGTCCCTCAGTTATTAAACATTTATCGGCACAACACTGACCACATTGGTGGTGGTGGTGGTCTTGTCAAAATGTGTTATATTATGCAGATGAAAATCTATTTAAACAGATTTGATGTAGATATTTTCAAAGATGGAAGAATTGTCCCTGTCAACTATTTTAGTTGATTCCTATCTTCAGTAATTGTCATCATTGCAAAGTTTTCAGTCCCCATATGGATTGCTGGATATAATAGGTCATGCGCTGTGCCTGTCGTTTGTAGCCTTTGTTACCTTAAGGACTATAGTTTTCCATTTATATGTTTAAGTACCAACCTTACCGGCTTAAAAATGTAAGCTTTTAACACTGCTCTCTGTTCCGTATCCTTCCGATGAAAAGTGGAGTTGGGTTGCAGCACAGGAGAGAAATTCAGAAGGGGAATGTTGAAGTAATGACTGCAGTAGGAGAAGAGGGAACCTATTTCCCTGGCCACAGGCGCTGGCACCCTGGACCACAGGGCTGGCAGCTTCTCTGGGTGGCTGCAGCCTGGGACCTCGGGCAGGTGGCCTGGGACCTCGGGAAGGTGGCTTGTCCGTCTCCACAGGCGCTGGAGCCTGGACCAAAGGTGGGCGGCGGCTTCTTCTGGTGGCTTCTTCTTCTTCTGTGCTTCCAGGGAGGGCAGTTAGTTATGTGTATATGTGTGTGCATGCAAACATAGGCATGTACACATTTGTATGTGGAAATCTGCTGGGCAAGTCAAAACCATAGAAGAGTTGCCCCCTATCTCTGGAATCTTCCAGAGATATCCCCCACTTTTTTATTCTATCACTACTGGAGAGTCAGTATTTGCAGCCAGCCAGCCAGTGACTCTTAGTGTCTATTTCTGACTTCTTCTTTCCCTGTCTGTCATCCATCCCCTAATCATATTTCCACCTGGATGCATCATTTTTACTCCCAATATGCTGTATAGAGAAGGAGTCAGGATGCTGTCTTCCCATGAATAGTACTCAGTAACAAACCAATTGCATTTTAATTGGGCAATGCCCCTACCCACCCTTCAAATCCCTTCCACCATGCATTTCTGTTTCCCTTTTTGTTTGTTGGATTGTTCTGCTGCTCCTTCTCCTCACCCCACCACCCTTAGATTGTAATGTAAAATTCTTTTACCATGTCAAGAAATTATTAAAAATATAGGTACTTTGAAAAAAAGAAAAAACGTACTTCTCCAAACACCGGCCCCGCCCGGCTTCTCTGATTACGGCCAGGGGGCAGGGCAAAGGTGGCCCCCAGGGTCGCCTTTGCCCTGCCACCCAGCTCTTGCCTGCCACCTGGGTTTCTGATCACCGTCAGCGGCAGGAGGCTTCTTCCGTCCTTCCCCTTTCCCCTCCCAGCATTGCGCCTACGTATGCAAATTAACCACCATCTTTGTTGGCAGTTAATTTGCATATCACCCTGATTAGCCAATGGGGAAAGTAGTGAAGGTATGGTCAATTACCATGTTTGTCTATTATTAGATTAGATCGGCAACAAGTCTTATATTTAGTTTTAGCCATTCTAAGTTTTGTTTTTACTGTACCATCATTATACATTTGATTTTTTAAGCCTGTTGGTTTCTGCTTTGTTTTCATTTAATTCATGAAAAAAAAATGTGGTAAATTTCTCTTAGATATTTCAGAATTGGTACAAGTTTATGGTTGGGCTACTCCACGTTTTTCCCCCCGCTTTGTACCAAGTACCAAGCTGCTGATAAAGTAAAGAGGTGAAGGTCAGGCCTAACAGCCCTAACTTCAGAAAAGTCAAATAACTAGAGATGACAAAAGCTATACCTCACTCAGCATTTTTAGATACATACTATGTACCAGGCACTGTGGTAAACCCTGGGAATGAAAGTATGCCAGTCTCTACCCTCAAGGGACTCCAGGGCTCTAATGAGGGAGGACCATTATATAGTCTTCATAATAGGTTTGTTAATGACTAAACTGGATATAGTTCATCTTTTGCTAGAATAGGTATTTAAGACTTTGCCAATAAGCAGATAATTATAATTCCCCATCATCTCTAACCACTTCCCTGATACATATAGTGATTTTCTCCATCCTGACATCTAGCCTCCTAATTGGTCTCTCTGCATCCAATCATACCCCCCAACAATCCATTCTGAGTGATCTTTTAAAACTCCAAATCAACAATAAAAAATAGATTTTTAAAAATAAAAATAATTTTTTAATATTTTTTATTGATTTCAGAGAGGAAGGGAGAGGGAGAGAGAGATAGAAACATGAATGGTGAGAGAGAATCATTGATTGGCTGCCTCCTACACGCCCCCCACCAGGGATCAAGCCCAGAACCTAGACATGTGCCCTTGACCAGAATCAAATCTGAGACCCTTCAGTCCACAGGCTGATGCTCTATCCACTGAGTCAAGCCGGCTAGGGCTAAAAATATATATATTTTAAATCCAAATGAAATTGTTAACCTCTCTGCTTAAAACACCCCAATAGCTCTTTATTTCACATAAAATAAAATCCAAGATCTTTCCCATGGCTTAGAGCAGTGGTTCTCAACCTGTGGGTCACGACCCCTTTGGGGGTCGAACAACCCTTTCACAGGGGTCGCCTAAGACCATCGGAAAACACATATGTAATTACATATTGTTTTTGTGATTAATCACTATGCTTTAATTATGTTCAATTTGTAACAATGAAATTGGGGGTCACCACAACATGAGGAACTGTATTAAAGGGTCACGGCATTAGGAAGGTTGAGAACCACTGCCCTAGAGACTCCAGAAAACAATGCAGTCCCTCTGACACCAAAGTTTAGCCCCTTGTCTCATCCATTTTGGACTTCTGACTTCCAGAACTATAACATAATAAATTTGTTTTACATTGTGACACGAAATTTGTGGTAACTTGTTACAGAAACAAATAAAGACACTAAAAAAAATCACTCAAGTGAAATGAGGAAAAGAAAAGACAAAGCTCACAACTAGTTTGAGTTTATGGACTGGTGGATGGAAAAGGTTTGGTAAGCAGTAGAGAGGCTGGGCTTTAGTCTTAGAGTGCTGACTTCACACAGTTCATCTCTGTTTCCATAACATGTGAGAACAACTTGGAGAACTGAGATATCTTTAAGATCACCGTCAGGGTATAAAGGGAAAGAGTGGGTGAATTAAATTGTAGTAGGGCCCACAATCACCACTGTTCACCTTGCTATTCTTTCAAGATTAAAAAAATCATTTATTACATGAATCCCTTCCTTAAGCCATAGGGATTTTTTAGATTTCTAAAAACTTTATTAGATAATAAGTCTAATGATATTCTCTGGACTTTTTTTCCATAAGAGAGCAAGAATGGGTGTTTTCATTTATTTTTTAAAAATTTATTGTTAAAGGTATTACAGATGTCCCCCCATTTTTCCCCATTGACCCCCGCCACTTCACACCCCCCACCCAGGCCTTGACCACACTATTGTCTGTGTCATTGGGTTATACATCTAAACTCCCTTCCCACTGACATTCGTCAGTCTGGATGCTTTCATTTAAAGGAGAGAGAAATAATCTATGGGGAATGTTTTATTTTCTCAGGAAGATGGGCAAGCTGTGAATAATCACCATTGTGGTTAGCATTAATTCTTGCAGAGTTGGTCCTTATCAGTCAACCGAATCCCTTTCTTTTGCTTTATAAATTGAGCTAAAATAGTTCCTGCTGACCCGAGAGTGCTGGCTGCCTGCCCGGAAGTGCCACCCCTGCAGGCACTGTATAATGAAGCAATCCACAGGGCTGATCTCAGCATAAAGAAAAGTTCAAGCTGGGACTTAAATTTTTAACACATTTGCTGTATGAAAGCAAAATAGGCAGAGGGACTGCAATGGAATGACGTCATTCAAATATCTGAATTACCATTTAATCATTCAAAGAACCAATATCACAAGAGACATGTCATTATGACAGCATGGCCTACAGCTGCCTAAGATGCATGCCGCTTCTTACTTTACACCCATGACAAAACATAAGGACACAATTACTTTTGGTGTTTGGTTTTGGTTTATAGGAGTAGTTTGTTTGGGGGTGAGGAAAGGTGAGAAGACGTTTAGTTTTTCTTCGTGGAAAACATGTTTCTGCACAGAAATGGGAGGAAGAAAGGAGCAAATAGCAAACACACACACACACACACACACACACACACACACACACACACACACAGACTTTGTCATTCTTTGAGCTAAATTTAGAAACCTCTCTTGAGCATTGTTAATATTTATAATATAAACATGTAAATTTTAAAAGGCCAAACATTGTGTTCTCATAGAAATATTAGGCTGCTAATATTACACCGTATTAACTGTTTTGAAGTATTGCTTAGCAAAAAACAAAATTCTGTGGCATGAAAGTAAAAATACTCTAGAAGTTCTAGTATCTGTGGTTATATATTCATAACTTTTGGCATAAAACTGGTAGCCCTTTTTCAAATTAAGGGCCACTCCTAGGAAATATGAAGAAGTGAAAACGGCAAAACATCTTGAACTAGGGTTAGCAGCTGAACAGTAATTTTGTCCATCATCTTTATATACCTTTTAAAAATTCATAAGTATACAAATTTTAAAATGAATTTTGTAGCTTGCAAAAACATTTTTCATTAATGTTCTTTGCTAAACAACACAACTCTCTACCAGCTTATGGGTAAGTTCCCCTTAAACCTAGTAAGGTCAGAAGAAAAGACCATCTATGGAAGGCATTAATGACATACTTTGGGGTAAAGCAGTGTTTCTCAACTGTTTTTTCTTTGTCCTCCACCTAGGGAAAAAATTACATTATCTTTTATGTTCTCTCTAATGGGGGAAATGAAGTACAGGCATACCACCTTTTACTGTGCTTCGCTTTATTGAGTTTCACAATTCTGCATTTTTTACAAACTGAAGGCACCAGGTGGACCAGATTACCAGCAAAAGATTATGACTCACTTTTTTGGGTCATATCTCCACAATATCTCCAAAGCATGCTTATACTAAGGAATACTGATTTTGTCTGGTGGGGTTGAGTGTTAGAAGGCTACAAACTATTGTAATAGCGGGGGTTGTGCCTCAAGAATCATTTGTCAAGCCCTTGGGGGAAGTATTACCTACCCTTTTGAGAATGCATGGTATAAATAAAGCAAGACCCCCAAAAGGCAGAGAGAGTGGAGTAGGAGGAGGTAAGATAACAGGAATTATTTAACTATAGGCACATATCCCCCAACCTTATATATTAGACAAGCTGATATATGTGTAGAGTAGGATTTTCTCAACAGTGATGCTATTGACATTTTGGGCGGGGTAATTCTTTTTTTGGGTGTGGCTGTCCCTGTACATTACAGAATGTGTAGCACCATTCCTGGCTTCCACCCTCTGATGCCAGTACCAAACCCTGCAGTTCCCAGTTGTGACAACCAGAAATGTCTTCACTCATTGCCAAATGTCCCCTGGGGGGCAAAATGGTTCCCATTGAGGACCACTGGCATGGAGTGATTCATAAGACACTGCGGACAGGGAGAAGAGCTAGAGTTCTAGAGGTGTGTGGTGGGAGAGAGAATAATGTGTGAGATTGAATGATGAATGCAATTAGCATAACAATACTGGATTCATTTCCTATTGCTGCTCTAACAAATTCCCCAAAACTTAATGGCTTACACAATACAAATGTATTATCTTTCAGTTCTATAGGTCAGAAGTTCAACATGAGTTTCACTGGACTAAAATCAAGCTGTCAGCAGAGCTGTGTTCCTTTCTGGGGGCTCTAGGGGAGAATGTTTTCTTGCCTTTTCCATCTTCTAGAGACTGCTCACATTCCTTGGTTTCCCCTGCTTCCATCTTCAAAGACACCAATGTCGGACAGAGTCTGCATTGCTGGCCTGCACCCTCTCCAATCTGGGACCCCTCAGGGGATGTCGGACTGCCTGTGGGATCGGGCCTAAACCAGCAGTCGGACATCCCTCTCACAATCCGGGACTGCTGGCTCCCAACCACTCGCCTGTCTATCTGCCTGATTGCCCCTAACCGCTTCTGCCTGCCAGCCTGATCAACGCCTAACTGCTCCCCTGCTGGCCCGATCACCTCCAACTGCCCTCCCCTGCCAACCACCTTGTGGCTGTGGGCACCACCATCTTTTGAGGGTGTGACAGTCAATTAGCATATTCCCTCCTTATTGGCTGTGGGTGCCACCATCTTTGCAATGGTGTGAGAGGCAATTAGCATATTCCCTCTTTATTAGATAGGATGGTTGCTTAGGGAAGTGCAGAATTAGAGGAAAGGGAATCCATTCTTATGAGAAATTTCATTCAAGCCATCATGACCTCTAATATATCCCTTTGTTCCACTGTAGCGATATTTCTCTTTAAGAAATCTGACCTAGACATCCAGGCTCTCAGAGTACTCCTTTTTCTCCAGATAGGACTGGAAAAATACTGAAGCTCTAGGTGTATTGTTTTACCTATTTTACAAATGAGAGATTTTAGACTTACAGACTTGAAGCCACTTGACCAGCATGATTCCTACCAGGAAATGGGAGTATAGGAGTTTGAACTTAAGCAATGTGACTCTGGCTAGCCTCCTTGCCTTTAACCATTCCCCTGCCAATGCATGGTACTATCGCTCATGTTTTTAATGGAAGATACAGGCACAAGAGAGAGTTAGAAGCTTGCCTGAGGCATCAAAGTGAGTCCCAGAGAGTATTGCTTATCTTGTAAAACTAGATGACCTAGTTGGATACATGCCTAGTTCTTTCCTTCCTGTTACCTTTTGATTCTACTAAATAATTTCTCCTAGTTTCAGCTCCACTACAGAGTATTAAGGGGGTGTCACAGTGTTGGTAGTGGTGACTATTAAGAGCCCTAGTAGGTGAAGGGAGTCTTGAGTAGTCCAGCTGCTCAACCCCACTTGGAGCCTGTTTCAAATTTACAAGACCTTGAGATGAAAATTTTATTTTATTACAAAAGGCAGTGGCTTTTCTAACAGTTGGTGACATTCATGAAGAGTAATGAGAGAAAGAACACCATTTTGAAACAATGGTAATGCTGTTGTTCAAAGCATTTCAGAACTTCAGAAGTATTTTACAAATCACATAAAAACAGTTGATATTGTGGCCTGCAATAATTCCTACTGTTACATTGTAGGATGGGTTACATTAGGAAAACTTTTCAGTTGACAGGTAGTCTCTTTAGTGGATGGTTTTATCTTTGGGGTTGGCACTTCCTGGTCACATCCCTAGGTTTTGTTAATGACCTTACTTTGGGGGTCTCAATTCTCTCCTCGCTGACGACTACAAGAGGAGCAAAGAACAAGAGTAGAGTGAGGACATAGAGGAGAAAATCTGTGAGCTGTTATTATAGCAACGTATGTCATACAAAAACTAAGAATGTACAAATTAGGGACTTCTAAATTGGGAGGGGTGGAGCATTTAAAATTGTTTCATTCTAATCAAAATACTAATGCTGGATGTTGTCAACAGCAATAGATTCTTTTTTTTTTCCCAGCAATGGATTCTAATAGGACCCTTATCCACGGAATCTGAGGGCCAATAAACAGAATTCTTTAATGCTCATGGTCACTCTTGAATTTTCCTTTCTGATAAGTGGAACTTCTTAGCTTAGTTCCAACCTCTGGAACCTGGATAGTATGTTTACAGTTTCATAGAAAGCAGTTTAGTGATTAAATGACTGATAATTACATTACCCATTAAGTACTGTTTCTAAACTAATTAGGACTGCCAAATAATGAACCTCTTTTTAAATGACAATGAAAATTGCAAGCAAACCAGTTCAGATTTTCATAGCATACCAATTAAATAAGATGACTTAATCTAATTTGGGAGGGGGTGAGGTAATGCCCTTTATCAGGATTTGAGAGTGAGTTGCAAAGTGTATGTTCCAGCTGCTTTATTAAACTTGAATGCTCTGATTATGAGTTTTAAAGGTACAGGCTGCCCTGACCGGTTTGGCTCAGTGGATAGAGCGCTGGCCTGCGGACTCAAGGGTCCCAGGTTCGATTCCGATCAAGGGCATGTGCCTGGGTTGCGGGCACTTCCCCAGCTGATCGATGTTTCTCTCTCATCGATGTTTCTAACTATCTCTCTCCCTTCCTCTCTGTAAAAAAATCAATAAAATATATTTTTAAAAAAATAAAGGTACAGGCTAACTATGCCACCTTTGCAGCAGATTTTTAAAAAGGAAACCTGATCAATGTTTCCTATTAAAAGTCTCTATTTTGTTTATTTTTCCTATATAAAAATAAGTTGAAAACTATACACATAGTGATGATGTTCACTGCAGCATTAGTAACAATAGCTAAAATCTATGAAAAAGCTAAATGTCCAGCCAACATTCCCAAGGCTGAACTGGGGGGTGATGATGGAACTGTAGGGAGAGGGTTACTGGGTAAAAACTGTCAAAATGTAGCTTGTGGCTGCATGTCACCTCACTATTGGTACGTCAGGCCAGCTCAATCCTTCCAGGACAAATCCAAAAAAATTGTGGTTTTTTTTCTCTCCAAATGATGAATATTTATAAAACTTACTTTAAGTATCCAACACGTTGGCAAAGGATGTAGGCCAAACATAATCCAATGGCAAACTAAAGGTCTTTTAAAACCAAAACCTTTATTCTTAGAAAAGATGTTGTAGCATTTCTCTCATAGTTAGTAATATTGGGATAGAACTTTTGTCAAAAACTTCTAAAAAACTTATTATCAACCTGACAAAGGAAGTAATAATTATACCCTTAAAAATCTGTAGCAACAAATACTATTCTGATATGAAAGCAACACATCAAACACACTTTGTGTGAAAAAAACAGACTTCAGATGACTCTATCTACTGGGAAATATCACAAAAATAGGAGAAAAGAATGTCAAAGGTTTAAAGCTGCACTGTACTTCTGTGATGGTCGAAATATTTTCTGTGCTGTCCAATATGGTAGTTAAGGTGGCCATTTAGCACTTGAAATGTGGCTAGTGAGACTGAAGAATTGACTTTTTAATTATATTTAATTTAAATTTAGTGACAGGTGACTAGTGATGACCAGATTGAGTAGTGCAATTTTAAAGTATTTTTCAGTAAATATTTATGTGGTTTACAGGAAAGAAGCTGTGTCACATAATGAAATGATGGGAAAATTGGTTGCAGAGTTGTGAATAACCATATTTTGCCAAATTAATCAACTCAGTAGGAGGGTTGCATTGTTTTTAGAGAATCCTATATAATAAAAGACTAATATGCAAATTGTCCCCTCAGGCGGCAGTTCGACCAGGAAACTGTGAGTTCAACTGCTCGCAATGACATGCGCTGACCATTAGGGGGCAGCATGGAACATGGAAGGCATTGACAATGCGGCGCTAGCAGTGGGTGGCAGTGGAAGCGCTGTTGGCCCTGAAGGGCCCCCGACAAGAGCAGGACCATGGCAGGATAATGTACCAGATGAGTGGGCAGCGCCAGGCCAAGGTGGGTGCAAGTGGGGGCCCAATTGCCCTGCCGATTGCCCCGCAGATGGTGACCAGCAGCTGCGGTGGGGGGCAGGGCCACCACCCAGCTCCCAGGCACTGAGGGAGCAGGGCCCCAACCAATCGCCCCGCAGGCAGGATGGTGGAGCAGATGAGGGGGTGGTGCCAGGTGGGGCTGCGAGGCTGGGAGCATGAGCTGGGGCTGCAAGGCTAGGGTGATCTCTGCAGGCCACCCCAAGGGACCCCACCTATGCACGAATTTGTGCACCGGGCCTCTAGTTTGAAAATAAAAGCTGACTAAAAGTCTCTTTTTATCATCATATACTAATAATGCTAAGCAATGTTCAGTAATAAAGTTTTCCTCTTTGCCGGTGTGGACTGTACTGGTTCCTGCTCTCCCCTTAGTATAGCAGCTATTCTCTACAATCCCTCAAATGTGTAGAAGGACAAAAGAAAATCAAATGGATTAGTACGTGTGGTAGCCATTAAAGCTTTTCACAAATATTTGGTTCTCCCTCTTTCCAGGCACATGGTAAAATTTCATTTCCCTACCCTTTGAAATCAAGTATAGCCATGGGACTTGCTTCAGACAACCTTCTAAGCCGAAGCTATAAAAGGCAGAGCATGCTATACTATGCTTTTTGCCCTTTGCCATGCTCGATAGTGGTTATTCCTATGGAGTGACAACCATGACCAACTGTCAATGAACATGTGATATGTGCAAGAAACAAACCTTTATTATTCTATGAGATTTGAGGGTTGTTACTGTAGGATCTAGTCCAAGCATATCAAACACAAAGGCTAACACGGGCCAAATAAACGAGGCATGTGGCCTGTGGGCCGCAAGTTTGACATGCTTGGTCTAGTCTGCCTGACATACAATATATCTTCTAATTTTCCTTAGGAATTTTAGAGCTTAAATGAATTCACCTTTAAGAATCTTGAGAGCAGAGTATTAATGACACATAGCAGCAATCATCTAGCAGCCACCCTCCAATTCACTTAATATAACATGGTATTAAGAGTATATGGATTCTGATAGAAAAGTGGACAAAGGAATATAATGGAAGGTCACTGTAAAACAAACATAAGACTCTTAAATATATAATTGATGCTCAACTTCACTTAATTGAAATAGGCAGGGTCAAACTAAGCTATCCTGTATAATAAAAGGCTAATATGCAAATTGACCGAATGGCAGAACGACCAGTCGCTATGATGTGCACTGACCACCAGGAGGCACACGCTCAATGCAGGAACTCCCACA
This sequence comes from Myotis daubentonii, assembly GCF_963259705.1. Classification (NCBI taxonomy): domain Eukaryota; kingdom Metazoa; phylum Chordata; class Mammalia; order Chiroptera; family Vespertilionidae; genus Myotis; species Myotis daubentonii. The sequence continues at coordinate 41,220,303 of NC_081853.1, read as the reverse complement.
GGGGAAGTGCTGCTCAGCCAGAAGCCGGGCTTATGGCTGGCAAGTGTAGCAGCAGTGACAGGGAGCAGGCCTAAGCCAGCAGTTGGACATCCCCCGAGGGCTCCTGGACTGCAAGAGGGCGCAGGCCAGGTTGAGAGACACCCCCCCCCACACCCCAAGTGTACAAACTGCGTGCACCGTGCCTCTAGTGCTGTTACAGGAATGAACACAGCTAGCACAGTAGCTTAACACAATAAAGTCTATTTCTGACTTGTGCAACCTGAGGGGTTGAGCAGCTTTCTTCCATCTTGTAGTTACACTATTTGAAGCACTGGCTCCCATTGGCATACCAACTCTTTACTGTCTTGGAGGGAATGTCACTTCTGCTCCTATTCTATAGACAAGAATAAATCATTAAGATCCTTACCTAAGTGTATTTAAAGTACCAGGAAAACATTGTTTAGTTGTATGTCCAGGAAAAAGAAAAGCTATGATGTACACATGGCTTTGCCTCTGCCACATTCAAAAGTGCAAAAATAAAACTAGGTAATTAGTTTGACTGGAGATAGAACATGCAACCTTGGCGTATCGGGATAGCACTAACCGAGTTATCCAGCAAGGGCCTGAAAAAAAATCTTACATGTTCATCAGCAGGGGCCACATTCTACAAATTATGGTACATCCATATTGGTGGAATACCTTAGTCATGAGGAAGCTCTTTATGAATATACTAGGGGCCCGGTGCACAAAATTCGTGCACTGGGTGGTGGGGGGGGGGGAGTGTCCCTCAGCCCAGCCTGCCCCCTCTCACATACTGGGAGCCCTCAGGCATTGACCCCCATCACCCTCCAATCGCAGGATCGGCCCCTTGCCCAGGCCTGACGCCTCTGGCCTAGGCATCCGGCCCGGGCAACGGGGACCTGCAGTGGCAGCGGGGGGGGGGGGGGGGGGGGGGGGGATGCCGCGATCAGCGGGCTCTGCCCCTGCCCCTGCAGGATGCCTCTGGCTGAGGCGTCTGGCCCGGGCAGCGGGGACCCGCAGCTGCAGCGGCCCCACGATCGTGGGCTTCGCTTTAGGCCCAGGCAAGGGACCCCTAGCTCCTGGGACTGCCAGCTTCGACCGTGCCCAGCTCCCATCGCTGGCTCCACCCCTACTTCCTGCTATCACTGGCCAGGGCGGAAAAGGCGCCCGATTCTTCCATCATGGCTGGGGGGCAGGGCAAAGGCGGCCCCAAGGCCGCCTTTGCCCTGCCCCCCAGCTCTTAGCTCCCCCCCTGGGTTTCCAATCACTGTCAGTGGCAGGGGGCTTCTTCCTGCTTTCCCTTTCGCCTCCCTGCACTGTGCCTACATATGCAAATTAACCGCCATCTTGTTGGCAGTTAACTGCCAATCTTAGTTGGCAGTTAATTTGCATATAGCCCTGATTAGCCAATGAAAAGGGTAGCTCGTACGCCAATTACCATTTTTCTCTTTTATTAGTGTTGATTGGACATAGATAACATTGCCTTCAGAAGGGGAACTTGGAGACAGGGAGACTTTCACTGTAGAATCTATTATAAATTTTGAATTTTTAGCCATGTCCATATATTACGTAATCAAAATTTAAACTGTTTATAGAGAGGATATGAATCCAGAATGCCACTGCATGACCTGAGCAAGTTGCTTCATCTTTGCTCATTGGCAAAGGGGGTTTAAATTACCTATACCTTGTTGGAAACCAATTGCTCTATTTCTTAAGAAAATTGTGATAATGAGTTTGGTTGTTTGAATCACATGGTGATCTAGATATATTAAAGCAAACAGAACAGTTTGTGGGCCAGTAAGGAAATGTCTAGGGTGACATTTAATACTTGGGTTTTTCCCATCATAAAGGCGTTAGAATTAGATGCTTGTTGTATGGAGACTAAACTGTAGGGTCACAAGGACAGAAGCAAGCCATTCTTGGAGACATTCCCTCCCCTTCCCCAATTAGTACCCTACATTAGAAAAAGGCTGAAATATTTTTCTAATTCATGCAAGGCCCAAAGAACCGAGAGAAAAACTCTAGACTAAGTACTACACACTTCATTTTTCTACATCTTGATGACTTCCTGCCATTACGTTTTGATACCTTTTTGCAGGTTGGGATATTTGGTTTGCTCTAAAGCACATTGATATTTAGATGACAAAAGATAACAGAAGGTCCATTGTTTTAGTTTAACAGACATTTATTCCTTTAGTTGAACAACCTCTACACACAAAACAGATGGTTTGAGATTTGAGTGGAAAGGAATTTAGGTCTTAAAGAGGTTTTATGAGTTTGCTACATGTTTTCTGGAAATCATTTAACCAAGCCTTCTAAGACCGATGAAGAAAATAAGAAAAATTGGTTAAAAAAGGAAACCAGCAATTAGGATTTTAGGACCAAACTACCTATTAAGTCAGCAAACCCAGAATTGGAAATTGGAGCCAATTCCTCTTCTTTATTTCCTACACTCTCAGATTCACCCTGGGAAACAGAAGCCTAGTCTATTTTAAGATAAGAGGCAAACATAATGTGGTGGTATGCTTTAACATTAAGGTGAGCACAATTGAAGGCCTGGAAAGTTTGTGGAATGGTAAGGATTTTGAGGGTAGTTTGAGCAGGGAGGAGAAAAATAACTGTAGACAATGGCCCAGGTTAGACTGGAAACCTTAAACTTGTACTGACACCAATACACGACTACTCTCAGTAACATTATAGGAATAATGGATATAGTGGATTGGCCCAAGATGGCTTATAAGACTAAATGAACTAAGCACAAGTACCCTTAAAGTCAACCACATTTTCCCCCTTAACGTGGCTATCGGGTTCATAATAGTTATAACACAACACACCTTAAAGTTAATTCCCCTTCTCATTTGTTCAATTTCCATCAGTTTCAATACACACCAATGTAATTACTATTACTACTTTGCAGGAAATTCAGTCAATGGGATTGAATCAGGGCTTCTAGCATTTACGTGAAAGTGAATGGTACTACGGAGACCAAGTCAGTTTTGTTTAGGTAAACTAGAATGTTTAATTTTAAGAGAACCCTCTTTCAACAGAATCATTCAATTCTCCTAAAAAATGGTGGCATCCTTTTAAACTTTTCTTCTTTCAGAAGCAGCAGTTATACTGGGTTAATCTAAAAAATGTGAACCGCCCTACTTAACTTTCATTTTTCTGCACAGGACCATGAGAATGGATTAGGTTATCTTTCACATTTCCAAGCAAAATTCAAACTCCAAAAAACAGCCCCTTGAGAGTAAACAAGCAGAGAGCATTGCATTACCCCAATAAAGCTGTAGGTTTCATCACATGCACCAACAAATCTACTGGCTAGTTTTGCACTCCTTCACAGAATGTTACACCTATACCAAACACTGACATAGGAAACTCCCTAATAAGATAAAGCAGCGATTTTCAATCAGTATACTGTGGCACACTGGTGGGACACAATTTTTTAAAACATGCAATACCTGACTAGTCAGGGGCACTAACCTCTAGCCCCCTTAGATTGTCAAGTTAAAAAAGAATGGATCAAAATACCTATTTTTGGTCAGATTGGCAAAACATTACTTTTTGGTGTGCTGCAGAATTTTAATAATTAGTTTGTGTGTGCCATGAGATGAAAACGGTTGAAAATCACTGACATAAAGCCAAGACAAAAGCGTCTACCTTATGAGTAATGAGACACACCATCACTTATAGTCTTCAAACATTATTGCACTTTAACTTTTATGTGACAATGCATTCATAAGACAATCTGCAGACTAGTTTTAACAAATCAAAGAACACTTTTAAGCAGACATGACTGTCCTAAATTGTTTATTAGGTAAGGATTTTACAAACATTACTTATATTAGCGGTAACGGTGGAGCTGGAGAGTATTGCGCCTTCTCCAAGCTGCACGGCGAGAACCACCAATAGTGTGGTGGAACTTGTGGCCCTTCCCAAGGCCACGGCTCTTGCGGCCCGCAGATGTCAGCCCTCGCATCTCCCTGTGCTTGTGGACTGGTTTGGTGATCCACTGGGTGTCAGGATTTCTTCTGATAGCTTTATGGAATGGATCAATGAGAATAACCTCAAAGAATTTGTACGTGGAATCTTCACCAACCCAGTAAGAATTCAGGACTCTCAGAGCCCCACAGTGGCGTCCAGCTCGCTCCTAGAAGAGGAAAAAGGGTCAGCCTCCCACATTTCCCACAGTAGCAAATTCGGAACCAAGAATTCTCTTTAGTTCACTTGACAAGCGACTACGGCACCTAACCATAAGTATGAAAAGGTAAACTTACTATGCCCTATTATTAGCCCCTATCTAATGAATGGGGTTTGTGAATGCCTTTAAGGAATGAATAATATCTGGCTAACAATATTTAAGATTCTGGAACTTACCTTTTTCCTAATACAATAGAGGGGGGAGGATAAGCAAACTTCTTACAAAAACCTTAACATTTAGTGTATTTTAGGCACTGCAGGCCATAATTATGTCTTTTGCATAGCTTTGCCTTTTTACTGTCCTCCAAAAGCTTAGGTTCCACAGGTTCACACTAATCATAAAACACTTCCTGACATATATGAGCAAAAACAAGTTAGTAACAGACTTTTTATAAAGTCTTGTCTTTAACAGAAATTCGACCAATGTTAATAGTAAAACTCACAAATCCCACATCTAAACACAAAGGGCTCACCTAGGCACAAGTTAGCTATCAGAAAAGTTGCACAAACCTGTCTACATCACCTCCGGGAGGTAACCAAGACAACTGCACCCAAGACAACTGCTTCTCAAAGACCACTCACCTCGGCAACAGACTGAAGACTTCGCGCAAACTTCAGCTGGTTAACGCCGTGATGGACAGGCTTGCCGTAGGTGGCACCCTTAGGAACAGGGCGCTTGCGGCCACCGCGGCGCACACGAATCCGATATATGACGTAACCTATAAACAAAAACCACGGTGATTTCATAAAAACCACAGAGTGCAACACTGAAGGACATGTCACTTTTGCGCCTACATCAAATGTATTCAGACCGTAAGTCAAATACTACAGACCTAGTGATGGTAAAATGAACCAGTTTTGAGATTCACTTTTTAAAAAGAACGCAAAAACGGTTATTTTTCAAATCCTTTGTTAACGAGAGAAAGAGAAAGAGAGAGAGAGAGATTAACTTCTCATTCTCTCTACACCGTTATTTTGCTTTAGTCCAGACTCATGCAAATTTGTAATCTACAACACACTTGCCAGAGCAGCTAGACAACTATTTACTGGTCCACAACCTCAATGTGTTGACGGCTGAGGACAGTCGCTGCCAAAGAACTACGTGAAGGAAGACTTCGGGGCAAGAGCTGCTCTTCCTGCTCACCGGCCCCTAGCCTTTCCCGGGGAACACAATGGTACCCACGCACCCAGGCAGGGCGCACTCACCTTGCTTGGCCTTGTAGCCCAGCCTGCGCGCTTTGTCCGGCCGGGTGGGGCGGGGCGCCCTGTGGAGCGCCGAGAGCTGGCGGTACTGCCAGCAGCGCACCCGGAGAAGGAAGCGCATTACATCCGACTGCTTCTTCCTCCATAGCTCCTGGATGTACTTGTAAGCGCCCATCTTGGTTTACCTTTGAGATAACACCGGGCATTAAAGGCTGCGTACGTCCATCTTAGCTCCCCACCAGCCACAAGGCAACCACTGCGGATGAAAATGGCTCTGCACAAACTGCAGCGCGCAGCTAGCCCGACCCCCGCCGCTGCGTCCATGGGAAGCGGCGCTCAGTCACCTCTGCGACCCCAGAGACGGCAACGCAGCAAGGCCCTCGGCGCATTTCTTTTTTTTTTTTTTTCCCCCTGCACGAATGAATGGCGCAAGACTTAGGCCCTGAAGGGGCGGGTCACTGCGGCAGGCGGCATCCCCAAGGGCCCGGCCCCGTCTGCAGAGACCTCGCCGACAATAACAGGGGAATGTTGCCGCCGCCAAAAGGTTAACTCCCTACGAAAAAGCATTTACTCTACCCAACCGACCGACTCGCTCCAATAAGCCCTGGCCCTGCCTCCTATTCCTCTGCCCCACGCCTCCCTTTCCTTCACGCTCTGGGCCCAGCTCGAATTCGCGCCGCCATCACACCATCCCCCAGCCCACCCCGGCGGCCGCCTCTCCGTCACCCCGTTGCCCCGCATCCTGATCAAACTCACGCCGCACAGGAGGCGGGAGGAGCTCTGAGGACGCAGGGTCCCCGAGCCTGGATGGCTCGGGCAGAGGGAGATGAGCGGCGGATGAAATAGCGTATGTCTCCAACACGGCTTACCTGATGGCTGCGGCCAGACGGAAAGGAAGAGCCTCTCTCCCACAATCCTCTCTAGGCTCCTCCCCCACTTCAGCGAAACTCTTTCCGGTAGAAAGCTGCGGCCTCCCAGAGCCTCATGGGACATGTAGTTCCGGCAGAGCGCCGGGTGGGCGGAGTTCCGCCGGGAGGGGGCGCAGCCTTCCTCATTGTCCCGCCCCTGCTCCTCTAGGAGACAGACCTTGCGGAGGCAGCGGCGGGCGTTCCAGACCCGCTGTGCGGGAGGCGGCGAGCTGGGGGCGGGGCTCCGGTAGCTGAAACTTGCCGGGGAGCCGGGCTGCCAACGCGCCGCGATCCGCGGGGTCTGCGGAGGGCACGGGTCTGTGTCACTTTGTGTGCCGGTACGTCGCTTCGCTCACCGCAGGCTCCTCGCTTGAGGTGTCGCTGCGGGAAACGCTGTCCCCTTCCGACCCCAGGACGGGCGCAGGGGTCTGGGCCCCGGGGTGCTCTGACCGACCCCCGCGACGCTGTCCCCGCCGCCAAATAAGTCGCTCCTGGTCCAGGGGCTTCGCGGGTCGGGGCCCGCGGGCCAATGCGGCTTTAGCCCCCGCAGGGCCAGTGACGAGGGGTTTTGCCCCGAAATGGGTCCGGGGGAGGGAGAGTGCGATTCCATTCCCGGGTCTTTCCTGCGCGAGGATTTGGTTCCAGTATTGCGACGTCAGAACCGCAATGTTTTAGAAAAACGCAATTATTTATTTGCCGAGACCTGGCTGGCAGGTGCGCGTGTTTAGGGAAAAAATGCTGGCTTTTTGTGCTGCGTTCTTTATGTAAAAAAAAGGTTTACTCGCTTTTTTAGCGTCTCCAGAGTATTTTAATACAATGGTGTGGTTTAACTCTACAAGTTCTAAGTTTCAATGTGGCCCACATTTAAGAGAATCCTATTTACCTTCTAAATCATTAGAGGTTTTGGTTATTTCGCCCCTATTTCCTATATTACTTCCCTTTTTTTTTTTTTTTAAAAAAAAAGAAAAGTCAGGCTTACCATTCATTGCACGAGCCCTCACATGGCTCATTGATTCCATTAACAGATAGGTATGAAGCGCCTGACAGGTGCCGGGCAGCGTCCCACTCGCTGGGGGTGCAGCCTGGTCTGCGCTTCGCGGGAAACGGGCCATAAACATGGTCAGATGTCATCTCGGATGGTCAGTGCTACCGACGAACGGCGAGGGATGTCAGAGGGGGGGAGTGTTGAGGCGGCAGTTTGGGATGGAACGTTCGCGGCGAGTGAGTGAGAAGCCAGGATGGAGAGGAGACCTGGGAGAGTGGAGGGTGGAGGAGATGTGGGGACCAGCGCCGCGGCTGGTGTGCCTGGATGAGTGCGGGAGCAGCGCGGAGGCAGTGTGGCTGCAACCAGCCATACACACAGCAGACCAGGAGATGAGAGACAGGGGAAGGTTATGAGGACATGGGGTTTCCAACCTGCGCAAGATTGGCAACCACTGGGAGATTTTGAGCAGAAGGATAACTTTATGTGGCTTCCACACACACACACTCACACACATATATATTAGGAAACAAAAATAAATTTATTTATTGAGGGCCACAAGATGCAAGCGATATAAAAGTCAAAAGCTTATTTGGGCCCAGCCCGTGTGGCTCAGTGGTTGATCACGGCTCAATTACAGTCCGGGTACATGCCTGGGTTGCGGGCTCCATCCCCAGTGTGGGGTGTGCAGGAGGCAGCTGATCAATGATTCTCTGGCATCATTGTTGTTTCTTTCTCTCTCCCACTCTCTCTTCCTCTCTGAAATCAATAAAAAAATATATATATTTTTATAAAGTTTGTTTGGCTTTAATTGGTTTTTCTTGTCAAATGGGGGTAGCTTACACATTTTTTTGTCTTTTACTTTTATTTTTTTGGGTTGCCCGTTTTTTTTGTTGTTGTTTTTTTATTGCTTAAAGTATTACAAAGAGTATTACATATGTCTCCTCCCCCCCCCCCCCCGCCCTTGACAATCCCCTGGCCTCCCCTACCCCCCAGTGTCTTATGTCCATTGGTTATGCTTATATGAATGCATACAAGTCCTTTGGTTGATCTCTTACCCACCCTCCCCGGCCTTCCTGCTGTAGTTTGACAGTCTGTTCGAGGCAGCTCTGCCTCTCTATCTATTTTTGTTCATAAGTTTATAATGGTCTTTATTATCCAGAAATGAGTGACATCATGTGGTATTTTTCCTTCATTGACTGGCTTATTTCACTTAGCATAATGCTCTCCAGTTCCATCCATGCTGTTGCAAATGGTATAGCTTACACATTTTTAAAGGATCATCTGGATTGTAGTTTTGAGGCTAAAGGGGAAGGGGAAAGTGGAAGCAGACAGACTAGTAAGGTGGTGGTATTAGTTTCCTGTTGCTGCTGTAACAAATTATAGCAAATTTACTGGCTTGAAACAACACAAATTTATTGGCTTCTTGTTCTGAAGATCAGAAATCTCATTAGGCTAAAATCAAGTTGTCAGTAGGGCTGTGTTCCTCTTAGAGGCATGAGGGGAAAATCCCACTTCCTTGCCTTTTCCAGCTTCTAGAGGCCACTGGTATTTGTTGGCTACAGACCCCTTTCTTCATTTTCAAAGATAGCAGTACAGTATCTTAAATCACCATGTCTTCCTTTCTGACACTCTTGGGTCCCTTATAAAGACAGTTGTGCTTACATTGGGTCCACCCAGATAATCCAGGATGATCTCCCCACCGCAGTGGTCAGAGCTGCAAAATACCTTTTCTTGTACCAAGTAAAATACTCCCAGGTTTGGGGGTTTATGACATGAGTGTCTTTAAGACCAGGTGAGGGAATTTGGTCCCTCAGACTCCTTCGTTAGTGATGGAAAGTGGTAAATGGTTGAGCCTGGATGTTTCAACCGTGTAAAGCAATAATTCTCAACCTTGGCTGCACATTAGAATCACCTGGGAATCTTTTTAAAATCCTGATTTCTGGGCCTCACCCCATAACAAAGAAACAATTTCCAGAGGATGAGGCCCAGAAATCAAGATTTTAAAAAGATTCCCAGGTGATTCTAATGTGCAGCCAGGGTTGAGAACCACTGGTGTAGAGGATTTACTGATGGATCAGAAGTGGGGTGTGAGAAAATGAGTCAAGGTTGAAGACTGCAGACAGAGTTGGATGAATCATTTGGAAAGGAGAGTCTGGTGATGTGAATAACCACTGCTAGTCTCTTTTTTTAAAAAATATATTTTATTGATTTTTTACAGAGAGAAAGGGAGAGGGATAGAGGGTTAGAAACATTGATGAGAGAGAAACACTGATCAGCTGCCTCCTGCACACTTCCCACTGGGGATATGCCCCAAGGTACATGCCCTTGACCGGAATCGAACCTGGGACTCTTCAGTCCACAGGCCAACGCTCTAAGCCAAACTGGTCAGGGCCACTGCTAATTTCTTAATTAGATCTTGCAGTTTTTAATTTGTAGTTTCTCTGTTAGTTTTGCAAAATTTGGATTGGTATTTCCAATTGATTTTGAGATTCCCGAGGGTAAGGATCATTTCTGGGTTTGTTTGTTTCTAATGCCTGGAACTATGGTAAGCCCTCAGTAAATATTTATTCAATGAATAAAAGAATGGTAAGCTGGAATCTGCTTAGGATATTACGTGCAGTACTGTTTGCAAAACCCTTTTAATGTATGTAATGTGCTCATGAATGGATAGTAAAAGTATTGCACACAGTACGTGATGTTTTCATAAAAAAATACACAGTGTCGCCCTAACCGGTTTGGCCCAGTGGATAGAGCGTCGGCCTGCAGACTCAGGGGTCCCAGGTTAGATTCCGGTTAAGGGCATGCACCTTGGTTGCAGGCACATCCCCAGTAGGGGATGTGCAGGAGGCAGCTGATCGATGTTTCTCTCATCGATGTTTCTAACTCTCTATCCCTCTCCCTTCCTCTCTGTAAAAACTCAATAAAATATATTAAAAAACATTTAAAAAAAATAAAATAAAGTAAAATCAGTAAGTATGTCCTCGAGTGAGAATTAAAAAAATTATTTTTCCTGGAAAAAAATTATTTTTCCTGATAGCTGATTAGTGTTGATGTGGGTCATAGAAATTACAGAATTTGAGAAAATAAAGTAGGGTTTGGAAGGGTATACCTTATTCTATATATCTTTTTTTAAATTTGAAATCCCCCCTCTGTATGTATTACTTACTAAATTTAAACATAGAAAAAGAAAAGGTTGATTTCAGTGTACACAATTTTAAGGATATTCTGTTCTCTTTGCAGTGCTATCCTGAGACAAGATGGGAAAGGGCTGCAAAGTCGTGGTTTGTGGCTTGCTGTCTGTGGGGAAAACAGCAATTTTGGAGCAGCTCCTTTATGGGAATCATACTATTGGTAAGATTATTTTTCTGTAGTTCCTCTGTAGGTTCTGGGAACTGCTAGGGGTTTTGTTGGTCATAATAACCTAAAGATGGGGGACAGTACACAAGAGTGAAATCCAGAGGGACCAGAAGGATCATAGAAGTCAACTGACGTTGAGAGAGGAAATAATAGGGGAGAGAAAAAAAAACCATCTTTTATGATAGTGAAATTCAAGAGTGCTTGCTGAAAGTTATACCTTTTATATATGTAGTTTCCGGTGTATTTACATAATGAATAGTGGTTTTGGAGTCATAGAAGCACTGACGTAAGAATACACTGAATGATCTTATTCTATTTCAAACATGACTTTCCAATACAGCTGTATAGATTTTCAAAATGCAAGAAACAGCTGTTGGCTGCAGTATGACCTACTTTTGTGAATTGGATTATCTCATTCATTGAGCTGAGTCATGATTAAATACTCGCTATATGAAACAGGCTGGGATGCAGCCTTGTAAGAATACAGAGGTGAAGAAGACAGCATCTTTGGCTTTAAGGCGATCAAACATTGCAAATTGGAATTAAATGAGGTTTGTGTTGGAGAGATCATAGAATCATAGATCTTTGAAGTATTTATCTCTGGCAAGTAGCTTAGTGCAGCGGTTGCCAACCTCTCAGACCTCACTGACCACCAGTGGTCCCATGGACCACCGGTTGCCAACCGCTGGTTTAGAGCACATTTCTATCTTACTTTTAATAACTATTTTGATGATCTTTGCTTCTCTTCCACTGCCTCAAAATATTTAGCAATTTTGGTTAAATCCATATTCGGTTTTTATTATGGTGGCTGTGCTAGCGGTTCTCAACTTCTATGGTTTCTGAATCCCTCCTGCCACAGATGCTGCACTATTCTTAATTTTTCACCTCCAGATTCTAATTTTTGGCTGTGCAAAAAAACCAAATTATGCCCAGAGGGAAACAAAAGAACCCCTTTACCTTCCTAAAACTCCAAACAGCTTTTGTTTATATAGGCTATATTTTTACTGTATTAGAAATTAAAACAGAAATTTAAAAAGTACTTATTTATTACTTAAAATAATAAACATCACATACTAAGATAACACGTTTATGAAAAATTATGTCTTCAAAATAATTTAGTGAGAAGAGCACCAATTTACGTTTTTGAAAATCTAATGTCTAGCTGGGTTATCGTATCTACTTCCTCTGTGTTCAGTCTGTTGTGATATGTTGCTTTAGGTTAAATATCTGAAGAAAATGTGGCCCTGAAAGTATGGAAATGTGTGTTCTTCATGTCTGAATTATTTTGTTGATCCTTTTCCCTTCTCTGTGTTCTCTATGCTGGATCTTCTAGACTAGTGAACTAATTTTTTAATTTCTTTACTGATTTCTTTCTCTCAATATTTTGTTCCACTTTTTGAGAGTTTTCCATATCTTTATTTTCCAGCCCTTGTGTTGAGTTTTCACTTCTTCGTATCCTGTTCCTATTTTATGGATGTACTATCATATTTCTTTGAGTATAATATTGGGTAATTTTTTTTTTTTGGTAAGTTTTCTTTTTCCTGCATTCTTTTTTCTATAAGGCGTTCTTTTCTGGTTTTGTTCTCCCTTTTACTCAAGCATCTGGTAATCCAAGGTTGTCTCCTCATAAATAAGAATGGAGAATTAAAACGTTAATTAAAAACTGTAAGCATGTGGATAGGATTTATGACTTTGAGCTTTGTAAGGTGACCTGGGTGGGGCATTTTGGGGGGAATCCTAAATGTTACCATATTTAGTATTTTATCTTTTTCACTGGCCAGATTCTCCTAATTCCTCAGCCTACAGGGAGTTATAGACTAGTTGAATAGACTAGTTGAAGAGACAAACCTGCACAAATGAAGCAAGGTAGGAATGCATTTTACAAGGATCACCCAGGCAAGAAAGGGACTGAAATTGGGACATCAATGATGAATTCATTCATTCAGCAAACATTTACTAAGGACTTCCTATGTCTGTAAGTCAATTTGTCAGTCCTCAGAGCTATCAAGAAAGGTTAGCTACAGGCCTGGCTCCCCAGGAGCTTACACTCCAGCCTTGAAGGGGGCCGATATGGGAAGGTTAAGTATTAAATGGTCTTACTTGTAAAAGGCACAGTAGGAGCAGAGAGGAGGGAAGGGGATGATCAGGAGAGGATCCATGGAGTTGACATTTGAGCAGTCTAGAAAGGATACAAGGTGTTTCTTGAACTGTTGCAGCAGTTCAGGTGCCAACACACCAGTGGGCATGGAAGGTGGCAATGTATTGAGCAGGTGCTTCAGCAGTAAAGTGCCTAATGTATGATAACTTGCACCCACGTTTTCCTTGTTTAAAGAGAACTCTAAAGACTGCCCAGGTGGATGGTGATCCAGGGGAGAAAGCTAGATGGAGAAACAGGTATGGGGAGAAAAAGAACAAGTTTTGTTAGTTCGGAGTACTTGCAGGACATTCACATAAAAGTGCCCAATAGGTGCTTGGGAATGAAAGCCTGGTGCTCAGGCCCAGACTGGACATATAACATTTTAAAAAAAATATTTTTATTGATTTCAGAAAGGAAGGGAGAAGAGAGAGAAACATCAATGATGAGAACTATTGATTGGCTGCCTCCTGCACTCCCCCTACTGGGGATTAAGCCCGAAACCCAGGCATATGCTCCGATCAGGAATCGAACCTGTGACCACCTGGTTCATAGGTCGATGTTCAACCACTGAGCCACACTGGCCAGGTTATAAATTTTTGAGTCCCATAAACAGACCTTGAAAATAGAGGACGTTGCATAGAAAAAAAAAGTAGCAAATTTACCTCAGGCCCTGTCCTTGGCTCTGATGGAGATGAAAATGGGACCACTCAGTTACTGAAGCTACTTTAAAAACCAGCCTTTAACCTTCCAATTTAGGTATTCAGATCTTTGACTCTTATGGTAACTTTTTTAAAAAAATATATTTTATTGATTTTTTACAGAGAGGAAGGGAGAGAGACAGAGAGTTAGAAACATCGATCAGCCGCCTCCTGCACATCTCCTATTGGGGATGTGCCCGCAACCAAGGTACATGCCCTTGACCGGAATCGAACCTGGGACCTTTCAGTCCGCAGGCCGATGCTCTATCCACCGAGCCAAACCGGTTTCGGCGTCTTATGGTAACTTTTAAAAAATGTGTAATATTAAATCGTTAATAAAATTTTTTTCTATACAGAAGACGTGTTTTTAAAAAACATGTTGGTCATTTACTACAACTACCTTTCATTTTAAAGAAGTTAGTAATGGAAATATGTTTCTTACATGTAGTCAATAGGGAACCTAGAAAGCCAACAACTTCTAAAGGACAAGAAAATACTCAACAGTTGGTACAGTGATTCAGCATTGGTACCCATGAGAGTGATTCCTTTTTCATCCCAGGAATGGAAGACTGTGAAACAATGGAGGATGTGTACATGGCTTCAGTGGAAACGGATCGGGGAGTAAAGGAACAGTTACATCTTTATGACACCAGAGGCCTGCAGGAGGGCGTGGACCTGCCGAAGCACTATTTTTCATTTGCCGATGGCTTTGTCCTAGTGTACAGTGTGAATAATCTTGAATCCTTTCAAAGAGTGGAGCTGCTGAAGAAAGAAATTGATAAGTTCAAAGATAAAAAAGAGGTAAGTGGATATGTGAAAAATGCCAACTATGAATCATAATACTATTTAAATTGAAGCATGGAATTTGGGGCAGTTAAAATATTTTTAGAGACTCACATTGTACTCACAGTATCTATAATGTTGTGTTCTTGTTTTTTTTTCCTTAGCCCAGGAAATACAGGACTGACCGAGTTCAGTCGGGGCCAGCATTTGACTTTCTGTCTCTGCTTGTTTTCATGTATAAACTGAATTTTAGGGACTCCGTATCTCAAGTTCCGTATAGGTAGTTCACTTCATATTGTGTGGCAGCATTGTTTCCTAGGGCTCTTTCTTGTCTCCTAGGCTAAATAGGAATCTTGTCTTCAACCTTGCCAAAAAAAATTTTTTTTAACTTAATAATGATTGGATTCTACCCATTTGACACTTAAAAATAAGATCCTTACCATAGTCCATAAAGTCTTACATGACTTGGCCCATGCCTCTCCTTTTCATCTTATCGTCATCATTCTGTTCCTTTGTCACTGTACTCCACTGACACTGGTCCACTTTCTGTTTTTCCAACATGATCATTCTGTTCCCCTATTAAGTCCTTCTCAGTTTCTGGTTCCCATCCATGGAACTCTCTTATCGCAGATCTCTTTCCAGATCTTCACATGGCTGACTCCTCACCACCTAGGAGTACCTCCTATGATGTAGTGGTTAACAGTGCTGACTAGATGTTCTTAACCTAGATTTTTACATTTTACCCTATGTTAAACTTTTTATTTTGAGATAATTGTAGATTCACATGCAGTTTTAAGAAATAATAGAGATCTTTAGCTGGAGTCCCCCCCAATATTAACAACATGCAAAACTGTAGTACAATTTCACAACCAAGATACTGACAGAAAGGTCTTAACTGTTGTAGTAAAACAGTGAGATAAAGTCTGATTGGACTGGATGTAAGAGAACTGAACACAACAAACATAGCTCTTTGCTAGTTTTGCGTCAGAGGGTAAACATATTGTCTTATAAAGGAAGAGAGAGGAGCTGGAGAAGGATTTGTAGAGTCTTGTTTTTATTTAGGTGAGACATACTGTGTGCTAATGGTGCTAATGGGAATGATTCAATAGAAAGAAAATGGATGATACAGAAGAGAGGATGATACAGGAGTGACATCCTTGTCCAGGTCAGGGAGGATGGGTGCATGGGCTTGGAAGATGGTAGCTTAGCTGTATGGTGGAAACATGTGAAAGGTCTCTTCTCAGTGCTTGTATTTTCTTACTGAAGCAGTATGGACTCTGAGTAAGGTGGGTGACGGAAGAGACGTTGGAGGCTGGGGAAAAGGGCAAGATAGATGTTGTCTTAGTTACAGAGAAAATGCAATATATTTGCTGGAAACCACCACCTCACCTGAGGTCAGTGGTTATGAATTTGGGTTTTTCTACACATGTTCAGTAAGTGATGTAGGCAGTCCAGTTAAGAGTTAAATGTAACCACAGTAGGGGGTTTACCAGGGGTAAATGGGATAATGACAGCAGTGGAGTAAATTAAAATAACGGAAGCTGGGTGAGAAACTGAGATGAGAGGGGTTGAAGGACAGTGATTACGGTAGGAGAACCAGTGGATGGTAGGTGCTTGTGGTGTTTTGAACTGTGGTCTGGTGTTAGGAAGGTAGAGGTCAGTCAGAGTGGGATTACCGGAATTGAGTTCATAGAGGGGAGCATTTATAATGGTTAAGAGTTAGGATGTGTTCATGGTTGTGAATGGCTGAGGTTAGGAGAATGATTAAGATCTTTGGAGACAAGGTTACTGGACAGGTCACCCACATGGCTAGTGAAGTCACTAGGCATTATGACAAAAGTAGTGTGGGGTGACCACAAGCCAGGTCTGTAACGAACAGCAACAAAATAGGGGTGGGAAGCAGGTAGTAGCAGAGAATAGCAGCACCAGCCTCCACAGATTTAGGGCTTTTAGGGAGGGACACTGTTGGAGGCAGAAGTCTGAGGCAAAGTGGAACAGTTTGTACAATTGGGGAGGAAAGAGAGATGGAGGTCAGCCTAGTACAGCGGTCGGCAAACTCATTAGTCAACAGAGCCAAATATCAACTGTACAACGATTGAAATTTCTTTTGAGAGCCAAATTCTTTTAAACTATAGAGGTAGGTACATTGTTATTAACTTAATTAGGGCACTCCTCAGGCTTAGGAAGAGCCACACTCAAGGGGTCAGAGAGCCGCATGTGGCTCGCGAGCTGCACCACTGGCCTAGGGGATTATGTGAAGATGAAAATCTAGGTGATGAAGGATGATAGGAGGGCTTGAAGAGACAGTTCCTGCTGAGAAATGGGAGAGACTTGCCGGGAAACCCAGAGCTCCGGGGCGTGCGTGCTCCTCCATCCTTTCGGGAGGCATGGCCTTAGAGGCGGGAGCACAGCAGTGGCTCAAAGGTCCTAGTTCAAAGCTGTCCCCAGAGGAGCATTCTGACAGCTCTTGGTGCACTTCCTCCATTTTCACATTGTTTTGTTGGCTTTACAGTCTGTCTCTGAAAATCTGGTGGTTTGTCCTCCTTCCTTTTCCCTCCCTGGGGGCTTGATTGGTTTTTAATCACCTGAAAACAGGTGCCTGGTGTATAGTAAGCATTTGTGAACGATTGCCTTGCAGTTATTGTAAAATATTCCTGTTGGCCCATATGTTCAACAAATATTTAGTGATTGCATCGGGCAACTTTCTATGATTAGGAATAGTGTGAACAGAACAAAAATTCCTATGCTCATAGAACTTAGTTGCTAGGGGTGTGGAACTCACAGCTCTGGGAGTCCTCCAGTGTATTTTGAAATACATACAGGGAAACAGCACACAGTAGATAGTGAAACTGAAATGGAGGCATATTTCAGTCACACCTTTATCTGCATCCTAGATATGAATTTCCCCAAGTCTAGCTTCCATTCTGAGTTAACTTCACCTGTTGCTAATTTAAAATGTTTCCTAACAGCCTATAGGACATCTCCATCTTCAAAATTTATCTGTTGTTGTTGAAAGTATTACAGGTGTCCCCTTTGATTTTTCCCATTGACCCCCTCCATTTCATACCTGCCCCTCCCAGGCGTTCACCACTCTGTTGTCGGTGTCCATGGGTCATGCATACATGTTCCCTGGTTAATCACCCCACTCCTACCCCCCTTCCCCCACCTTCCCTCTGAAATTTGTCAGTCTGTTCCTGGTTATATGTCTCAGGATCTATTTTGTTTGATTCCACACGAGTGAGATCATGATACTTATTTCTCTCTGACTGGCTTATTTCACTCAGCACAATACTCTCCAGGTCCCTCCATGCTGTCTTAAAGGGTAAAAAGAGCCTTCTTTTTAACTGCTGCATAGTAATGCATTGTGTAACTATACCACAGCTTTTTTATCCACTCATCTGCTGATGGGCATGTGGGCTGTTTACAAATCTTAGCTATGAACCTCTGTGTTTTTAACAAGAGAAATGCATTACAGGGGAGTCAGGTTTGTGTCCCACTGTGTTGTTATTCAGGTTCCCTCTGAGAATCAGTTTTGTTGTGCCAGATTGTTATATGGGACAATTTTATTTCTCCGTTTTGCCTAGGAACTGATGATGTTGGCAAAGTGTGATCTTTGTATCACTTTTTCTCTCAGGTAGCAATTGTCGTATTAGGAAACAAGCTGGACCTTTCTGAGCAGAGACAAGTGGATGCTGAAGTGGCACAGCAATGGGCAAAAAGTGAGAAGGTGCGACTGTGGGAGGTAACAGTTACAGATCGGAAAACTCTGATTGAACCATTCACTCTCTTGGCCAGCAAACTTTCCCAGCCCCAGAGCAAGTCCAGCTTTCCTTTGCCTGGGAGGAAAAACAAAGGGAATTCTAGCTCTGAGAACTAAAAATCAGTGCCACAATTGTTTGTTGAATAGCGATTGTCCTTAAGTATCTGTGAACATATTTAAAATAGGCCATTTGTAGCTACTTTTGGTCTGGTAGAAATCCCTAAGGAAGCAATTTAATGCATGTAAGGCTATGATTAAATTATTTGGGCTAAGCTTATTATTGCCTGATATGAAATAATACATTTGCATTCTGGTTGCTTGAAACTTGTCCCTGATATTAGCACCTTTGTTATTTATATATACACACCTATAAGTAGTGTCCCTCCCCCTTTAATGTTTCAAAAGCTATCATTCTGTATAACTTTATGCATTCTTAGCTCAAATATAACTTTGTTTCCAAAAAATTCACAAGTCATTTAATGCCTAGAATTACAAACTGGCATTTTTTGTGTGTCCAAATTGGATCAAACAGTAAACAATTTGAGTGCTAAGCTGAATTTTATCTAGAGGAGATCTTGCTAAATAGAACAAACCCTGTGGTTTAGCTTTGTTCAAATTACACATTTAGCATGACTTGAGGTAGTGGGTGGTATAAATATATTCAAACTGTTTAGAAAACTGCTAGGCACATAAGGACAATAAATCTTGTTTTCCACAAGGAATACTATACCTCCTGGAATAGTTTTATGGACGTGTAGTCATGTGGATAAAATGTATCATAAAAGTACTGGACTACAGATAGTCTTCAAGTTGGATATCTGAATTTGTGCTAACGTTCGCTGAAGATTTTTGGCAAGATCTGAGCAATAGAGCTCACTGTTTTTAGCAAATTTCAATTTTGTTACTAGTTTTAAAGGTAGGAAACAGGCTACTTAGTGGTTTTGATGTGAAAGCAGTTAACTATTTGATTTAAATATAAAACATGAAATAAGCTGTTCAGCAAAGAAATGTGAAAATAACTAATAAGTGTTAACATCGTCAATGGAATGCTAGATTAGGCTAGTGCTACCACTGCATAATTCTTTAAAATTTCTCATCACAAATACATTTTTTGGTCTAAAATTATTGCTCAGATAAGGTTGTCATTCCCTATCTGCTCTCCCACTTACAGCTTTTCCCCCTATGTATTTTACATAGGAAGATAAATACTTTTACAATTATTTTTAGATAATATACTAGATCATCTTGCAGCTTTGCTTTTTTCTACTGAACTTAGATTGATGCTGGAATGTTACCATATTCCTTTTAAATGCTTAATGAATGTGTATATACCTTCACTCCATGCACCTGGGTGAGTTTCTCTGGAGTAGATACAAATAGAATTGCCGCATCCAATAGATATGAACACTTAGGTGCTGTCAAATTGCCCTCTAATGTGGCTGCACTAGAGAACCCACTGCTCATGTACTTGCCACCACAGCATCTGCAACTTGGAAATGCTTTTTAAAAGATGCATCTATCAATAGATGAATTTTATGGGCATTTCATATAAATGGAATTATACAGTTATACCTCAATAAAGCTGATTTTTTATTTAAAAAAAATAAAAGATGCATCTTTGAGTACATTTTTGAAAGGTGACAGGTTCAATTATCTAACCTTTTCTAAGACACCTCAAAATCTATCCTGCAAGGCTGTTGTATAAATTAGTTATATACCAATCCATTCAGTTTGCAATTACTTCTAGGTTGCTTTATAGCAAAGATATGGTTTAAAAGAAAATGAATGCAGGGATGTTAGGTGGTTGTTTTAATATTGTTTATTAGCACAGTAACAAATGCAGACTTAAGTAGTCTGCAACATATAACCAATCCACTGAGCAACTCCTATTCCACGCCTTACAGTTAACAGCTTAAGGTATTTTACTACAGGTTTTCAAACCTCTAATCTTTTCACAATAAAGTAGAGCATATAAAATAAAATACATAACTACTCATTTCCTAAAAGTGTCTTATAAGCCACATGTCCATTTAAGATGAGATGACAATCTCTAAAAACTGTTAAATATCAATATTCCCTTCCAAGAAGGGAAAACAAGTTTCAATTTTTCTAAACAAAAAAGTATGCAGTCTGGAAGGACTTTCACAGAAATGGCCATGTGTGTAACCTGCACAAAATTAAGCTGGCTTAAATTTACAGACTATAAACAACCGAATCCAAAGTCTATTCTTCTCTGTACTACATTTTAGCTTATATTGCAGAACTAATGACAATTTAAATGTTGCTATTACCAATTCTGTCTACTGTAGCAAGATACCTTAAGTTACAACAAAATCTTAGGAAATAAGACTGAATAATATCTGTTATAGAAATACCCTACTCTTTACCAACTCCCACCCTCCCCCACCCCTTCAAAATCATAAGCAGCTCTCTCTGTGACAGACAAATAATGTGAGAATTGTGAAAACCCAATTTATGTAGCGTATCTCTTGGTCCACTGTCTGGCCATTCTGTCATGTTCTGCTCTGTTGGTCATATACTGAGTGGCAATACTTCCCACCAACGGGTCGGCTGGAAGAAAAGAATGCAGATTACTTTGGAGAAAGGAAAAGAGTATTTTAGGTCTTAGCAATTAAATTACTAGCAGCTTGGAAAGAAATGTACCAAGTACAAGTGATCAAATCCATCTTTGAAACACCACTCTATCATATTTTGGGTAGTTTAAAAAGCTACTCAACATATGGCAAAAAAATCGTTATCAAAATAGAATGCTTTATCTCTTCCGTTCATTCCATTCCTCTCCCAACAACCATGACCCAAACGGAGGGATTTTTTCCGTCATGTGTTAGGGTAAATGCAATAGAAACTGGAATGTACAAGGCCCCAGACTACAATGAACACCCAGCTGTGTTCACATGACCTTTCACTCACTCAGTGGCAGCAGTTATGACAATGAATACTGTGTAGTCCGCATGGCTGTTGCAATGTAACACTATTTAACTCTACACTGTTACCCAGAAAGAACCTGGACTTGAAGTATAGTGTTTCTCTGAATCCTAAATAGAATCTTTAATAATTAATTGTTTATTTGCTTCCCCACCCCTAACATCACAGTCTGGTAGTCAATAAATGTGTGTAGCAAAGAAATAACACTTTCAAAAATGAACACTACCTCAGTAACCAGGTATAGGGTAAGTGCTCAGTAAACCCGCAGATGGCTCAACACTTAGAACTCTGATTTTTTTTTAAAGAGAAATATGCAGGGTGGGGCAAAAGTAGATTTATAGTTGTGAGTACACGTAACAGTTCTTTATTAATTGTATTGCAGAATAAATAATCCCACAACTGTAAACCTACTTTTGCCCCACCCTGTACGAGGAAGAATGATGTCTTTAGTTTAAAACACCTTGTTCCTAGAACACATATCAATTAATGGTGAAGTTGCTGCATTTTTCAACTAGATTGATTCAACTACTAGACTGAATTTCTCTTGATTAAAAATACCTATTTTTGTCCTTTGAAAGGTGTTAGAAAAATAAAATTTTGGTTTATGTGAAAACAAGTGTTTTTCAGACAAGGAAGAATACAACAAGGTAAAGAATTATTAACCTTACCGGGATTACAGTCTGTAAGAAGTGAGCAGATAGAAAGGAGGACTTTAGAAATGGTTAGTGCTGGACTCCAATTATCTTTCAATATGTCCAAGCAGATAACTCCTTGACTGTTAATATTACAGTGATAGATTCTTGTCCGAAATGTAACCTAAAAAAAAAAAAAAGATAGTGTTAAACAGAAAGCATCAAACAATGAAGCTTTTTACTAAATTACCTTTTACAAACCAGTTTTTTAAAAAGGTGAATAACACTAACTACAGCTGGTAAGAGATAGGTTAAGAAACTATTTGAGATTAAAAAGTGTTAGCCCTAGCCGGTTTGGCTCAGTGGATAGAGGGTTGGCCTGTGGACTGAAGGGTCCCAGGTTTGATTCCGGCCAGGGGCACATGCCCGGGTTGCGGGCTCGATCCCCAGCGGGGGGCATGCGGGAGGCAGCCAATCAATGATTCTCTCTTATCATTGATGTTTCTATCTCTCTCCCCCCTTCCTTCCTCTCTGAAATCAATAAAGAAATTTTTAAAAAAGTATTCATTGTACAATCTCAGGGACTGAATTTCATTTAAAAATATTCATCAACAAAAAGCAAGGTCATTTAAACATTTCTTGAATTCATCTTTAGCAGTTGTAATTAATTCATAACATTTCCAAGTTTGAATAGCTAATTGCTTGCTGACCTCTTGTGTTAGCTGGTAGTACTACAAGGCCTCAAAGTAAGCTTTAGAATCATAAAGGCAATTAAACAATGATCACATATCCAAAAAGCTATAATAAAATTAGGACATATTTGCTTGCCTTTTCTGACCTTTACATCAGATTCTGTAGATATCCTGTACAGAATTCACTATAATGGTATCGCCACAGGTGAGGAGACAGACATAAGCCACATAATCTTGGGCTCTTTTGTTTGGTCTAATTTTTGTTTGTGTAATACCCTGGAATCATTCCAAAGCTGAAATAACCTATAACCTGACTACTTATTTTTACTGACAGACATTCAATCACTTCTTGCTAAGAGTCTACCCCATCCCCAAAAAGAGGTTTTCCTCTGGCAGTCTGAATGAGAATCGCAGATTGGTGACTGTCACAGGAGGAAGATGGTTTGGGCAGTCCTCCTGTCCTGGATGAGAAAGCTAAAGCCTAGAGGGAACGGATTTTAGCACCACCAAAAGATGACAAGGAACAGAATCCGAGGCTTTGGTAGGATATTCTGATTCGTATTTACTCAGTGCACAGACATTTTGACACGATTTTTAACTGTTCAGAAATTTTGAGCATAAAATAGGGGATTAATTGCTATGTCACTATAAATACAGTAGTCCCCCGGTTATCAGTGGTTTTGCTTTCCATGACTCCAGTTACCTATTGCCAACGGCAGTCCAAAAATATTAAAGGGAGAATTCCAAGATAATTCATGTTTTAAACTATGCTCCATTCTTAGAAGCGTGATGAAATCTCACACTGTCCTGCTTGGGATGTGAAGCATCCCTTTGTCTAGCAAATCCTCGGTGTATACGTCACCTGCCCATAGCCATGGGGTGGGTTTTTCAGATCAGCTGTCAAGGTATTGTAGTGCTTGTTCAAGTAACCCTTTTTTACTTGCTGCTACATTCACCTGACTTTTATTACAGTGTGTTATATTGTTCTTTTTTAAAATATATTTTTATTGACTTCAGAGAGGAAAAAAAAAAAAAAAACATCAATGTGGATTTCCCCCCATAAATACTATAAATATATTTTCCTTTCCTTATGATTTTTTAAATATATTTTTTAATATTGATTTTTTACAGAGAGGAAGGGAGAGGGATAGAGGGTTAAAAACATCGATGAGAGAGAAACATTGATCAGCTGTCTCCTGCACACCTCCTACTGGGGATGTGCCAGCAACCAAGGTACATGCCCTTGACCGGAATCGAACCTGGGACCTTTCAGTCCGTAGGCCGACGCTCTATCCACTGAGCAAAACCGGTTAGCCCTTATGATTTTCTTAACATTTTCTTTAGTTTATTTTAAGAATACATTCACTGATAAAGGTTCCAGTCAGCAATATGCTATTAGTAGTTAAGTTCTGAGAGAGTCAAAAGTAACACGTGAATTTTCAACTGCACAAGGGGTCAGAACAACCTCCTCGCTGCTCAAGGGTCACCTGTATATGTAGACTTAGTATTAGTACCATCCGTGGTTACCTCCGTGTTGCTCAAGGGGGGAGGAGGGTCCACTGTAGCGGGGCCAAACAAAGCCCCTATTCCTAGAAATGGTCTCTGCCAAGTGAGGCAAAGTCAACCCAAAAGGAGTATTTTGTTTGCATTCAAATGTACTTAGAGATTCATTAAGTCAGCAATTTTCACCTGGTGTGCCACAAGAACTTTTAAAACATGCAATACCTATTGATATTAGGGACACTGACCTCTTTTTCCTTAGATTGTTAAATTAAAAAATAACAGCCAACACAATAGCCATTTGGTGTGAATGAATCAAAATTATATCTATCTTGTCAGATCGTCAACAATATATAATTATTGGTGTGCCGCAGAATTTTAATAATTAGTTGTGTGCCACAAGATGAAAAGAGTTGAAAATCATTGCATTAAGGTGTAATACACAAATCTATTTTTTGTGTAATTAAAAACAATTTTAGGGTCAGCTTTAGCTCAAGCGGTTACTTCGGTTTCTGCTCCTTGCGGACACATAACCCTGCCTTAAAAACAATTTTAAAAGCTTCAATAATCTCTCGTGGGAATATGTAAATTTTAGTACAAATCAGAGGAATCTCTTACCTTCGGCGGCTTGAAGGGGTATTCTGGTGTGAAAGTGATATCAAGGAAGAATACACCACCCTCATACACAGATCCTGGAGGCCCTAGGATGGTTGATCTCCATTCATAGATGTTATCGCCTTTGGGACCAGCACTGAAAAGAATATATCAAAAGATAAGTAGATGGAGGCACTTCCCAATTTTCCCAGTGTATTAAGAAAGGAAAAAGATCCCCTCTCCTCTCCCTTTTTGTTTAAAGTGTGGAATCTCTCCACAAGACAGATGTACCTTTCAGATACAATCTGATGCAGGACTGCACCAAACCCACCAGCCTTAGACCAAGTAAGTTGAGTAATAAACCGATGTTAAGCCCATTCTTAGTTTACTTAGCTGTGAATAAGCAGGAAACCTCAATTGTCAAGACCTCCCAACACATAAGAAAATGTAAACAATACTCCAAAAAAAGAGAAACACCTCTAAGCACAAAGAATTACAAAAATTAGTGACAAATTACAGCAGGTTGTTGCTCATAGCACATCATTTCTGACCCACTGATGGGGGTTCTTCCTTGCTCTTGCATCTCCATAATCTCACCCTAGGAGGAGTACAATAGTTTGCAGTACTTTTTACAATGTGAACATGTTGGGAGGGAGAAGGAAAACGATGACAAGTATCTAATTATAAGTTATTCAATTTTCATTTCAGTATATATTAAATTCCATAATCAGGTTCTCTAAATATTCTAGTTGGGACATTAATCTACCCCTTACCTGTTAAATCAGTGTAATTCACACTTAGTTATACCATCATTTGGCCATACTACCCTTCCAAGGCACTGTGTTGGCTCAAAGTGCTCTGTATTCAGAAGTACATCAATACAAATATTTTCCTTCCAACTCCAAGACCTATGAAGAGCTTAATAATCCACCCAAACAAGTGTAGTGCTCTGATACTGAGAGAAGAGTTTGGGAAATGGTCTTAGTTATTAGTAAAATACCTTCTCACAGCACAGTGGTAACACAGGTAGTGATATACAGTGGTTAACTTAAACATTTTCATCTCAGATTTCTCAACCCTAACTAGAGTAACAGCTGCTTTAAGGATAATGATCTATATCAGCCAAACTAAATGGTCTTTACTTGGAGAGACTTATATACCAGTCAATACATAGAATAATTTCTAAAAAAGCAGGCAAACTTGCTGTTTTAAATAAATGTCTAGTATTAATTGGATTCATTCACTCAAACACTCAACTGAATGACCATGTATTAGGCAGAGTGTTAAATGTTAGGGGTTTCAATAATGAACAAGACAAAAATGCCTTGTCTTCAAGATGCCCCTTATATCAAAGTGGTTAGACATAAGGTCCAATTCCTTCATTTAGAAGAAAGATGAGATGAAGAGGGAAGGGAGAGAAAAGACAAAAAACACCTGTCTACCTGTGGCCCTATACCAGCGATGGCGAACCTTTTGAGCTCGGCGTGTCAGCATTTTGAAAAACCCTAACTTAACTCTGGTGCCGTGTCACATATAGAAACTTTTTGATATTTGCAACCATAGTAAAACAAAGACTTATATTTTTGATATTTATTTTATATATTTAAATGCCATTTAACAAAAAATATCAACCAAAAAAATGAGTTCGTGTGTCACCTCTGACACGCATGTCATAGGTTCGCCATCACTGCCCTATACTATACTTTCCTCAAACCACCATTGATTTTTTTTTCACTGAGAAGTGAACTAAATAGATGAAGACAATACTAACAGATTTTGCAGATATAAAGATGAACTGTCCTCTTTGATCTAGTTCATGATTATCTAAGACTTAAAGGTAAAAGGCTACTTACTCTAAGCCCCCCTACCCTTTTTTGAGGAACCAATGCCATCTAAAACCCAGTACCGGCAGGTAGCACTCCAAGCTGCTACCTAAAACTCTTGCGATCAAAATCATACACTTTTCTTCAGTCAGCTTGGTGATACTAAGAAAGAGACCCAGAAAAAACTCAAGTAAAGTCAGTCTAACCCTAGACTTGGTCCAATTTTGCTGGCCCTTTAGTGTATGAAAAAAAAGATAAAACAACGAAGGTGGTATAACAATATGCCACTATAAGCAGGTTTTATGGATTGTATAGAAAATTGGTGGTTTCCAACTTCACTGTTCATCGAAATAATCTATGGGACGCCCTAGCTGGTTTGGCTCAGTGGATACAGCGTCGGCCTACGGACTGAAGGGTCCTGGGCATGTTCCTCAGTTGCAGGCTTGATCCCTAGTAGGGGGCATCCAGGAGGCAGCCAATCAATGATTCTCTCTCATCACTGATGTTTCTCTCTCTCCCTCTCCCTTCCTCTCTGAAATCAATAAAAATATTTTTTTTAATTATCTATGGAACTTTAAAAATTAAGTTTCGAATATCCAGAGGGGACACAAGAATCCATATATTTATAAAGCTCCCCTGGTGGTCTTTAAGCAGGTGGTTTGCATTTGGGAACCACTGGTACAGTTTACGGGATGTAGGACCAGTTTAGAATATGACCTTTAACATTGTACAGCTCATCACCCATAACTAGAAATCCAAATCAAGATTGCCACTTGTTTGTAATTAGCTTTCACTTTGGGTGTAAACTTTTCTGAAAGTTCGGAAAAAAGTATGGTGAAAGGGAGTTCAAGAATCAAAAACACATGAACATAGCTACGTAACAACAACAAAGAAAAACTGTGCCACACTTCTGGTAAAAGTAAAAAATGGAGAAGAAAGGTGGGTTCTAAGAAAAATAACACCAAGTGAGATAATACCAACTGCAGTTGGAAGTCATAGAGCATGAACCAGGAGTCCTGGAGGAGTCAGGGGGCGGGTCTGTACTGTGTGGGTTCAACCAGGGGCTTGGGGATTACTGCGAAGGTTCTGAGAGCCCACTGGAAACACCATTGTGTCCTATAAACACTTGAGGCGCTAATGCTGTTAGGAGATGAATTCATGTAGCTTTTTATCATTTGCATCTTCTTAACCAGAGAATGAAGTAAAAATTATGATATCCTGGCCTGCAAAACTTTTACTTTTTGCTTCAAGTTCTCACTGGAAAAGTTAGGATCTATAGACCCATTTGACGGGGGATGATGGCAAAAGTTTACAACTCCCGGAAGGCCACTATCAAGCACAGGGAACAAGAGAATCTTATGTGAGCCTGTTCAGGGAAAGGTCTGGTCAAGCACCCCACCCATTTCTCTATGATTAACCAGGTTCCCTCAGGTCGGCGTATGTTTTACCAGCCTTCTGTCCCCTTCCTGTAACAGAAGATACTTTTGGTTCCATAAGAAGTATGACTTCAATTTCAAAAGCTGGTCAAAGTATACTTTAGAACAGTGGTTCTCAACCTTCCTAACGCCGCGACCCTTTAATACAGTTCCTCATGTTGTGGTGACCCCCAACCATGAAATTATTTTCGTTGCTACTTCATAACTGTAATTTTGCTACTGTTATGACCCGTGTTTGAAGATGCTCAAAAGAATTTCCTTGGCCCAAAATGTCAGAACTACTAGTAAGGTTGAGAATTCTGCCTTAAAGGGAATTTGCTTAAGGGTAAGCTAGTAAAGGGGAAAGCTTCAGTTTTGAATCCCTGTTGTCAGATTCCAGTGCCTATCCTCTTATCTTTGTTTTACTGCTCTGTGCCTGGTACAGAAAAAAAAAATTCACTATAGTTATTTTTAAAAGTTAGGCTGGCATATACACTAAATTCCTACAGACCACTGCTCCTCAAACCGTGATCCCTGGCCACAGCCACATCAGCCTCCTCTGGGAATTTGTTAGAAATGCAGGCTCTCAGGCTCCACCCCAGACTTAGGCATCAGAATTTGCAAGGTCCCCAAATGATTCCTATGCACATTGAAGTTTGAAAACTCAGCTATAGATGACATTAAGTGATAATAACTACTAATTTTTCCTAATCTTCTAGATTTAAATTATCATATGTATTATCTAGCTCTCTCCTTCACTGTTTATAATTCTTTGCAGTAAGAAAAGTATCAATCCTGGTAATGCTGTAGGAAGAGAGCCACAATCAGATCTATATTCCCTATAACAAACATACTACTCAAAATCCATTCTTAATTTACTCTACTTTTGCTAAGAAATTCCGAGAGAATGATAAAATAGGAATGTAGCAGTCTACCAAAGGGAATCCCCATCTCCCACAGGGTCTCCCAGCAGACATGCTCTCTAGGAAATGCAAGCTGCCTTCTCCATGAGGTCAACTTAGCACACCCAGAGGAATTTTATGAAAAAGAAAACAAAGAATTTCTTGTCCTCAGCACCCCTTCATAAAATGGTAGCCATTAGTCACCTAGAAGTGAGTGGCAGGAGGAAATGTCTGAATTTGAAAAATATCAGAAAACCTCACTAAGGTAACTAATCAGGCTAGTGACATGGAGAATGCTATGAACAAGTGGAGCAATCACTGCCATAGTCCCAATAACGAAGTAAGAGTACCTCCTCATACAAGGTGGTACTTCTAGGGATGTACCAGTCACGTTACTGTCCCTTGGGAAGACCTTTTAGACAAGGGCCAACCTAAAGGACTCCCAGAGAAGCTGGTGCCCACTATGAATCCCCCATCAGCAGTACCCAGTGTGTCTAAGCAGCTATGCTGGAACAGGGTGGGCCCAAATGGGAGGGAAACTCACTCAGAAACTTAAGGCCTAAAACAACATGCCCATGCCCACCAAGAATGGCCTTCCCACAAAGCGCATCCAAAGTCCCGTTTTCCTAACGCTGAGGAAATGGTGTCTTCCTCCAGCAGAAAGTAGATGCCCTTCAAAGGGATTTGCTTTATCTCTTCATGAAGCACAAGGTTGATTGGAGGCCTGTGGACATTGTAGAGCTTTTGTGGAATTTGTTCCAAATCAGAAAGAACCTGTTTATCTGTAGATGTTTACCCAGAATGCTACAGCCATGTGGACACACCATCTCTGTGACATCAGATCTTAAGTTTCTAAACGGCGGGAATTCCCCACACAACAGTAACTAACAGTGTTTCTATGAGCTGTTCAAAACATGCACCACTTACTGTTCAGCATCACAGGACAATGTTTTCAAATTCGGTAATAACAAGCACCACAAACAGCTCTCTTACCGCTAGCCATTCAATTGCGGTTTTACCTCAGGTGCTGCTGTTTTAGAAAAAAACGCAATAACCCACCACTACTGGAAATTTACACACTAGAGACCAATACAGAGTAAGGGCACAGTTTTAAAAAGAAAACTATTTCCAAGATAATCTGAAGACGACTAGGGATGGTAAAGGAAGACCTAAAAAACCACGAACATTAGGGCGCCTTATTCTCAACTAGGGCTGGCTGAGTATGAATATCTAATAAGCTGAGCTAAGCATGAGAGACATCATTTCCAAAATTCTTTCACAAACTTTGACTTAAAAAAATGTTTACTCAAATCCTTTGTATCAGGAAAAATAGCATTATCCCCATTCTAAACATGGAGAAACAGATGCAGCAGGTTAAGTGATGTGTTTGCACAAGGTGCTGAAGCTAGGAAGTCACACACAGTTCTGGCCAATGCCATCAGGCTTTCTATAGTGATGTTCTCTCCACCACATCCATGGAGCTGCCAATAAAGTTCTCTGCCTCTGGACTCACACCCACTTTGTTTAATCACATTAACTAGTATGGCTTTCCTTATTGTTTCATTTCTCTTCCACATTTGGGTGGAAGCTGGAATTAAACAGGAAAATAAAATCTTGTGATCTAATAGGTATCAAAATTTCTAAAACAAAAATTGATTCACTTTATTTGTAGAAATGCATTAGCTGAAAACAAAAACATATCACACAGAGCACTCAGTGTGGAGGAGAGGGGATTTCAGTAATAATGTGACAACTACCAAAATGATGAGAATTCCCTGCTTAATGAAAACCAAAGATGGTTTGTGGAAACAACCATCAGTTTGATTGAATAATCCAAATATTATGCCCCTAAATTTCAAAAAGAACAAAAAATAAACAGTTCTTTTGTTGAGGGAGGAAAAGCTAAAACAACAACAACAAACCAGGTATAAAAGATGACACCTACTTCCCCAGCTCGGAAATTAATTTGGTCCCAGACATAAGCCAGGAATTCAGATCCACTCCACTCCATTCTAGTTCACAGGGCACTGGGAGGTCCAGCAATCATTGGAATGACCTGTGCTGAAATGGAGGTCAACCCCTGCCTGAGGATACAATCACCCACTGCTCAATGCTCTGTAAAGCCCAGGCCTCTACATTCTCTTTGTTCCCTCCCTCTCCATTGGGATCTACAACTTAGAACCACCAGGAAATCACAGGGTCAGGAGGTGAGGAGAGCTATTTACTGCACTTGGGAGAGAGTCACTGGCTTCTTTCCTGGCCCCAGCTGGCCAGGAGAGAAAAGGGAAGGCTGCTTATGTTTGCAAAGGGCTGAGAGACTGAATCAGTGAGGCTATGGCTTGTATGGCAAACACAGGGCAGGGCTTGGAGGGAAGGCTCTGCCTTCTTTCCCACGGCTAAATCTCATCGGTAAATCTCAGTCCTGCTGTCTAGCTGAGCAGCAGGCAACAGCAGTAAGCAGGTACACAGGATTTTCACCAGTGGCCATTGGCCAGCCACCATTCTGGCTTGCAAATTAACACATGCAGTGCATAAGCTACCTCATGTTAGTATCATCTGCTTCCTAAAATGACTCTGAATGTCATATAATATTAAATACTACAGGGAGTACAAACCATCATTCCCCAAACAGAAGAGAGTCCTGTATAACAAAAATGTCAGCTAGTATTTCCAATTCCATTTGAAATATATTCTCAGAAAACTGCTAAGGTGATGTCTGTTCAGTATCGGTTCTATAGAAAGGGCCAAGAAAGAGATAAGAACAGTTTTGGGGGAGAAGGGGAGTAAGAGATCAACCAAAAGACTTGTATGCATGCATATAACATAACACATGGACACAGACAGTAGAGGGGTGAGGGCATGTGCTGGGGGGTGAGAGTGGTAGGAGAAGTCAATGGGGGGAAAAAGGAGACATATGTAATACTTTAAACAATAAATAATTTAACTTTTTTTTTAAAAAAAGAAAAAGTTCTGATTAAGAGAGTAGGAGGCAGTTGCTCCAAGCTTAAATTGAGGAGTTTGGTTTAGAGGTACTAAGAGCCCACATACATGCCTGGAAAATAAGAATAAATAATACAAGGATATAAAAAATAAGTGGGAAAATTTTAAGCTCTTATTTTTTTCTTTCTTAGAAGAAAGCCAACATCAATCCCAGTAGACTACATAACCCCCTAAACCATTCTGGAACTTGTGGCACGTGGAGAAGTTGAGAGTGAGGCAGGGAAAGGTTCTAAGGATTGGTTAAGCGTATATAAGCAGCAGTCAGACCTCCTGTGATAGGCAGAATTTTAACATGAGCAGCACGATCTCTTCCTCCTCACACTCTGTCTCAATCTCAACATGAGTGTGGGCAGAAGCTGCAAATTGCTTCTTACCAACAGACTAAGACAACATTGATGGGCTGCCACTCACTCGATGGTTTCTACAAAAGGTTATGTCATATGAGTCTTAGCTGTCTGGAGAGAAAGACTGCTCTGCTGGCCTAGAAGGAGCAAGCCTCTATGATGTAATCTGCCATGACGTAAACTGCAGGTGGCCTCCAGGAGCTGCTGGCTCCAGTCCTACAGCTGCAGGGAACTGAACTCACAACTATGTGAGCTTGGACGAGAACCCTGAGTGACAGATGAGCACACAGGCCAGCTGATTCCTTGCCCACAGCTTCGAGAGACCCTGAGCAGAGGACCCAGCTACGCTATGCCCCAACTCCTGTAGGCACTAAATATGTGTATTGTTTTTGAGCTGCTCAAGTTGTGGTAATTTACAAAGCAATAGAAATCCTGCCAGATGGAGGTTTATATTCTGGAAAGGTTAAAGCTGAGGGTCTCTGAACCAGGGGACATTAATATGGATGAGGGCAGAGGTGCTGTACTGAAAATGAGCGTATGCATGCCAGGCGATCAGACCCGTTTTCTCCCTCGGCTCCCAGAGCACAGCCTGGCCTTCACCCTCTGCACAGTTTCCTTTGGGGAATATGAACAGCCCAGAGGAAAGACATTAAAGGCTCCCTAACTAACAGATAACCAGGAACATGGTTCCTCTCTAACATGGCAAACAAAGTAGAAGATGGCCAATTAGAGAAAACAAACATTAAAGAAAATGTCAAAATAAACTTATACCCAGAGAGACAATATACTGCATCGATGAAACAAGAATACGACTAAAACAAAACATTGAGAAAGGCACAAACTTCCAGTTATAATTAAGTTTTGGGAATGTGATGTACAGCATGTTGACTATAATTAATACTGTATTGTATATGTGATTGTTACTAAGCTAGTAGATCTTAATAGTTCTTATCACAGGGAAAAAATTGTAACTGTGCAAAGTGATGGATGTAAACTACACTTGTTGTGGTCATTATGTTGTACACCTTAAACTAATAAAATGGTGTATGTCAATTGTGTATCTCAATACAATGAGGGAAGGAGCTTTTGGAAATTAAAAATGAAAGCAAACATAAATCTTTTTCCAGCATTCAATGAAGGGTAAAAACCGAAATCTATCAAATTAGAAATAGACAAGTAAAAAGCAGGAGAGAAAAATACACAAAAATTAAAGGGCCATACGAAGGTCCAAGATTTGAACAGTAATAATCCAGGTGGTGTAAATAGGAGGTTAAAAATTTCAGAAAACTTCCCAGGACATGGATTTTTTTAAAGGTAATGTACAAGGAACCAACGAGCTTGGCTTTGGATTTCAACAAACTGGGAGTGAACTGGCACCAGAGCAATGTCTTCATAATAATGTTCGACACAAATTCCATACCCACACAAATAAAATCAAGTACGAGGGAAGAATAGAAATCTTTTCAGACATTTGAGGTCCCTAGAGAAGATTAGAGAATAGAAAGAATCTCCAAAAAGACCGTGTAGAGAGAGTCTGTCCACACTGCAGCAGGTCAGGCTCCAGGAGAGATTTCGTCAAAAAATATGAAATTCACATACAATGCCCAGTGCATTTGGATGTCTTTTGAGGAGGTTTAGACAACCGTGAAAGCATTTGAAGTTGAATTAGTGATAAGTATGAAAAACCATGGGGTAGGGAGGGAAACAGACAGCAGGGAGAAAGGAAGAAAAGGAGAGAAAAATGATCATAGTTGGCCACTGTTGTACCATATACAGCTGTGAATAATGTTCACATAATGTAAACAATGATGTAACAGTAACATATATAGTATGGGTGAAGGTACCTGAGAAGGGGGGTGGTGGGAGGATAACTAAATCTTCACCATTCATTGTTGGCAAAAATGGAAGCAGCAAGTAATCCTATACAATAAAAGCCTAATATGCTAAGTATCCGGTTGTCCGTTCAACCAATCAAAACATGATATGCTAATGATATGCTAAGGCCGCTCAACCGCTCGCTATGATGTGCAACTGACCACCAAGGGGCAGACAGTTGACTGGTTGACCAGTTGCTATGATGTGCACTGACCACCAGGGGCTCTGCCTGGTAGGTTAGCTTGCTGCTGGGGCCCAGCCAATCGGGACTGAGCGAGATGGGCTGAACATACCCTGGAGCCCTCCTGCAGCCCCTCCCCCTCCCCGCCCCTGATGGGCCCCCATTGGGGCGGGTGGCCGGACCCCTCCCATGCACAAATTTGTGTACCAGGCCTCTAGTGTGGCTGTAACTGCCTAAAAACAGGGAGGTAAATAGCAAAACAATCCAGCAGAAGAGAGATGGCAAGTAGTTGCCTCTAGAGAGCAAGATGCAGGAAGGCTGCTGGGAACAGTTATTTCTTTCTAACAAATCTTAGAGAAATCTTAGATTCTTTAAACTATGTTGGTGTATAGTTTTAATAAAACCAAAAACTAAAGAGAAAAGATGCAAAGGAAAAATAAAGCCAACATTTTAAGACCAGGTGATACGGCTTTTTGCCAATTTGACTTCCTCCAAGTACCCTGGTATGTGTGTGAGCATTTTTCCAAATGATCATCCGCTTGGTTCCCAGAAATCACGCATAAAATACTGGCCTAATATTATGGGTTTGCTACATAGAGTTTAATCCCCTCTGTACTACATATAGCATAATGCAAACCAGGAGCAGAAGTGGCATGAAATTTATTCTAAGGGAACTGGGAAGGTTTCAGAGTGTAATAATATCTAAGTGATGCTTAGAGAGTTAAATAGGCCATTTTCCAGGGAACCGGGGGACCAAAGTGGAGAACTTTTGGTATAGAGATGTGAATGTAGCTGAAATGGATCTGGAAAGACAAATGGGAACAGATCATAGAGGACCTTAAATGACTACCAAGCAATTTAGATTTTAATTGCACTGCCTACAGGAATGAAGTGGAAAAAAAGTTACTGTTTTAAAAAGTGGAAAACAGCCCTGACTGGTTTGGCCCAGTGGATAGAGCATCGGCCTGCGGAATCGGGGGTGGGGGGGTGGGGGTCCCGGGTTGGATTCCAGTCGAGGGCTCGAGGGCGTGTACTTTGTAGGAGATGTGCAGGAGGCAGCTGATCAATGTTTCTCTTTCATCGATGTTTCTAGCTCTCTGTCCCTCTCCCTTCCTCTCTGTAAAAAAAATCAATAATATATATATATATATATATATATATATATATATATATATATATATATAGAGAGAGAGAGAGAGAGAGAGAGAGAGAGAGAGAGAGAGTTAAATTCCTGTGGCGTCTCATCAATGTTAAAAAAATAAATATAAAGTGGAAAACACGGAAAACATCAAGCTATTCAGAAATAGGAAGCTACACATTCAACCCTGAATGGATGAAGCAGCCTAATTAAGAGGCTATGGAAACCTATCAACCTGCATCAGAGCAGTGACAATGAGAACAGACTGTCGCTGGGAAATCATACTTCATGCCAACATCCTAAAGTGTTCCGAGTAAACCAGAGAGCCTCTGAACCCATCCACACACACAAATAAGACATCTACGTCCAATCCTCACTCAGCAGAAGGGAAGCCAAGGGCCTCTCCCTGGCCTGCCCAGTCTCCCCGTGGTTCCGCTAACCAGACACCACAAACCCCTTTCCAGACACTTCCCTGTAGCGCTTCGTTAAGCCATTATTTGCTAAATAAACAAAATGTGAACTTATGTATACAATCTTGTATGTTTATTAATATTTCAGAAAACTGTCAAACCATGTACTACTCTTCAGAAGATACTGATCATTAGTAAGCGTACTTGATGTTTGTTGTTATATGCATATAGTTTTAAATACAGTGTACATGGTAATTAGGTAATGTCTACGTTTATTTCAAGAAGTTTAAAAATACCAGGTTTAATAGTCTTTTAAAAACACTATTTAAATGGGTTCATGCCTTACAGCAAATAAATGAATATTTTTAATCAGTTTATCTGGCTGCTTGGTGGGTGGTGCTTCTTTTAAGAACCCGGGCTCACAAGTTCAAAGACTCTCAATCAGGCACATTCAACACCAACCACATAAGCATGAATAAAAGCATGAGTGCCAGGGTAAGTCTTGGGATAGCCACTAAAATCCAGTGCATTTCTGACCACTAATTATAGCTCTAGAATTCTGTTAGCCAAAGGCATTGTCACAATATTTAGCCATTTTAGCATTTGGTTAATAAACACTTCATATTATTAACAATGAATCCCACACGAAGCCATGAGAAGGCATACCAACTAAGACTTTGCTAAAAATGACAAAAGCAGAGCAGTCAAGATGTATTTGTTTAGTAAACAGAGTGCGTGAGGTGCAGCCACCAGCTCTGGAGGAGGAGCGGCTGCAGCCTCCTCCCACCTCTCTGAAACCTGAGCAGGGACACAGCGTTCATGTGCCCCAGCCAAGGCGACAGCACCCAGCAGCCAGGAGCGGACAGCTGCGGGCACTGAGTGTTGGTCTCCCAGCAAAATGCCTTTCTCCTTCCGCAGTTACAGAGCCACCCTTCCCTTTCAGAGACCTTTACGCATTTGCTCTGTGCAAAGCCTGAACACAGGACACGGTTCTGGAGAAGAGCTGCCTCAAAAGGAAGCAAAGGGAAATTCCGGTGGCTTTGGCAGTTGGGGCTGCTAAGCAAGGAACAGTGAGAGTAGAAAATAAATCCTAATTGGGTGAGTACAATAAACCAATGAAAATACCTATTTAGACCTTAATATGTGTTCAATGTTGTATTAGGTACAAGAGTCACAGAAATGGTAAAGGCTAGTGCCTACTCTCAGCAAACTCCCAGCTAAGAGGAGGGCCAACAAGGAATGACTAAAACGCACGGTAGATTGTCAGAAGATGTGAGCCCAAGTGAGGGTAGCTTAGAAATGGGCCCAATATAAAACTCTCAGGTGGGTAACCCTCTCTCCCTTACACGCATGTGCGCGCACCAGTTTTCAACCACAAGAGCTCCCTTGCTTTTGCCTGTGAGGTGAAGTGTGGAAAAGGAACTTGTATTTAGAACAAGTTCCCCCAAATGAACAGCCTCGGTGATGCAAATCAGTGAGTGGTTCATACAAGTCCAAGACAAAGTTTCCACCAAATGGTAAAAATAAGGGGAAAATAATAAGTATTTATGTTTTCCATAAAGTTTAAAATCCCTTTAGTGAAATGCTGATGGTAATAGATGGCGATTCTGTTTTCAGTGTCCTTGTGAGACAAAAAAATTAGCAGCCTTGTACGAGCCCTCCATCTAAAGAAATTCCAAAGTTACTAGTAACAGCTTCTGTAGTCTGGGTAGTGCAGCCATAGCAGTTTCCATCCAGGAAAGGCTGGTCTCGAGCCTGACACCCGGCTGGCCCAGCACCTCTCAACTGTCCCCAGGCTCCCAGCCTCTCCAGGCAGCCTTGGTAAGGCCACTGCCCCCCTTACAGCCACGGCACCTCTATCCC
This sequence comes from Myotis daubentonii, assembly GCF_963259705.1. Classification (NCBI taxonomy): domain Eukaryota; kingdom Metazoa; phylum Chordata; class Mammalia; order Chiroptera; family Vespertilionidae; genus Myotis; species Myotis daubentonii. Next base: position 41,182,957 of record NC_081853.1, on the reverse strand, counting down.
TCCCACTCACTCCCGAGAGGAACTCGGCCTGGAAGCAGTTTTCACGTATGGGTATGGTAGGTCCACAAAGAGCAAGTCCCGCCTCTCTCACCAGACCAACACCACACTGTGGCAGGTGAAGTGAAGCCGTGTGCCAAACCATTTCCTCAATAAATTCAGGGTAATTTTGCCTTGGCTGGCACATATCCCCAGTGTGAAAGGCAACCGAAAGGTACAGGTTTTGGCAAGAACATCTTAAAGTACTAAATTTATAAGGGCTTCTTCCTTATCTTGGTATATCTTGGTCCCTCAAAATCTTCACTCCTCTTTTCCCCTTTCATTTCAGAAGTATAGTGCTTCTTTCCAAGACAAACATGTGGTCTTGATCAAATTGCTCCTCCTTTATCAGTGAATCTAACACTTGGTTACAAAAGTTCAGACTTCACCATGCAAAACAGGAAAACACGACAAAACAAACCCTGCAATACTCCTAAACATCTCTCTCCAAGCTACCAGTCCAGCTTTCTCCTGCCCTCAGTGCCAACTTTCTGCTTCTACCTACACACATGCCCTCCGGAGAGTCAATCCGCTTTACCTCAATATTCTACAGGAAACTATGCTATTAGAGGTTACCAACAACCTCCCAGTCTCAACAGGAAAGGGCATTTCCCACTTTCATCAGCTTTGCCTTCTTGACACTGCCCATCAGGCATTCGTTCTCTGATTCTCCTCTCACCTCTGAACTCCCCTCTCCTCTCTACAGCCCTTCCCCTGCTAACCTGTCAAGGCACAGGCACAAAGCCAATAGGAGCTCCCAGGGGAGGGTGTGGAGATATGTGAGGTCCAGGGTGGCCTGAATGGGTATCAATGGAAGTTGAAGAAGGCAAAGTCAGAATCTGATACCTTTTTGCCTGACTCTAACATAAAGCTTATTAAATCTGAGATTTACCACCCATTGTAGTCAAACTAAAAGCTATACCATACTTACTTATCTAGTTACAATAAATGTTTTAGGTAAATGAATTTTCTGACCCAGTGTAACAATCACTAGAATAATCAAAGTACTAAATCGTGTGCCTAAAGTCTTTAGCAAGAGACTTTATAATTACCCCTCACCACCCACCCAGAATGCCTTCACTCCTCTCCTACAGGAACTCCAAACCACAACCACCCAAACACACTTCCACAAAACAAAAAGATCTAGGACGATGATATAAAACTGGGACTCTCAGCTGCATGTGGCTCTTTCACTCACCAACCCATAGGATTTCAAATTTGTGTCAGAATAGTACAGTACAATACTGTGTTCAAAGGTAGTCATGTGGTTTTTTTGGTTAATGGTGACTACAAATGTGGCTCCAGAAGGCCAGGACTGAATGGCATTGGTTTAGAAAAGGCACATTTAAAAATGAGAAAAAGCGTGAGAGATGAATAGATGACATTTACATTTTCTCCCTATTAGAGTCAAAATATTCCATTTTCAAATCCAACAGAAATCTCTGGAAAGTAGAAATGCACATCTGTAGCAACGTAGCCATTAAGTCCTACTACAACCCACACATAATATATTCTTCTGATGTGGCTTGACCTGTAATCATATTAGAATTAATAGGTATTCACACATTTTCACACTTTATCTGATATAAATGAGTAAGAGATTTTATTTAAAATTTATTTTGACATTTGGAGACTATTTTGGGGTATATCATCTGTGTGGCTCAGTGTGTTAAACATCAACCCATGAACCAGGAGGTCACAGTTAGATTCCTGGTCAGGGCACATGCCTGGGTTGTGGGCTTGATCTCCTGTAGGGAGGGTGAAGCAGATCAAGGGGCTCAACTGTATGGTTTCGATGGAAACGAAACGCTTGGTGGTGAGCATGGTGTAGTACATATAGAAGTCAATTTATAATATTGCATGCCTGAAACTTATGTTACAAACCAATGCTACTGCAATAAAAATAAATGTAAAAAATTAATATGCACTCAAAGTATAACTAATCCTAAGTCAATAGAGGGGTTAAAAAAAATCAAGTCTAGCTCTGGCCAGTGTGCTCAATGGTTAGAGCACTGTTCTGTGCACCGAAGGGTTGCAGGTTTGATCAAATTCAGGAGTATTTAAGAATACAAAAATATCCAGCACCCCAAAAAGTAAAATTCACAATGTCTAGTACTCATTTAAAAATTACCAGATATGGGAAAAGTCTGAAAGTGTGAGGAGAAAATCAACTTAAGAGAAAAAGATCCAGATGTGACAGAGATAATAAAATTAATGGACAAAGACAGTAAACTATTGTTATAACTATTCTATAAATTCAAAATGATAAGACAAATGCCTCAGTATGCTAGATGGAGTGATGGAAATTATAGAAAGACCCAAATCAAACATCTAGATATTAAAAAATACAACATCTGGGCTTTTTCTTTTTTCTAAAATATATTTTTATAAAAAAATATATTTTTATCAATTTCAGAGAAAGGAGAGGGAGAGATAGAAACATTAATGATGAGAGAGAATCATCTATCGGCTGCCTCCTGCACGCCCCCTACTGGGGATTGAGCCTGGACCGGAATTGAACACGGGACCCTTCAGTCTGCAGGCCGACGCTCTATCCACTGAGCCAAACTGGTTGGGGAAACATCTGAGATTTTTTAAAAAATACACTGGATGAAATTAATAGCATGTCAAACAGTGCAAAGAAAATATGGATAAACTTAAAAACACATCAATAGAATTTATTCAAAATGAGACATATAAACAAAACTCTGAACAGAGAATCGGTGTATGTCAAACAGCTTAATATACAAGGGGGGAGCAGAAAAAAGAAAAACTTGAAAAAAAATTAATGGCCAAAAATTTTTCCAAATCTGATGAAAACTATAAACTCATAGATCCAAAAAGCTCAATAATCCCCAACACAAGAAACATGAAGAAAACTACACTAAGGCGGATCATAATCAAACTGCAAAACCCAACAATAGATTAAATCTTAAAAGCAACTAAAAGGAGAAATGACATACAGAACAAAGACGTCTCATAAACTGCAAGCCAGAAGACAGTTGAGCAACATCCTCAAGTACTGAAAGAGAAAAACTGTCACCCTAGGACTCTATACTCAGCAACAGTGTTTCAAAAACAAAGGCAAAATAAAGATTTTTTTCAGACATACAAAAATTGAAAGATTCATCCCCAGCAGACCTGATAGTAAGAAATGTTAAAGGCAGTCTCTCAGGAGGAAGGAATTGATCACAGGCCTAGATCTGGAAAGAAATAACACCAAAATGGTAATAAAATTACAGACAATATAAATTTTATTTCTTAAATGTCTTTAAGATATTAAGTGTTGACTACTGGTGTGGCTCAGTGGTTGGGCATCGACCCATGAACCAGGAGGTCACAGGTTCCTGGCCAGGGCACATGCCCAGATTGTGGGCTTGATCACCAGGAGGGGGCATGCAGGAGGCAGCCAATCAATGATTTTCATCATTGATGTTTCTCTCTCTCTCTTTCTCTGAATCAATAAATTTAAAAAAGACATTAAGTGTTTACAGCCAAAATAGTAATGAAGTATTGAGGGGATTCTAACATGTAGGAATAAAATTTATGTTAACAGCACATCAACTATAGGAAGAAATGCTGAAGTATCCCTATAACATAAAGGGCATAATATCACTTGAAGGTAGACTGTGATATACTAAAGATGTGTTCTATAAACTCTAAATTAGCAACCACTTAAAACAAAAAATTATAGCTAGTAATCCAACAAAGCATGCATGATCATTTAAAAAACAAGAAAGCGTGAAAAAAGGACACAGGGAACAAACCTCACAAACAGTGAGATCTAAACCTCGTCTCACCAGCAAAAAACATTAAATGTAAATGGTCTAAACATTCCAATTTAAAGGCAAAGGTTGTCAGACTGGAAAGAAGCGGATCTCAAATATATGCTACCTTAAAAAAAACCTATATTAAATGCAGACATACCTCATTTTACTGAGCTTCACTATATTGTACTTCATAGATGTTGCATTTTTTACAAACTGAAGGTAAGATTCCCCTCATCAGCAAAAAGATTATTCTCAGTGGTCTGGAGTGGAACCGGCAATATCTCGGAAGTATGCCTTTAAGTCACATACCAACTATAACTTATTAGACACGTACTAATCACTATTAAAAGCTTCTTCTGCAGAGACATATAATTACCAACTTGGATGTCTAAAGCAACACATTAATGAACAAGTAGAAAGGGAAATTTTCAAAAGAATGCTAAAGAGTTATAATTCTCAATCTTCATATTACCAGAGTCTGGTAATATACCATATACCAGTGATGGTGAACCTTTTGAGCTCGGCGTGTCAGAATTTTGAAAAACCCTAACTTAACTCTGGTACCATGTCACATATAGAAATTTTCTGATATTTGCAACCATAGTAAAACAAAGACTTATATTTTTGATATTTATTTTATATATTTAAATGCCATTTAACAAAGAAAAATCAACCAAAAAAATGATTTCGTGTGTCATCTCTGATATGCGTGTCATAGGTTCGCCATCACTGCCATATACCATATATTATTTAATTCTCTGTATGTCAAAAGTTCCTTGAAAGATTGAGATTGGTAAAAATGCTACTTTTCAAACAAGCCATTCTTACTCAAATCAGTTATGGCTACTTCCTTAATTAAAAAGCAAAACAAAAGGCAAAATCAAAACCAATCAACTAAACACTGTGTCCAATGCTTTATAAAAAACAAGACACTTGTGATTTTTAACATATCACAAACCCTTTGAATTTCAAGTTGGGATCAGCCCATGTCTAAAAATAAAAATATATGGCAGGTTGGACTTGGATAAAGTGGGCAACATTCCCCAAATTTAGTTTCTTCACTCTTCAGAAGAAAGCAAATGTATCGCTACATATCTTAACAGTTAACACATTACTAATAACATGAGATGCTTTGAATTTTAAGAGATTTTCTAGTATTGGTTGTAGGCACTCTCTGACTAAGCCCCCTAAATCTAAACAGAGCACTTGGTAGGACTCCCTGTTTTTAAGTCCTGGCTCCCAAACCTTCCAGCTGTGTGATCATGGGCAAGCTGCTTAACTTTATGTTTCAACTTCCTCATCTGTAACAATGGAAGGAAAAAAGGAAAGTAGTATAACTTTTTAAAGACTTCTTTTTATAGTAATAACTAGAGGCCCAGTGCACGAAATTCATGTGTGTGGGGGGGGGGTGTCCCCTCAGCCTAGCCTGTACCCTCTCCAATCCAGGATCCCTCTCACAATCTGAGACTGCTGGTTCCTAACTGCTCACCAGCCTGCTTGCCTGATCGCCCTTAACTGCCCCCCACCCCCGCCAGCCTGATCTCCCCTAACTGCCCCCCACCCCCGCCAGCCTGATCTCCCCTAACTGCCCCCCACCCCCACCAGCCTGATTATCCCTAACTCCCTCTGCCTGCCGGCCTGATTGCCCCTAACTGCCCCCCACCCCCGACAGCCTGGTTGCCCCCAACTGCCCCCCTCTGCCAGCCTGGTTGCCCCTAATCGTCCCCCGCCCTGCTGGCCTGGTTGCCCCACACAGCCTGCTGTTAAATCATTTGGTCGTCCCTCACTAACCTCCCTGCTGGCCTGGTCGCCCCATACAGCCTGCTGTTCCATCGTCAGTCTGGTTGTTTCAGTAGTGACGGCCCCTGGCTTTTTATATATTAGGATAGCTAATATGTATTAAATGCTTATTAACAGCTGGACACTATTCCAAGTGCTTTACACAAAATATATTTTTAAATCCTAAAAACCTATGAGGTAAGCATTCTTATCCCCATTTTACTGATACAGAAACTGAGGTACAGTGATTTATGCTCCTCCCAAATTTACGTATCTATTCAGTGGAAAGCTAGGTTTTAATTCAATCTGATTTCAGAATCTGTCATCTTAATCAATATGCTAAACAACTCCTTTTTTTTATATATTTTTTATTGATTTCAGTGAGGAAGGGAGAGGGAGAGATAGAAACATCAATGATGATAGAGAATCATTGATTGGCTGCCTCCTGTACACCCCCTATTGGGGATTAAGCCTGGGACCTTTTAGTCCACAGACGGATACTCTATTCATTGAGCCAAACTGGTTAGGGCCAAGTAACTCCTTTATAAAGAGAGTTATTATGCTAAGTGAAATAAGCCCGTCAGAGAAAGACAAGTATCACAAGATCTCACTCATATGTGGAATCTAACGAATAAAATAAACTGATGAACAAAATGGATCCAGAGACACAGAAGCATGGAACAGACTGTGGAACCTCAGAGGTAAGGCAGGGGAGGGGAGGGAAAGGGGGGTGTGCAAAGAGATCAACCAAAGATATGCGTAATCCATGGTCACTGACAATAGGGTGGTGAAGGCCTGGGCTGGGGGTGGGGGCGGGCTAGAAGAGCTCAACGGGGGACATACGTAATACTTTCAATAATAAAGATTTTAAAAAATTGTCCATCTCACTCTACACTGTGAACTACTTCATATGAGCTTTATCTTCTTCATTTTGAGTAACCCCAGCATCTCACCGTACGAAAGCATAAAGCAGATCAATGAAAGTGTGCTGACTGAGGATTCTGGGCATGTTCCTCTTCATTGTATGCTACTTACTGGCACCTGGGGAGCAATCAGAAGACGTGCCCCATCCCCACCGTACCTCATGGCACATCCTCAGCTGTGCCATTTTAGGAAAAGTCACATCACCTTGCTAGATCTGAGTGCTCTCATTTGTAAAATGAGGAACTGAACTCGATTTAAGTTCCCTTTCAGCTCTAACATTTCCAAGAAAAGCCAGTATCACTCTTTGGGGGAAAGAACAAAAAAGTTGCTTCTGACCAGTGGAATCGAGGCACCTTGCAATTTTCAGAGTAACATTTAGAGCTCTTTTTATTCTTGTTAAAATCTCTTCCTCCCCAGACTGAGAGTGCCAACAGGGCCCGGACCTAATCTTCTTTGTTTACATGGATACCCCCAATCCAGCACCGGCATGTGGAAGATACCTGATGTTTAATGAGTGAATGCATTACAGATGAAGACGTGACCAATAAGTGAAACGAGAAAACATTTTTCACGTGGCACTCTAAATCAGTTGTTTCTTACAGCCCATGCATGGATGGCTAATTCTACTAGCTGGATTTCAGATTCTCTTATTAACTTTAGTTACAAAAACTGTGCTTTAAAGACACAAGACTTTAAAATGCTTAGTTCTTGCTGTTGCAGTGTATTTCACCTATATCCTAAACAGCCCATGTTCCCAAAGGCCCATATAAGATAAAAAGTAATCTTAACATCAGTAGTAAAAGCTCAAAACCTTTTTCTGAAATACGTATCTTGTCTGTGCTACAACCAGATTATAAAAGCAGCAGCTGAAAAGGTTATTAGAAATAGCTTAAAACTCAGGGGAAACGGATGCTGAACCCTTCCCATTTTCCTAATGTCTCGAAGTATAAAGCTACTACATGCTGAAATGAACATTTTATTGTGAGAATTATTTCTGTAGATTATGCAAAGAACAACACACTGAAATTAAAGTCAGTCTCAGTTCACCAGGGTTCTTCAAACAATTTATTAATTGATAAAGCTATACTCATCTTTATCCTATTTTTCTTCTATTCCTTTTGTAAGTCTGAAACATCAAAAAAAGTTTCTAAAATTGAATGAATTATCTTTTTGTTTTGCTTAATACTTTATGGGTATGTCTTAAATCAAGAACAGAGATATACTATATGTAAAGTATGCATGACTTCCTTGGTTCTTACCCTTGGCTTCTAGATGCTGTTTTAATGCAGGTGCCCGAGCCTTTCCTTGGAGGTGATGAGTCAATTGGGTGCCCTGGAGTCTGTATTTCTTTAAAACACTCCCTATAATAACTGAGACAGCAACCAGGGTTGAGAACCACTGCACTAAACATAACACACAGAATGCTAGATTGCTCAAAGTGAGTCTTTTCAAGTAAGTGATTAACTCAATATGCAAAGCCTAAAAATGTTAGAACATTGTATCTTTTCTAAATTTTAAATATTATCAATTGGAGCAGTGGTTGCTTACACTGATTTGTGAGAATTGTAGGAAATACAAGTCTTAAAACAAAATTCAATAAATTCACTTGAATTTGAAAAAAATTCTGTAACTTAAAGGGAAAGGGGGTTGTGCATCTCCTTTTTAAAGCTTCTACGATTGGGCAGAAGTCAAAGGCTTTAGGAAACTCAGAGCCAACCTTAAAGTACAGCTGTCTACAGTCACCCCCAAACTAAGTTTTGTATACATGTTGTCCTCATACATTACAAAGTCAGAATGCTCACATATTAGGCAAATTCATACTGACTCGCAACTAAAAAGCTATGGGCATTATACTTAGTGAACATCCAGGTATTATCATATTTAAAGAAATTTTCCCTGAAGCAAATATTCATATTCTCTCTCTCTCTCTCTCTCTCTCTCTCTCTCTCTATATATATATATATATATATATATATATAGTGAAAGCATTTATAAAATTATACTGTATGAAAAAAAGTATTCCATGTCTAACCTCAAAGGGAACAGTAGCGTGGACACAGAAGCTACAGGGCGAAGCTGCAGGTGCCTGAAGTCAACAGGAAGGATAGCAAGTGGCAAAGTAAAACAATTTAAGTTCAAGTTTTTTTGTTTTTTTAAATTTATTTTATTGATTTTTCACAGAGAGAAAGGGAGAGGGATAGAGAGTCAGAAACATCGATGAGAGAGAAACATCGATCAGCTGCCTCCTGCACACCCCCGACTGGGGATGTGCCCGCAACCAAGGTACATGCCCTTGACCACAATCGAACCTGGGACCCTTCAGTCCGCAGGCCAACGCTCTATCCACTGAGCCAAACTGGTTACGGCAAGTTCAAGTTTTTTGATGTAAAACTTTTGGCATCTTAAATCAGCCTCTTTGCTGTTGTGCCTATAATGTTTCTTCACCCTCCCTCTAGTCTTGCTAACATTGCCACTGTTTCCCAACATCCTTCTCTGTGGCATTAGATTTAATATGTTGTTTAACTACTGGCTTTCAGACCTCATGTGGCTTTCTGAATCACTGCTTATTTGTATCTTCCAACCTAACACTATTAATATTCTAAAAATGCAGGGAAACCATTTATCTAAAATAATAAACCAAATTAAATTCATTAATGTAGGTGCTTCAACGGTGTCTAGGAAACAAATCTTCCCCAGTGGAATAGTCTATTAAATTCTTACCTTGTTTATGTATGACTATCAAATACTTCACTTTCAAGGGAGGCATATTTCATACCACACACTACTCATTTTTTTAGATTAAAAACAAGCAGCACAAAAATTGTATTTAAAAAATAAAAAGTATCTCCATTTTATATTCTGCTGAGAGAGGTAGGAGTTACAGAGAATAAGAGGAAGTGCTGTGAGACATACAGACATTGAGGAAAGGGGGAGAAAAAGAAAAGAAACAGTAAAAAACAGACAAATGGAGATGTGGTGCAATAGAGTTTAAACAGGAAAAAGATAGTCTCTTCTCCCTTGCTAAAAACCTACGTTCTGCTCCAGCACACTATTTGTATCCGTGCCTGGACAATGCTCAGAAAACAGGATTTTACTTTTGTAAGTGTTATTTCCCAGGAAAATTATTCTTTATTCCTTCATTTCCCCACTACGCATTTGAGCAGTTAGCATTTTTCGAGCCCTGTGCTAGGTGACTAACACGGCCCCTATTCTCACAGAGTGTAAAGGACTGAAGAAACTCCAATGGCCAGTTCACCAAAAGCTATCATTATAAGGTTTCTTCCTTTGGGAACCAGTTTCCATTTTGTTAAATTAACTGTCACCATTAGTGTCACTTGGACCCTTTTGATTTAACTGTCAAACTAGCTGGTATGGAGGTCAATCAAGCTGCACTAACTGGCCCCTTACCCTAAGGTCTGACAAAAAAAATAAAGTCTTTTTCTCTCTGGGTGTCTGCGGTCATGCTCCTCAGGCAGGCTGTGGGGAGCCAGCAAGTCTGCAATGTGAGAAAAGACACAGCACACTCGCAGAGAGAAGCAGAAGAGAGATGGGAGGAACCCTGGCTTCTGTTGTTTCTGGTGCCCAGAACATTTCAGTTCTTGGGTTAACAGTCACGTATTCGCATATCCTTATAACAATCCCATCTTTTTTATTTCAATTAGTTGGAATTTTGTTACTTGCAACATAAAGTCTTCACTAATAACAAAAGTGATATCAGACTGAACTCCACAGTGAGGGGCTGAGAGCACAGGCCCTGGAGCCAGACTGGCCGGGTTCCTCTCCTGGCTCCTCCACTTACTAACTTAACTACAGTAACCCAGGCCTTGACTTCATCATCTGTAAAATGAGGACAACAGGATCCACCAATAGTGATGGTTTAAATTGTAAATGAGTTTCTACATTTAAAGCCCGTAGAACAAAGCTTGACCCATAGTAAACGCCTGCGTTAGCTCTGACTGCTGTCATTGTCCCATCACCAACCTCGCTGTGGGGGATCTAATGCTGTGATCTGCTGATGCTCCAACTGTGGCCAGTCGCCTGGTGCCACACCTGCCCTACTGCATGCCACGGAGAGAGAGCGACTAGCAAGGTCGCTCAGGCAGGGGCGGGTTCTACATCTAGGAGAATGGAGAAGAGGAATGAGGCACTGCTCTCCCATGAGGAGCTCCAGACAACTCCAGTATTTAGTCACACTGCTCTTCCTTCCGTCCTGTTGGTTTTCTAAACCTAAAGATGTGTACATGCCCGGCTGGTGTGGTTAATGGTTGAGTGCAAATATATGAACCAGGAGGTCACGGTTCGATTCCTGATCAGGGCACATGCGGGGTTGCGGGGTTAATCCCCAGGAGGCGGCGTGCAGGAGGCAGCAGATCTATGATCCTCTCTCATCATTGATATTTCTCTCTCTCCCTTCCTCTCTGAAATCAATAAAAATATATTTTTTTGTTTGTTTTTAAATTATTTATTTATTTATTTTTTAATATTTATTATTGATTTTTTACAGAGAGGAAGGGAGAGGGATAGAGAGTTAGAAACATCGATGAGAGAGAAACATCGATCAGCTGCCTCCTGCACACCCCGTACTGGGGATGTGCCCGCAACCAAGGTACATACCCTTGACCAGAATTGAACCCGGGACCCTTCAGTCCGCAGGTCGACGCTCTATCCACTGAGCCAAACTGGTTACGGCTGTTTTTAAATTATTTATTCTTGAAAGTATTACATATGTCCCCTTCCCCCCACCATTGTCCCCTCCCAGCCTGCCCCGCCCCCCTAAAAACATGTGTATTTTAAAAATTTGTACACGTTTTTAGATTCAACAGATGATTTCAGCCTATCAAAAAAAAAACTGCTCCTGACTGGTATAAACCTTATAATTCGTCATTATTGGTGATTTTTATTTTTGTGTGTAAGGGGTTGGACAAGAGGTTACTGACATTTGTGAACCTGGAATCACTTTAGTAGGTAATGACTGAGACTCTCTATACCACTACTGGTCCTGTCAAAGAGCTGTTAGATTTCATATAAAGGTCTAGGATAAATCTGAAAACCATCCTGAGAGGCTCACTGAACTAAGCACGACCCAGAGACCAAGCACCTGCATTTAAGAAATACTCATGTGCCGCTTAACCAGGGGTAAGTGCTGAGAAAAGTGGCCCTGTGCGAACATCAGACTGCACTTACACAAACCCAGAGGGTTAAACACACAGGCTATAGGCTACAGCCACTGCTCCCGGGCTACAAGCCTGTACAGCGTGTTACTGTACAAGCAACACGAGATGAAGTCAAGCACAAGAGAAAATGCTGCAATCGATCAAGAAACACAGTGAGCACGGCACAGTTTTACAGCAAACTTTTTTTATGAGTAGAAGGAGTACATTCAAAAATAATAAAAAGTATAGTAAATACATAAACCAGTAGCATAGTCATTTATTACCCAGTATACAGCTGGATATAAGTGTATGTGCTATACTTCTATATGACTGGCGGTGCAATAGGTTTGTTTATACCAGCATCACCACAAACATGTGAGCAATGTTTCCAATATGACACGATGGCTACAATGCCACTAGGCAATAGGAAGTTTTCAGCTCCATTATAGCCCTGTGGACTACACCATTATATATGCGGTCCACTGTTGACCAGGGCATCATGACAGAGTGTGTGACTGGAGAGGGTCCTAAAGGGCCAGGAAGTAGTGATTTCTTCCCATATGTATTTTCTTGACAAGGATCTTTTAAATTATTCTAGAGCCAAAATTCCAGGTGTATGGCTAGCTGGAAAGGAGGAACAGAAACATGTACGCAGCATTTCCGTATTCTTACAATGCCAGGGCTTCTCCACAGCGATTCTAAAATAGCAAACTGGGGGGCCCCTCTTCCTAGGAACCCAGGCCCAGCAGAGCCAATCAATCTATGCTCCTATTGGTCTCAAACTCCCTGGAGAAGAGGTTTCCCCTTTTCTTTTTTCTGCTTCTTCTTCAAATGTTTCTTATTTGTACTAAGTAGCAAATTAAACCTGTGGGGGAAAACAAGACTCCATTCCTAACCTCCAGAAATATGTAATCTGAAAAAAAGAAATATGTAATCTCTTCTAGACCATTCCCTTCTCAGTTTTTTCCTTTAGTCTCTCTCATGAGCTCAATGCAGATCTTTCAAAGGCCTCTACCTTTTCCTTCTAACCCCTAAATCTATAAACATTCCTATTTCAGCACTTCTTTCCCTTATTTAAGGAAAAAGAGGGAGAGACTGCTCCTCAGGTTACTGCCAACACCTATACATTTACAGCCAGTCACACTCGCTGGAGGGCTTTCATCCCCCATCCCAGCAAACTGGCTTATCTCCCTACCCCTGACCCCACCACTGAAAGTAAGCCCTCAGTTACAGACAGGCTTTTCTCTCTTCCTCAGGTGTGCTGGGGCAGGGACAGGACTGGAAATCACTGCTATCCATGACATAAGGTTTAGGTGAAAGGGAATTATGATGAAAAATTATAAACAAATTTATATCTTAGGTCATAATGAATCTTATACATAGTGTCTTGTTCAGTAGCGGTTTTGTATTCATCTGATGCTGAGAGCATCTATCACACTTTTTTATCTCCACACAATCTAATTCAGTACTATGCACACAGACATAAATGCTCAGGGCCATTATAGTGAGAGTAAATTTTTTCAAATCTTTTTTTTCTGATGGTGGTTGTTACTCTAATATTTTACTGCAAAAGTAACTTATTAATCTGTCTATCATGCAGCATCTCCTAAGACTTTACCAGCAAATGCTTCAACACTGATTCCACTTTCTCATATTGTAGATCTGATCTAAATTCTTAGACTGGGTGTGTTGTATATTTTCTTAAGATTAAGCCTATATTGAAAATCTTAGTTCTGGCCGGTGGCTCAGTTGGTGGGAGCGTGTCCCATACACCAAAAGGTTGCAGGGGTTCGATCCCTGGTTTGAACACGTATGGGAGGCAACAGATCAATGTGGTTTCTTTGTTCTTTAATATATTTTTATTGATTTCAGAAAGGAAGGGAGAGGAAGGAGAGAGAGACAGAAACATCAATGATGATAATCATTGCTCAGCTTCCTCTTGCACACCCCTAACTGAGGATCAAGCGAGAAGCCTAGGCATGTGCCCTGACCAGAATCGAACTGTGAATCCTAGTTCATAGGTCAATGCTCAACCGCTGAGCAACACAGGCCGGGCTCAATGTTGTTTCGTTTTTTTCCTCTCCCTCTCTTTCTAAAAAACAATAAAAACATATCCTTGAGTGAGGATTAAAAAAAGAAAGAAAAAAAAGAAAACTTTAAGAAAAATTTACATAAAGTAACAAATTGCCTTTTTTTAAACGAATGAAAGATTAAAACTGATTTCATATGTGTTTTAATCACTTCAACTTGACAATTCTCAGTGACATATTAAAATCTACACAAATACTTCTAATCAACCACTTACTGGATTCAGTAATAATTCAAATTTTGTAGGCATCTCCATGAATGGAGAAGAGGAATGAGGTAAGGGAAAGAGAAAAGTGGTGCTCCTGTAATCACCGCTCTCCCAGGAGGAGCTCCAGACAACCCCCACCTGCCTCCGTCACATACTTATTCACGCTACTCTTCCTTCTGTTCTGTGGGTTTTCTAAACCTAAACACGTGTACATGTATTCTTTTCTTCTTTTATGTTAATCCTCACCCGAGGATATTTTTCCACTGATTTTTAGGGAGAGTGCAAGAGAGAGGGAAAGACACAGAGAAAATTTGATGTCAGAGACATCATCCATTGGTTGCCTCCTGCACAAGCCCCAACCAGGGCCCGGGCTGGGAAGGAGCCTGCAATGGAGGTACGTGCCCTTGACCGGAATTGAATCCGGGACCCTTTGGCCCACAGGCTGACACTCTATCCACTGAGCCGAACCGGCTAGGGCTATATGTGTTCTTGTTGGGCACACGAATAAAACAAAAACAATCAGAGTTTAAATAACTTAGTCTGTGATGACCAATACCGTAACTGAGTGTGATAAATGCTGTAGAGAGATGTGTACTAAGTGCCACAGGACAGCTGCACCATTTAAGAGCCAGACCACAGGCAGGTGTCTAAAAAAAGGTAAACTAGAGTTGTCCAGAATATCCTAAATCAGGCTTTCTACTGCTGCTTCATTATTTAGTAAAGTGAATACACAGAATATTGGACACATATGACTTTACCATAATTACTAAGATTCATTTCAAAGTTAAATATAAATTACTTGAAGTTTTTTGTATGTTGATTGTTTTATATTATTGGTGTTGTTTCTCTTTGAGCAAATCACCATGTTATGTCTGCACTGAAATTTTCTCCCCTCAATAAATTTGAATAACATGTAAATTTTCTATAATGGATAGAGTCCCTTTCTAAACTTATTATCCGCTCAGAAGGGGAAAATATCATGACAAATTGCCCTTCAGTAAGACAAACTTCCCTTGTGTAAAAAATGTAATTTCTTATCAATGCAACCCCAAACCTGATGTACTGCTTTAAGGTATGCTGCATTACATCTCATTTTATGTAATTTCTAGAGCATAAGAAACAAATAAAAAGAGTTTTAGTAACTGAAGTTCCCCATACACACCTAAGAATGATGATTATCACTACTCCAATGTGTTTATTAGCCTCTCACCTGTCCATGGCCTACATGTCCCCTTCAGTCCAAACATTTCAGCTATCAAAATGAAGAATTATGGCAAAATTATTACTCCTCAAAAGCACCCACCAAATCAAGGAAACTGGAATTCACCCTCTCTAGGTATTCATATCACACAGACGTGGGCCTTTACACTGTGTAGGTCAATCTTTAACTCTCACAGAATCCCAATGGGAAGCTGCCTCCCGGACAACTGAGGGTCCCTCATGGTCCCCCTGAGCTCTCACTTGCTGCTCCTGCCCCGAAGAGGCAGAGCATCCTGGCAGACGCAGGCCACCTTCACTGCAGGTGGACAGTCCAGAAGAAGTGACTACAAAGACAACTGAGAAGTTGGGTTTTTGTGGACTTTGAATGCTCCATGTGCATTACAGAGCATTCATACTTGAACCCACCCATCCTGTCCAGACAAACTAGGGCTATTCACTTTCCTTCACAGATTCAGACACAAATTCTGGGTAGCATGTCTATAATTTCTCAAAACTTCTAGATATAACAGATATAGACATCCTATATAATAAAAGCCTAATATGCTAAGTGTCCGATCGTCCGTTCAACCAAAGCGTAATATGCTAATGATATGCTAAGGTTGCTCAATCGCTCGCTATGACATACACTGACCACCAGGGGACAGATGCTCCAACTGGTAGGTTAGCTTGCTGCTGGGGTCCAGGACTGAGTGAGATGGGTCGGACATGCCCTGGAGCCCTCCTACAGTCTCTCCCCGGCTGGCCAATCTCCCTCATCCCTCCCCAGCCCCGATCATGCACCGGTGGAGTCCCTCAGCCTGGCCTGCGCCTTCTCACAATCCGGGACCCCTCTGGGGATGTCGGAGAGCCAGTTTCAGCCCGATCCCGCAGGCCAGGCCGAGGGACCCCACTGGTGCACGAATTCATGCACTGGGCCTCTAGTTTAGACATAATAGGTATGATGACATAGATTATATCCAGATATATAACAGAAATGCTATAAAGAAATGTCAGTGAATATGTTTGTAAAGAAAAGGGAAGATGTTTACAGAGTATTTCTGTAATCTCTATGCCTATAAATTGGAAATTTTATGGGCAATATACTTCAAGTATAGGCCAACCATGTGGTATATCACTCTTCTGCTTAAAACTCTCCAGTGGCTTTGTACTGAAATTAACAAACAGCCTCTGCCTACCTCATCTCCTCCCACCTTATCCCCTCGCACAACGTCCAGTCTCCTGAGATGCCCTTCTCAAGGCAGAGTCCTTGTCATCATTCACACATCTCCCAGAAGAGCACCTACCACTGCCCTGACCTGCCCAGTCACTTGCTCGCTCTGCCATTTTCCCATTTTAATTTCTTTGTATTGCTATCTGAAATTACTTTTGCACTTTTCTTATTGTCCCTCCTTCTGTATGAATGTGAGCTCTACCAGAGCAGGGACATCACTGTCTTTTTCACTACCTTCAGTACCTGGCACAATAGGAAATGCACAATAAATATTATAATATGGTGAGGAACAGCTGGTTACAGCTAAACCTTAAGTCTCAGGGCCACACAATGAGATAAACCAGGGCAGGCAGAGACCAAAGTACTGGCAGTATTGTCAGTGATTTGGATTGCTCAGCCTGGTCACGGAGAAACAGGCAGAAAACACAGGTGGGGCAGGTAGGAGAGACTGTCCCGCCCACCCCAGCTGAGTCACTGATAACCCTGCCAGGCCTCAATGCACTTGTAAAACTAGTAATAAGATTTAACTGGAACAAAAATCTGTTAATAATACAGACAACTGTCATGATGTAAGTGTGTCTTCAGTATGCTACGTATTTTAAAAACCCATTCAAGGAACATAATTACTAATCTACTGGGCTTGCTAAATACCTGTTGAGGAATGAATCATACCTTCAAAGTTTAAACCCATAATAATTCACATGTAGGGTCTAGGTACATGCAATTGTACCTCTTCTAGAAATGCCAGTGTCACAAACTGCTTTCTGGTTTTAGTGAGCATGTCCAGAAGAAATTCCTGCAAAATGTCACCCACCTGGCTAATCATTTTTTTCCTGAAGAAACAGGAAGAGAAGGGAACCACCAGGGTGGGAGAAGGCCAGGAATGCAAGAGTGAAGCAACCGATTTCAAACAGAAAGTAAAATGCAAATTAAGCCTGCAGTAACATCATTAGGTATCCTGAGATTTGACTTATTATCCCCTCAAACAACAAGATAGCATTTCTTTTTATGCACCTCCAAACTGTCCAATGACAATCAGTGAGTGTTATCCTCCTCAAGCCTTGCACTACATTAGTGGCCTGTCGG
Organism: Myotis daubentonii; assembly: GCF_963259705.1. Taxonomy (NCBI): domain Eukaryota; kingdom Metazoa; phylum Chordata; class Mammalia; order Chiroptera; family Vespertilionidae; genus Myotis; species Myotis daubentonii. The sequence goes on along the minus strand of NC_081853.1, from coordinate 41,165,482 downwards.
ATACCAGAGAAGCTTCAGAACCGAAGATGACTGACTGCTCTGGCTCACTACCAGGTGGGGAAGTTTAAATCAGGATTTAAATGAGAAGTGGACTAAATGTAGAAAGGGTACAGGGTGGCTCTGAAAAAAGAGTAAGAGAAGCAAAGTACCAGTCATCTGACAACAGATGGAGACAACTGAGAAAAAAATTCACTTATCTATAATAATAAAAGCATAATATGCTAATTAGACCGGAAGTCCTTCCAGACGACCTTCCGGATGAAGCCGGGGCTGTGAGGGAAGCCCGGGTCCTGGCAGCCGGGGGAAGGAAGGCCTACTCTTGCACGAATTTTGTGCATTGGGCCTCTAATACACTTCATAATAAACAGGACACAGACAGAGAAGTAGGCATCCAGTCTACCCTAGCTACAAGTATCCATTATAGAAAATAATTTGGGCTCCAAGATCTTAATAGTTTTTTACTTTTTTTCTCAATCATGTATTTTAACTTGCAGGTACTACAATATAGAACTTCCTCCCAATATATATAAATGTCAAAAGTTACAGTAAAATGTAATAGAAATCTCTACATCTACATAGAATCCAGTAGTGTGGCCAGACAGAATGGAAACCAATTTCAAATTTCAGTTCTAATAAGAAGTATGTCCTCAACATAGGATTTATTTTGTCAATGTGTTTACTATGTAACAGGCACACTTCAGATGTGAAAATATATCAGGATACTAAACTACAAAGAAGAAATATTTTCTTTTGGGGGGGGGGGGCGGGGAAGAGGGTTACCAGTCTAGCTGAAGAATGAAGCTATGCTTTCTGAGGACTCGCATAGAGAGTTACTCAAAAAAGGACCAAGGCCAAAGCAGTACCATATACTATTAAGTAACATGACATTGCTCTCTTACTGCCCTCCTCTGCTCCCACATCACTACAATCACCTAACATACATTTGTTCTGAAATATTTACTTAGATTAGAGAAAAGTTATCCATCATGTTTATAAAAAACCCTCTGAGTGCTTGTTATAAAACTAATGTTTTCTTTTAGAATCTTCACCAAGTCAACCATTTCTTTGTCTTTAGGATAAATGTGTCCTAGCAAAGTCTGCTAAGAAATAACATTTTATAAAGCCAATTCCAATAAATTACTTTAAAAAAACTGAGATGTATTCTCAACCTGTGGGTCACGACCTCTTTGGGGGTCGAACGACCCTTTCACAGGGGTCGCCTAAGAACACTGGAAAACACATATATAATTACATATTGTTTTTGTGATTAATCACTATGCTTTAATTATGTTCAATTTGTAACAATGAAATTGGGGGTCCCACAACATGAGGAACTGTATTAAAGGGTCGCGGCGTTAGGAAGGTTGAGAACCACTGCCATAGAGGAAGAGGGTATGAGTGGCGGAAGGAGAAATTTTAAGTTACTTGGGAAGCAAAGTCCCTGTGCAGACAAAACACTTGTGGTTCCACATGTTATCATTCGACTCCCTCAGGTACTTTTGTGGTTCCAACTAATACTCTCTGAACTAGAAGAGTCTCTCTCCAATCCTAAAAAGTTCTTCATTCTAGCCTCAATGCTTCAGAACTCTGCTGTCCCTTTACCAGACTGAGTCACTCACTACTTGCGCCAAATGACACAAACTACTGGTTGCCTCTCTCTCCCCCAGTGACCTCAAGCATCACGATTCAAGTTTGAAACTTCATGTTATAGCCCTAGCCCGTTTGGCTCAGTGGATAGAGCGTCGGCCTGCGGACTGAAGGGTCCCGGGTTTGATTCTGGTCAAGGGCATGTACCTGGGGTTGCGGGCTTGGTCCAATGTGCAAGAGGCAGCCAATCAATGATTCCTTTTCATCATTAATGTTTCTCTCTCTCTTCCTCTCCCTTCCTCTCTGAAATAAAAATATATTTAAAAAAAAAGAAAAGAAACTTCATGTTATACAAAAATGACTTCTTTTTGCCATCATTTTAATTTAGAAATCTGTCAAAGTTATTTGACTAAGAGATGCCATAAATAATTTCTCCTCCAAATATTTACTTACTTGAAGGCATACTAGAAGATAACTTCGAGTTGTTTGAAAATGTCAAAAATATCAATCAACCCAAAGAACCCACTTTCAAAGAAAGTTAGTGTCTATAAAATACACATTTTTGAGACAAAAAAATGTAGTGCCTTGACTGATAACTTCTGTGAAGTGAATAAAAAGATACCAGCTCACATCACTTATACCCAAAGCCCCCTACACTCCCAATTTGAATGGGAATCTGGTGTCTGAATTTTTATACATAGCTGCTGTGTACACATATTGCTCTGATGGGAAGTACTAAAACATTTACAATGTAGGACATTTTCTTATATGAAACTGTTAACCACATTTAATAATTCTAGGTATTATATTGCCCCCAACTTACTGCTATAATTTACAAGTTTGTGTCTTAACAAGATCAACCTTGCTGAATTATCAAATCAGCAAGATAAGAGTACCTGGGATGACCTGAAACAAATTAATAAAACATGACTGGTAGATTGGAAAGACGATGCTCATATATATAATGCTTTAGGAGTTTCAGGTACATTTGATGTGAAGTATTAACATAATTGCCAATCTTGAAAGGATAAAAACATTGGCTATGATGAATAACTTAAATTGTGTTAAAAGTAAACACATGTACCCACAAATGTCAATCCAAAGCAAAGCATGTGATGAATTTTAAGGATGGCACCAGCAATTTACTGATTTTTCAGTTTACCCACACCCTAGTATTTTTTTTTTAATATATTTTATTGATTTTTTACAGAGAGGAAGGAAGAGGGATAGAGAGTTTTAAACATCAATGAGAGAGAAACATTGATCAGCTGCCTCCTGCACACTCTCTACTGGGGATGTGCCCGCAACCAAGGTACATGCCCTTGACTGGAATCGAACCCGGGGCCTCTCAGTCCGCAGGCCGATGCTCTATCCACTAAGCTAAACCGGTCAGGGCCACCCTAGTATTTTTAAACTAAGCCCTGCAAAAGGGGTACTAGTAATATATGAACCTGACACCACTGATTTAGGGTACCCACTCTACAATGTCAGCCATAAGATCACCAACAGCTTGATTCTAGTAAAGCAGAAGTTAACTTTTTCTGGTGGAAGGAAAACAGAGGAAACCAATTAAAAAATTGAGAATCCATTAAAAATAATAGGGCCTCTCCCAAGATAAATTATGTTTTATATACATATATATATGTATAATTATATACACAAGAAATTTTGTCCTACAGTGTAAAATTCAAACATTAAATCCCTTATTTGAATAAACACAGTGAAATCTTCTAATTGGGTAGGGAAAACACCTTTTCTTTCTGAAAATCCTCCCCTCTTGTATCTCCTCTACAGTGGATCTGTCTCATGATGGTCAACATATTAGAAGGTGTAGAATCCAATGGTTGCTCACGCTTCCTTTTTCCAGCTCACTGCATTTTTTCAGAGTTCATGATCCTCAACTGCAAACACTTTCCACTCACTGTTTTCTGACAACAACTCTGATTTTCCTTCTCTCTGTCTCCTTTAGACCACATAACCTCTAAATGTTAGATGTCCAGGTCTCCATCCTGGCCCTCTTCTCTCTCTCTACATGTTTGCTCTCTAGGTGAGGTAGAGACGTTCCCAGACATTCAAAAGCCTCTATAAATTGATGTCTCCCAAATGTATGTGTATCTCCAGCTTTTATTTATCTCGAGTTCAAAATATTCCTCCAAGCTCCAACTACCTATCTCTGACTTCTATTTGACACCTTCATTTAGATGCCTCATTAGAGCATTTGTCTCGAATCTAACATACCCCGAAAGGACTCGCCCAAACACACAGACACACACACAGGCCGAATTCCAATTTTCTTCCCTTCAGCAAAATGTCACCATCATCTACATAACTGCTAAGACCAGGGAAACTCAGAGCCATTCTGGGTCTTTCATCTCCCACATGCAATCCCTAACAGGTCCAGGTGTTCTAACCTCACCTCCACTGCCACCACCTAATCCTAGCTACCATCACCAGTTACCTGGAATAGAGCAATACCCTCCTTTCTGGTCTCTCTTCTTTTACTTCTGCCTTCCTCCCAGCTACTTTCCACACAGCATGGAGGAGGCAAAGACATTGCAATCATTACTGAAATGTCACTTCCTTGCTTTAAAACCTTGAATGGCTTCCCACTGAAAGAAATGGGATGCATGCAACCCAAACTTGCTACCATGGCTCACATGGCCCTGCATCATGTGGCTCTCCTCTCCTCAGGGCCTGTATCTGTGCTTCCCTCCATCGGGAATGTTCTTCCTACTCTTCACAAAGCTCTTCTTCCCCCTCATGTTTCAGGTCTTTGCCTCATGTTTTAAGCCTTCTCTACGTAGCACCCCCCCACAAATATTCTCCATCACTGCACTGTTAATTGCTCTCCTATTAGCCACCACAACTTGTAGTTACTAATCCTGCTTACTTGGTTGCTGTCTGTACTGCCTACCAAATTCCAGTTCCACAAGCCAGGAGCCAGGTCTGTTGCAGTCACACGGAGCAGTGTGCAGTACACATCACCCCAATATTTTAAATAAATATGACCTGATTTCCTCATGCACAACACTGCTTTCTGAGTTTTTGAGCTGTATCCTATCTAAAACTTTTCTCTTAGTAAGAACATCCCAAGCTGAGTTTTGTCTTCTGCAATTTGAAAATGTACTTCAAATCTTTTTCTATTGAACATATAGGATCCATCACACATTGATTTTCCATCTATCAATTTAAATGAATATAAACACCTAATGTCCTGGTAGTTCACATAATGGTCATCATTTCAGTGCTGGCAGACCCTACAGGACCTCTCTATTGATTATCACTATTTGATGAGGTGGGGGAGTTAGTGGGTCTGGGAAGGCAGTGCTGTAGGGCCGACAGGCTGCCTGGTCTGGTTGTGGGGCCATGAGCAAAAATGTGGTCTCCGTCCGCAGACTGCCCTGGCCAGCAGGGGTCCTGTGCGGATGCAGAGAGCTCAGGGCTCCTGGGTGGGCCACACCCTCGTCTGAGCATTACGGTGCTGCCCGTGTGGCAGTGCTCGCCCATTCAAGCAATAGAGAAGAGGTCCTGAACCATCCAGCCCAGGCTAGAAACCATCACAGCTTCTGGCAACTGGACGTACAGACCTAGGTGGTGGGGTGATTCGGTGCTGACAGTGTGCCCACCCGCTGAGTGTCAGTACTGATGTCCTGGCGGACCTGATGTGAAATCTTTTCAATGACAAAACTTACAAATGATTTGGTAAGATTATTTCTGTAAACTTTTTTTGAAAGTACTAAAAACAAAGGTTCAAGCTGCCAAACTTTTTAAAAAATAAAACGAAATTTAGTGCCAACACAAGTCACTACAGACAAGTCAGACGTGAGCCGTGGTACATGCGCTGCTGGAGGCCAGGTGAGAGCTGGAGGACACCCATACCAGCCCCTTTACGCTGTCCTGGCTCTTCACTCTATCTCATCAGGCCTTCAAAAGCAGACAGAAGTCAGGTTGTGATTACTTTGTTAATTAAAGTGTGTGTAAACCGTATGCTGCCCCAGGTAGCATAACCAGTGTTGACTGTGTCCTGCAAAGGAAAACAATGGTTTTGCAGGACTTGCCTGACTCGGCAGATATCACCTTGGCCTCCTGCAGGTTCCCCATCTACGTACTGTGGCACGGACTCCACAAAGCCATCCGTACCCCTCGCCTGTATGTTCCTGGATCGCGGTCCTCAAGCAAGAGCTTTGAGCTTCTTCGCCTATAGCGCAGGTTTCGAGGATTAGAAGCATATTCTGACACCAGTTACTAGGTCTTTTGTTTCACTTCAGAGCATGGCTGCTACGAGGCTAAGAATGGGCTTATTATGAAACCCTGCTTCACTCCACTGATGATGGGGAATGTGTCAGATGTCTCAGGCGGGTGCCAGCATCTCTAACGTAACCGACTATCTGGAAGAGCTTTAGGATTTTAGGAACCGTCTCTAGGGAGACCAATTTCCTTAGCACCCCGAAACCCACACTCGCTTGTTGGCCAACAGTAATGTTATTAAGTCAAAACATAGGAATCAAAGGTACTGATATTGTCTTTATGCATCTTCTCAATCTCGCCTGCAGTTCGATCGCACTACAGTCCCGAGCTGCTGTGTGATTCCGGGAAGGTGAAAATTGCCCAAACTGCCCGGGTGCCAACCCAGCAAGACGGCCCGCGATGGGCAGCTGTAAAACGCGACTGCGGTTTCCCCGGCTCTTTCCATTACTTTCTGAAGAGTAAGAAAGTTCCATTAAACCATCAAACCTGATTGGGTGTCTGTGCTGGTGTTTTAATTTAACAAATATATATTGTTTATTCTTTCTTGTAGGGATGCAAAGACATAATCCTTGCTCTCAAGGAACTTAGCGTCTACTGGGGAAGAACCAACCAAATCAAACTGGGGGCAGGCGCTGCTGCTTTCAGTTCTATACAAGTGGCTAGAGAGTTACTCAGGCCCAAGTGCTTCCTCTCGGAAACTGACCCTATCATAAAATTCAGGCTCTCCGCCTTCCTAAACACACAGTCCCCGCGTGCGACCTCAGTTCCATATTCTATCAGCTTCTCTACGGTTGTGTTTTTAAAACATCACATCTTCCTGTTTCACTCCTGTCCTCTACTTGCTGCTGCTGCTCAGCCTACAAAGCATGCTCTTCACTTTACATTTAATCCTCTTGAAGTATTTTTTAGGCAACCTAGTAGCTCTCCCTGACTTTGCTCCCTTTTCCTCCAGCCCTCTTTATTTTCCCATCCTTCCTTTGTAGACCCCCCTCCAAGCACAGTTCTCAATCCTCCTCTTCCCCAGCAGAAAGTTCAACTATCACCCAAACTTTCAAATCTAATGTGGATGCCCAAAGCCAGCTGCAGCCTCAGCGCCCTGCCGGCTCCCCTCAGATTCAATGCGTGTCAGCCTAACACGCGGAAGCATCAGGATGCAGCTCGCTTCCAAACGGTTCTGCAAAATACAGGGCTAAGGGAGTGAGACGCCAACATGGGGACGTCCTCACAGCCGATGATCGGAGCGAAGGATGGCTGGGTCCTGTTTTATTCTTTCAACTCTTCTGTAGCTTTGAACGTTTCCAACTGAAAAAGCTAGGGAGGGGTGTGTGGGATCAGAATCAAAGACAGAAATCAGGGTCCCTGTGCCTTTTGGGGAGTTTAATTTGATCAAATCTAAAAGTAGGCCTGAGAGTTCACTGACTGATTGCTAATAAACTTAAATATGTGGCAGCAATATGCTAAGCACTATACCTGTATACGCTCAACAAAGCACATGATTGAACCTGGGGAGGATGATCCAACAACCTGCCTCCCTCAAGCCAGTTCATCGTCCCACCTTTACCTTCTGTTAACGATACCACCTGTCTTCCCAAAGACCCTCGGTCCCCTTGCAAGGGCTCCGATCTAAGCCAGTGGCCACATTCTCCAGATTCTACTGCTTTCCTCGTGTCTCTCTCCTCTCCACACCGATGGCGTCACCTGTCCCCACGGCCCTCTTGGCCTCCCACCTGAACTACGGCAGCAATCTCCAAGTCTCCCGTTCCCACCAAGCTCCACTCAACCCCTGCTTTGTCTCTCAGCTCTAACTGGATTACGCTTAGAGCCCCAGAGATTCCCGTGTCTATAAAGTGACACTCAAAGCCTCAGCCTGACATCAAGGAACAAGTCTGATCTCTTACTGCTTATCCGCCCACTCTTCCTTGCTCCCCAGCCACGGGTTTCTGCACTACTGCCCACGAGTGCCCTCTGCCTTTCCTCGGCTGCACCTCTGCTTACACTTCCCTCCACTACACATGCCTTCTTCTCATCTCCATGAGGCTTGACCTTCCATCGACAACTCTAACACACTATTCAAAGTCAGTGAGTGCATTTCTTCCCACCTCACTAGATGATGAACTCCCTGAAGGTGATTTTTCACGTAGAACAGGCACTCATGGTTTGTGAAAGAAATTTAACATTTAACATCTTTATAAGAACCCCTAAAAACCGGTGTCGCCTCGTAAGCCATGAGCATTTTCCCTCAAAATACTGATGACATTTTAACAGCAGTATCTTTTTTTTTTTAACCTTTTAAAAATTCTGGTAAAATATATAACATAAAGTTTGCCACTTTAACCATAAAATTCAGTGCCATTCATGACATTCACAACGTTGTGCAACCATCACCACCATTTGTTTCCAAACAGAAACTCTGTACCTATTAAGAAATATCTCCCCATTCTCTCCTTCCCAGCTCCTGGAAACCTCTAATCTTTCTGTCTCTAGGAACTTGATAATAATCTATTTTAGAAATTTCATGTAAGTAGAATCATACGATATTTGTCCTTTTGTGCCTGGCTTATTTCAGTTAGTGTAACATTTTCAAGGTTCATCTATGCTGTAGCATGTACAGGAACTTCATTACTTTATATGGCTGAATATTCCCTTGTTTGTATAGTCTGCATTTTGTTTATCCATTCCAATCATCTGTTGGTAGATATTTGGGTTGTTTCTTCTTTTGGGCTGTTATGAATAAAGCCACTACAAACACTGACAAGTATCTGTTTGAGTCCCTGTTTTCAATCCTTTGGGGTATACACCTGGGAATAGAATTGCTGGGTCATTTTGAGGAACAGGAGCAGTACAGCTTTACAATCCAGAAACATGGCCATTTGGTGAACACGAGAGTGCCTACTCATTTAGTAAGCAATTCATTTCTGGATAGATTTCCTTCCTTCCTTCCTACCCACAAGGGCCCAAGGCAATGATCTAATTTCCAGCCACTTGACCCTGGTTTGGGTGCTATTTTGATTGTGCTGACACTCTAGTCTCCTAGTTCTCACTATTTTTCAACACTGTCTCTGCACATAAAGGCAAGCACAGTGCAGTGGTAGCTATCCAAATAAATATTAGAACAAAATAAACATGCAGACGATGAAGTCACCTCGATATCCTTAATGCATTTAGTAATATCAAATGAATTAAAGTTACATAAAAGGACATTTTTCAGCAAGTGAGATGACCTAGGATTTTGTAAAGGATGACTTCTGTAGAACCCATTTTTTACAGTAAACAACCACTTAAAGCATGCTAAACTTGGATGAGGCATACGCCTTTACTGCTGCAAGGAATCTCTTTTCATTCCAAGGTGAGCAGCCTGGGACTTCCAGGGTGAAGCAAAAGTAGGTTTACAGTTGTGAGTACGGGAAACAAAGTTGGTTCTTGTATTATTCCTTATTTATTATTGTATTATTTTCCATACAAACAACTGTAAACCTGTGTTTGCCCCACCATGTGCTGTTCCCACTAATTCCAGGAGGATTTGCAAAACCAGAAATGTACAACAATGTCAATTCACAGACTCTCCAGAAAGATACACACCACGCGCTAACCAGGAGCCTCTCTGTGTAAGGGACAGGATCAGATGAGGTCACGAAGGAATCTTTCACTTTTTACTCCACAATTTGTTTCAACTTTTTAAAAAATGTGCATTTTTACATTATTGTGTAATGGCTTAAAATTCTATTTAAAATATAAGCAACAAAAGGCAATGTTAGTAAAAAGAAAAAAAAGTCATAATAAGAAAAACTTATTCTTCTCTACCATGCTTGAAATGGTTCATGATTTCTGAAAGGCATTTTATACTAAAATCTGAATTTTTAGGTTTCAAGTCACTATATGAGTAGTTGACTCATAATAAAAAGACATCCACTAAGTAAAATCTGAAGTTTAAAGGACCTGGGTTAAACACATCATTTATTATGTGCAGACATTCTGTCCACAGGCATTTATGTCTACAGATTAGATAGCTATAACTAGTCAATTTAGCAAAGCTTGAGCCCTAAGCTATAAATAACAGCTGCAAAACTGACCCTAATGGCCCAGAGTTCGCCAGCTACCAAAAAGACATAATTTTACCATCCACGATATGGCATGCTTTAGGAAATCATTACAGTAGTTAATACTTTTTTCCCCTACAGGAACAGAGCCAGAATGTAGGAGGAAAAGCCTAACCAAATGCAGGAAACATGAGCTGGGAGACTTAGCTGTATACACACATGTAACCAAATAGTTCAGAGATACCAAAGAATTTGATTTATATGGCAATATAAACCAATTTTAAAATATTCACTTAAAATCTACTTAACATGATATACAACACTGAGAATTAACTTTATGTGCTCGAAATTATAACATATTTAGCAAGTGCATTTTGCACATTCGAAGCCACATATTTTTGCCAAGGGCTAAAATTAGTGAGCATAAGCGGTGCATGTTCAAGAGAAGCATTTCTCACACTGATTCAACTGTTTGAGGCTACTTTGTAGCAACTATAATATTTTAATAAAGAAATGCATTTAAATTTAAAACTACACACTGATTACTGATTGAAAAAAAGGCAGTTCTATAAAGGTTTAATACATAAAATACATTAATTGAAAGCCAATTATGTAACGAGTTCAAAATATAATTTACAATTGACTAATTTACAAATTCATCCAAACCAAGCTCTCATGCTGAGTAACACTTTAAAAATTATTAAAAAAATAAACATGCATGCATGCTCAATGTATCATTTAATTCATGCATTTTAAATGGAAGCTAACATCAAAAAGTATCCCCACACTAAATTATCCATTCCATCTCCAACAATAATGTACATTAAAATACTAAATATTTCAGCCCCAGCCGGTTTGGCTAAGTGGATAGAGCATTGATGGCAAACCTTTTGAGCTTGGCCTGTCAGCATTTTGAAAAACCCTCACTTAACTCTGGTGCCGTGTCACATATAGAAATTTTTTGATATTTGCAACCATAATAAAACAAAGATTTATATTCTTGATATTTATTTTATATATTTAAATGCCATTTAACAAAGAAAAATCAACCAAAAAAAATGAGTTCGCGTGTCACCTCTGAACACGTGTCATAGGTTCGCCATCACTGGGATAGAGCATCTGCCTGTGGACTAAAAGTTCCCAGGTTAGATTCCAGTCACGGGCACATGCCTCGGTTTGGGGCTGGATCCCCAGTGTGCGGCGTGCAGGAGGCAGCCGATCAATGATTCTCTCTCATCATTGACATTTCTATCTCCTTCTCTCCCTCTGCCTTCCTCTCTGAAATAAAAACATATTTAAAAAATAAAAAATATTAAATAATTCAATCCCATAACATACCAACAGAAAACATAAAACCAAATTCATTTAAATATGTTGAATATTGGGACTACTTGATAACATTAAGTCAACACTACTAAGTAGAGATTGTGTAAAAAACAAACAAACAAAAAAGAAAAAAAACAACTGAAAGTAGAGACTGTGATTCATATTACTTAACCAGCCCTCCTGGAAAATGTCTTCAGAAAATACAGCAGTCTTTACTTTTAAAAGTCAACATAATACACATTCTCTTGCAAAATAAAGATGCCTAATGTTTTCTTTGAAATTGAAGATTTTTGCAATGTGTAAATATGTTGAAATTTGTCTCCCTACCACCAACCATCCAGTTTGGTGACTCACCTGACCACAGGTAACGTTTAAAGGTTTCACCTTGAAAAAGGTAATTAGGAGCTTTCCAAGGAAAGTTCTACATGTTCAGCAGCACAAATCTCTCACATGTAAACTCAGTTTAAAAGGTGTGAAATTAAAGTGTATTTATCCTATTTCTAAAGGGTAACTAATCCCATGAAAACCTTTACATTATTTACAATTTTTTAAATTTGATTGCATCTATTTGCAAGAAAGCCATAGCACATTTTGATAAATGTTAGTTCTGAAACCATGCTTTAAAAACTACATAATCTAATCAGCCAAAGCTACAGCCTGAACTCACCAGAGACACGTGGAAGACACGCTACCAACCAAATGCAACAACCAGAGCACAGACCTCGCATGGGGAATACCCATGGATTCAACACAACCAAGCTACAGGCTTCCTTCCATCTGAACGACTCCAATAAAACAAAAAAGGGAGATATCACAGCCCTAAGCTTTACCCATTTCTCCACTTTCTCAACATCCTGAAAGGACTCTTAATAGCCAGGAAAGAAATCCTCAACCATGACTGTGTGGTTCAGTTACAAACTGTATTATAAGAGCATTTCAAACTCGAAATGATTTTCCTTACAAAACAGGACAAAATTTTACCAAAGAACGTCCCACAACTGACCAACATTAACAACATATGTAACCAAAAAGGCAACTGATGCCTCCATTTACTCCATTAGCCAGTTTAAAAGTTCAATGTTAATAAGCAAGTATTTCATTTAGCTTTCAACCTATTTCCACATGCTGGATTCAAATTCTGTGTACGGCCACAGCATTTTCTCGTCGTAACTTCTTCTAACCCTGTAAGTTTAGCACACTTCTAAAACTTCAACTCCCATTCCAATGCCAATCACGAGAACGGAGATTGAAGTTAAATGTTATACTTAATCGTAAACAATTGGAGTTATAGAACCGATCAATTAAGCTCCCTTAAATAAATGGCTCTAGTACAATAACTCTCCTCACTTCACTGTTTAGTAAATTCATCAAGTTTTCCACCTTGACTCACAGTAAATAACAAAACGCGTCTTCTGAACAGTGACCAACAACCCTTTGAGAACTAGTAACCAACTGTTTTGAATTGCACACACACATACTGTGTATAGTCTGAGGGGGCCAATGCTGGACTCCAGGCTCTCGTAGTAAAGAGCATGAACAACATTAAGAGAGCAAAGCAATTTTCTAAGCCAACATCACCCTTAATGACATATGAAACATCCAGGATTAGACAAACCTACGCCTTCATATCCACTTTACAGCTTTGTTTTGTGTAAAAGTGTCCGCTCCGAACAAATCTATTACTTCTCTTTAACGTAACACTGGGATCATCAGAGGCTCATCACCACATTATACTCAGATAAATATATTTCAGCTGATACTTGCTATTAGCACCGAAACAAGCATTAACCAAAGAATAATAATAATAACAGCAAAAACGAAGATAAAAGTTGGAAGAATCTTTAAAAGACACCAATTAGAAAGGAAGCTCACCTGCAGTTAGGCGGAGGGTCTAAAGTGATATCGGCCAGTTCCTTCTGAATCCTGCATCAGGGAGAGAGAAAAACACAAGGTGCGTCAGGCGTGGGCAGCCTCCGCCCGCCGGCCTCGGTCCGGCAGGGGAACCGAACCTCCTGCCCTAAGTGGGTCCACGCCGAGGGAGGAGGAAACTGCACCCCGAAAGCTGCGGGGCCCTCACTTGGGGAAAAACGCTTTTTGCCGGGCAGCGAGCCGGCAGCCCCCTCTCTCCCACCGCCCGCTCTGCCTGGGTTCGACCTGCCTCCACACGGAGGCCAAGGCCGCTCTGTGTCCTGGTGTCCTCCATCAGGGAATAAACCAACAGCTCCTCTGCGGACCAGTTTTCCGAACCGGACCAGAAAGTGTCCGGACGCTCATCCTTCCCCCGCACCTGCACCTCCAGTCCGCGGACTGACGGCCATGGGGGGGGGGGGGCCGCCGGGCACCCCCCCTCCAGGCCGCCCGGTGTCCTCCGTGACGAAGCCAACATGGCCGCTCCCCGCGAGGCCCCTCGAGGCCCTCCGGGATCTGGGGTGCCGGGGTGACACCGGCCTCCAGGGGACCCCTCGGTGTCCGCCCCCAGCCGCCCGGGCTCCCTGCCCCCACCCCGCGCGCGCCCGACGGCGGGGGCCGCGCGGGCCAAGTTGCGGGCCGGGCCGGGGAGGGCAGCCGGGACGCCCGGGACTCCCCAGCTCGCCTCCGCCGCGCCCCGGAACCTGCACCCCCGCCGCGGCGCGGGGCCCAGGCGCGAGCACCCCGCCCGGCCCTGCACGGAGGCCGGACTCCGGGAGCACCCGCGGCCGCACAGGTGCACCCGGCCGGTCGGCCGCCCGCTCGGCCCCCCTTGCCCGACCTTCTTCCCGGACACCCTCGAACTCCCCTCGGGTCTGCCCCCTGCCTTCCCCGCCCACACGGCACGCAGCGCCCGGGGCTCCCCCCCCCCCCCCCCGTTTTCCATCTCGGCACCAAACCCCCGACTTCACAAAGGCCCATCCCCCACGCCCAGGCCGACGCCGGGCCGGGCACCCCGCGCCCCGGCCTTTGTCTTGTGCTCACCTGGGCGCTTAGAGCATCAATTAGGGGGACCAAGTTCGAGGCCTCTAAGCCTCGTCCACCTTGGAAACGGTGCCTTCTATCTTTATAACTTTTTCCGCTCCTCTCATAGAAAGCCCTACAGGACTATGGTTTAACTTAAAAATCTCACGGGGCAACACAGTAAAAAAAAACAACACACACAAAAAAACTAACACATACAGACACACTCTAAAGGCAATCTGAATCCTAATGGCCGCTTTTCTCTGCCCAGAGCTTCTGAGGGCAGGCAGGCTGGAAGCGATGGGGAACAGGTTTTAGAAGGCACTGTGTTTCCCAGGTGGAAGTGAAGAGAATTGAACGGTGGTGATGGGGAAAGTTCTTTAAACCTTCCTGCCGGAGAACACGTCCTGCCCCCTACGAATCCGGTCCACCTTGGGAAGGGGCTTGCTTGGTCTCTGCTGACATTTAGTTACCTGGGCCCCGCTAAATTCTGCTGCTACCCATAGGCATTTCGGTTGAGATACGTGGCTCCCTGCTGTTTGGCTCATTCTCATATGTGAGACGAAAAGTTTGGCATCCTGGTTTCCCCGATTCTTTACCTGCCTGCATATTTGAATGACGGTACATTAAGACCTACACAGGCAGGAAAAACTATCCACTCCCCTAGCACAACTGGTATAATACATACTGACTTCATTTCTCCTGGTCTACCCAACCTCTACTACAAAACAGTCACGAAAAACTCGTTGCTTAATACCTAAAAAGTGTCACACCACACCGCTTTATCCACTTCCTCTCTACAACACACACTTGCACACGTTCCACGGAGTAATTCTTGTCCAGACCACTCTCAATGGGGGCTTTCCTCTAGCAGCGGCCTAGAAACCACTTCCCAAAATGCAGGTAAGTAACCTTTGTCACCCCACTTCTTGATTGGCCCTGTGCTGGTTCTCACTCTATCTCCTAGGATACCTGCTCCTTCCAATTCTATGGGCAACACCTGCTTCCAAATCAATCTATTTCACAGAGTCGCTTCGATAGGGTCCCACGAAGATCAATGTCCCTTTTTCTTTCCTGGACACACTGTCCCTCTCCGTTTTTTACCTTTACTATTAACCTTAGCTCTACTTTAACACTCTCAGCTAGTCTTTCAGCAAGATATCCAGAGAGCTAAAACCAACATTAACGTTATAGGTAATATTGCCGTCTGTAGCTTCTCACCGTTCTGTGTTTTTTTTTTCCTACACCTACCATCTCTTTCCCAGGCATTTCCAAGTAAGTTTTTAACTCCCTTAGTATAAATAGACAAATTGTCTCATGACAAATCTATAATTTGCTGACACAAAGCAGACTGCTTTATATCTGAAACCTGTGCCTTTACCCCCAAACATATACATGTTCAGCAGGGACAGTCAGCAAAAATATAAAAACACTAATGACCTAAAGCAAATATCCTGTCTTAGTCAAGTCAGGCTAAAAGCTGTGGATCCGGAGCCCAGGCCCTGGGAGGGAGGTGGAGGAGAGCAGACTAAGGAAGGCCCCATCCAAAGTGGGCAGGGTAGACGCCAGGTTCTGGGAGAACCAGCATAGGGCTCGTCAATGAGGGCCCATGAGGACTCCTGGGAAGTGGATACGCAACCAAACCAACCCCCTGAAAGTGAGAACCCTCTGGCCAAGGCATCTTGCCACTTAATTCTAGACCTCTGCAGTCTACACTACTTAAAACAAGCTGAAGCCACTCACTCCCTCATCTGCCCATGGTTTGGTTACCAAAGCACTTGACCAACATTTCAAATTTCAAGTCAGGGAAGATGACGGAACACACTTTCAAGTTCCAGGTTCGCTCCTCAGTGGAGAGAGCGAAAGCCTCGTGTTCCATTTTATTTTACATTCTTTCAAGAAAGATATCCCCATCTAACGCACCACTTGGATTCTTTACGATCTTCCTGGTTTGCCACTTTAAAGTTTAAGGACTGTCCACCTGAGAGCAGTAAGGATTTATGAAATGTGTGGGGCTTCCCAGGAATCTGCTATAGGTTCTTTTAAGGGTTGCGGGGATCAGAGGATATTACTGAAGGATGGTGGATGTAAAAAAGTAGCTTCTTCCAGAGTGATAAGAGGAAAAGAAGAAAGAAAAAAAGAGCCACCACTTGAATTCAACTTCGAAACACACACACAAACTCAAGGTTTTACAGCACAAGAGAGCATGGAAACATTTAAGTCTCCCCGAAATTTGGTAAATTGAATCTCTTAAGCAGAACAAACGAGAATCCCCCAAACCACCTAGAATTACCATCTCACATCCTGTATTGATCGATTCATTCATCGGCCTCAACTCTCCAAATCAGAAAAACCTCTTTCAATTCCACACGAACACTTCTGTCTCCACCTGTTACATGTTTTTAGCCCACTAACATGAGTTCTTTACTCCTTCTGCAATTTCTGGGAGAAAGCTCTCTCTATTCAAAAAAGATCTGATGTGCAACAGGTGAGGAGGATGGAAGACGGGAACGGAATTCATTTTGATAGAGTTGTCTGGGCAGGTATTAGTAACTACGTGCGATGCCGGCCCTGGGGGAGGGGAAGAGGTCACCGATTAGTGATTAATAGGACCAGTCATTTGAAATCAGATGGGAGGGTCAGTAGTAGAAGCAATGAGGATTCTTACAAACTTCAGGAAGAAACGTGAGAGGCAAGTCACAACAGCTGCAGGTGGACAATGATTAGGAAAAAAATACAGAAGAAGCGAGAGAGAAAAAAATAGTGAGGGCTTCCCAGGCCCTTTTTTTTTTCTCTCATTTTTCAGAACACACAAATCGCGAGGAGCATTGACGTCTACCCTCCCCGGGCGGGAGACCACATAGACGCGGCGAGAGGCCGTTCGGGCCGTAGGAACCTGCGGAGGGAAAGTCCGGTACCTCTTGGCGCTGGTGGAGAGGAGCTTGGAGTTCTTGCTCATGCTGACTCTGCTCTCCTTCTTCTTGGGGGTGTTGGCTTCTTTCTCGGTTGGCTGGTTGGAGGACGAAGAGGAGGAAGAGCTGGTGCTGGCCCTCGAATCGTCATCCGACATAGCGGACCCCCCACCCCACCCCGCAAACAGCCCCTGCAGCGGGAGGGAGACAGAACAGAGAAACACGCCCCTGCAGCCGGTGTCGGCGCGGCCGCCGGTGCCCTCGGGGGGCTGGGTCGGGGGTGCGCCCGGCCGCCTCCCGCCCTCCACTCGCCTCGCCGCGTCTCCGGCCCAAGAAGGCTTCTGCAGCTTCCACGCGCCTTGTTTGTTTATTTCTGGCCCCCAGCGGGGGACACGGTGGGAAAAGGGCCTCTCCTCGCCCCCAACCCACCCCATCCCAGGGCTCCCCTCGGGGCTGGGAGGGGAGCAGCCCAGCGGGCGGAGGGGGAGGGGGCGGAGGGAAGGTCCCGGCGGGCGCCGGCCTCGGGGCTGTTGGGGCGGCTTCCCGGGGGTCGCGGGGTGGGGGCCGGGGGAGCCCGCGGGGCCGGGAGCAGAGTTTGGCCGGGTCGGGAAGAGGAGGGGCGGAGAGGAGTCAGAGAGGAAGCCGGAGCGGGGGACGGAGGCGCGGAGCGGCGCCCCGTGGGGGAAGGGAGAGGCCCGCGGGGGGTGGGGGGCAGGGGCGACCGGGCTCAAGGTCCCCGGGCCGCGCCCCGACGCCCCTCCCGCCGGCCGGGCCCTCGCCTCCCGCCCGGGCAGCGCGGCCGCGGCGGGGGTGCCGAGCACACGCCCGGTCGCCACCCCGGCTGGGGGTGGGGGTGGGGGACCAGCCTCCTCGGCGGAGGAATAACAATGAGCCCGTCCGCCCCCAAAGGGTTCATTCCCGTGGCCCCCCGCCCCGGGGGGAGACGGGGCTCCCCCAACTCCCCCTCCCCCGTCCCCGGCCCCCTGGGCGGCCGGTGGGGGGCTCCCGGGGCAGCGCTGACAGTTCCAGCCACGATGCCCCCCCCCGCCCCCGACGCGGGCGGCCCCCGCACCTCACGCGGCCCGGGGTCCCTGCCCATCCCCCGCGGGCTGGCCCCGGACCCCTGGGGCTCCCCGGCCCCGCTCCGCCCCCCCCGCCCCCCCTCCGTCAGCCCCGCGCCCGGCGGCCCGGGCGGCGCGGGTCGGGGGAGGTGGCGAGGGTGTCCCCGAGGCCCCGCGCCGGGCCGGGGGGCGGCGGGGGATCCCCGTACCTCTCTTTGTGTCTGGCTGCTCCGTGCCGCCGCGGCGGCTGTGCTGCGGCTGCGGCTGGGCCTGGCCACTCGTGTCTCTCTCGCTGGGAGAGAAGCGGAAGTGCAGCAACAGCAACTATTAAACAGGCAATGGCTTCCCCCAGCCACACACGCTCCGCACACACTCCTCCTCCCGCTCCTCCCGCCCCGCGCCCGCGTCCCCTCCCCCACCGCCGATCCCACCCACCCGCGCTCCCCGCCCCTGCCCATCTCCGGGCTGGGGGGGGGGGTGCGAAGGGGCCCCCCGGGAAACCCTGCCCCCTCCCCACTCTCACCCCCACCCAGCGCCTCCTCGGGGCGCCCGGGACGAGGGCGAAGGGGGTGCATTTGCTCTCAAGTGGTTTGGGGACCTGGATCTGGGGCTGGAGAGGGGAAGCCCCTCCGAGGGGCGGGGTGGGGGGCGGGGGGAGGGGGGAGGGATGGGAACAGGAGGCCATCGGGGGCCACCAGAGGAAGTTCTTTCCGATAAAGGCTTTTGGAAAGGGGGGTGGGGGGGGCAAATTGGCGAAAAAAAGATGGTAACCTGGTGGCAAGGACCTTAGCTAATGCAGCGGGAACTCCTCAAAAGTGATGGGTTTAAGGGGGAAAAGGAAAGCCCAGGGCAGGTTTCCCTTTCGGCTTCTCCCTTTGGCAGTTTACCTGCGGGCGGCCGGTGGGTGTGGGCTCGCCGGGGAGAAAACCCCAGACAACTGGTCTTCTGCCCCAGCGCGTGCCGGTTCCCAAGGTTAGCCTCTTCCGTCACTTTTTACAGACGGGTGGTGTTTTATAGGAGTGAGACGAAGGATTTCGTGACAGGTCGAAAAAACAACGTGTAGCAGGCTCAGAAATGTGAGACATTCCCCGGGAATCAACCTTTTACTACTGAATTGGACTGCATTTAGAGTCTTTTGGTGTCAGTTTACTTTAGACACAAAGTTTGATGGTTGGAAGTTGGACTAAGTCTTTTGGTGACTCCTACAATATAAGGGCGATTCAAATCATCATTTAAAAAAACAATCAGTAATTCTTCTGAATTGTTCCTAATTTAGTATTTTTACCAAGATTAATTTTTTTAAAGATGAAGTCATCAAAAGGAGATTAAGCCATCAAGGTACGATGTAGTTTCTTATTTGTTATTTCTGTTGGAGGGAACTGCTGAGACATGTGCCTTGCTACACATACAAGGTCTGTGCCTTAAGGAGACCGCCCCGTCATTTCCAGGGGCCACTAAATGATCTCCTTCAAGTGGCCATCCTTTTCCATGGCAACAGTGGTTCAGTTACCCGCAGGACAACACAAGACATAAAGCCTACCGCATACCCACTAACCAGGAAAACATTCTTACCACCTCCCTAAACCCCTTTTGGCCCTCAACACGAAACTCCAGCGTTATCAAGATTCATAAAGTAATTGCGCAGGCTGCTTGCTCAATCCTTACCAGGAAACCGTATACTAGGAATTGTCAGCATCAAGGACTCCAATAGCTGGGAAAAATCTATTGATTATCATTTTAGCCTCCAGCCTCCTGTCTGCAGACAGAGCTACCCCTCAGTGCTCAAATACATAGGAAATTTGAAAAGATCCCCAGACAAGTGTTTGCTTTCAGGAGTTTATATATTCCTGCTAGAATATATAAAAACAATGACATTCCCTGCTGTACGCTATTTGAAAACAAAATCTCCTTAAAACCAGGTTGTATACGTTTTGTACTTCTGATGAGAAAGATATAAATTCAAGAGAAAAACAATAAGCAAGTGTAAGTATGAAATAAACTCAGCTGGGATGAAGAAAATAATCTAAAGACAGTTATCACAATTGAAACTTTCTTAAAAAAATTTGGGTTTCTGATACATTAAAATGCCAGTCTCCACTATGATTACAACCAGTAAAAAAAAAAAAAAAATATATATATATATATATATATATATATATATATATATATATATATATATCATATATAGAGAGATGAGAGCTGGCAGAGAACACAGGAAAATAAAAAGTTCCGTTTGCTGATGTGACGAAGATGGTGGGTGACTTTTTCTTCAGTTGGTTTACAGAAACTGTATGCTTGGGTACTAACCACAATAATATTTTTGTAAAACAACTGAATATGGTACTTTGTGTTGCATTGTTGATGCTTGGGTTGGACTGGCCCCTGGGGAAATAAATCATGGACTCCAGGGCTCCTCCACAAGAGGGAAGTGCTCCCAGCCACCAGTCTGGAAGGACACCAGCCTCTGTGGCCTTTCTTATCCCTAGCCCTGGTTAGTTCTTTATGGTTGGCGAATGACCTACTGAGGGGCAATAAAAACCTCAAAATGTTTAGAAAAGAATCCACTGCTCTCAAAAGACTAATCTTCATGTCAGATTATTTTAAATATACAGTTGTCTCACTGTCTCAGTCATAAAAATAAAAACTCACTCACCACCTTCTAGCTTTTCTACTTATTAACTAACTACAAGGCCAAAGGAGCTAACCTGACCAGTCTGAGCTTCAGTTTCCTCATCTACAAATACCTGCGCAGAGTTGCTAAAAGGATCAAACGTGTATCTATAATGAAGGTGGTTTATGAATTGTTATGCAAAGTAAATGATTACCCCTGCCTGATCCTACATCTTAGGAAGTTTGTTAAGACACAGGGTCTTTATGACTTAGAGTGGATGAGAAACCACCTTAGGAGAAAGACAGCGTCAAGGAATCAGAGGATTTTCTTTACTAGAAGGTGCCTAAGCTATCTCTGAGTTCAAATTCCTCACGGTGCAGATAAAGAAATTAAGGCAAAGAAGCCTATCCAAGGTCATGCAGTAAATCCATGACCAAATTTGGGCTATGGCCCTTGCTGTCCACAAATAATTTTGTTGGTTCTGGCAATATTGGGAGATGGGTGCAGCAGGGAGGAGAAGGCTCAATTATAGTTTAAAATATATATTAAATATATATTAAATATAACTCTGATATAAACAATCAAGACAGTTGGGAAAGTGGAAAAATAGAAGCAAGTTAAGGGAATCACTGATTTTATGACATTTATTTGAACCAATTAATGTCCCCTGTTGAAGTTTCCTACTCTCCATTCTGAGAATGATCCTTATTATTTATTTCATATGTGTGGATATAGTTTTAATACATAGCACATTCTCATGCTGTATTCTCCTAAAGAAAGCAAAGGGTATTCCACAAAAATACCCCTCTGCCCCTCCCCCAACTCTGTCGTAGTCTATGCTGCCGGAGCAAGTGCATTTATTTGATGCTTTGATAGGAATGCGCCATTTACACTTAAAAGATGCACCCAGTCAGAGAAGCCCAATTGGTGCAAAACTGTGATAACCATGGGCTTTGAGAAAGTGGGCTTAAGTTTTTACCAATACCTATTTCTGATTCTCAGAAGGATCCAGCTCCCTTCTTTAAGCCATCTGTAGAGTATCGAGCGCTTTTAAGTAGAAGCACTTGAAGGTCAAGGTGCTGCCTGATCCCTGGGAGGTGAAATAATACAGTTTATTCAAAAGCAAGAGACCCAGTCTCACTTTTGAGCACTCCTATTTATGCCTTGCTGTTTACACTGAACTTCAATATTTCATAAAGGTCACCATTCTCTCTGGCCAATTTCACACCCAAAAAATTGTCAAGCAGCCCTGCCCGGTGTGGCTCAATTGGTTGGAGCATCTTCCAGGACATGGAGCGGCGGCCGGCGGGTTTGATTCATGGTCAGGGCACAGACTTGGGTTGGGGTGAGTACTGGAGGCAACTGATATCTCTCTCTCTCTCTGTCTCTCTCTCCCCCCATGCCCTTCCTCTCTCTAAAATCAATTGAAAAAACGTATCCTTGGGCAAGGATTTTAAAAAATTGTCAAATTAACATTTTTTTCTTTCTTTTTTTTCCCTCTCTTTTTAAAACACATTAATATTTTAAAATATGGATTTTAGACTTACCTTATGACTAAACAGAAAGGATTTCCTTTTGTGTCAAAAGAAAAAAAATCTTATGTTTGGAATTTTAAAAGAATTTCTATAAAGCCTTTCTGAAAAGATGGACTCACTGGGGATTTTGGTCTACTTTGTCTTATTTTACGATGCTCCTTTGCCCGAAAAATCCGTTCCTTAGAGAGAAAGATAAGGAAGGTTCCCAAAGAAGGGTCAATTCCAGGAAGCCTAATGAGAGCTGGGGCTTTTATCTTCAATTCGGGTCATTTTTCCATAGGCTTTCTTTAAAAACACTGATCCCTTTGAAAAAACCTCTTCCCTCAGCATTGTCCTGAATGTTGCTATCACAGGAAGCTAGGGCAGCTATATTATTTTTTCTACCACATGGAGGCATTGAACAACCATGTGATTTTCAAAATTTACCAAGACTTGATAAAAATCTAATGCTTTCTCAGGCACGGACGAAAGGTTTATTTGATGTCGACAAATGGGTAGTATTTAATATGAAGGCATTCTTTTCAATTTATAATTTAGCATTTCAACTGTATGGCCTCTTCTCTAAACAAACTTCCTTCTTCAACCTCCTACATATTGGTAACATAAGGACAGACTATATTGGGATATACTGGATTGCAGTTTGAGCTATTTGGTTCATTCATCTCTGAAACCTTTTCTTGAATTTAACACATTGCCGGGGAGGGGTGTTGCTTTTCTTTTCTTTTTTCTTATTTCTTTTTAAACTTAACACTTTCTTAGTTACTAAAATTTGGAGGAATAAAGCAGTAGGGAAATTACTTTTATTTCACATTCTTAATTATCAATTGTGGAACTTTTTTTAAAAACATCAACACCTTGTGTGGCTCAGTGGTTGGGTGTCGCCGACCTATGAACCTAGAGGTCACAGTTTGGTTGGAGCACATGCCCAGATTGTGGACTGGATCCCCAGAGTGGGGTGTGCAGGAGACAGCTGATCGATGATTCTCTCTCATCATTGATGTTTCTATCTCTCTCTCCCTCTCCCTTCCTCTCTGAAATCAATAAAAATATATTAAAAAAAAGATCCTTGGACCAGATCCTTTACTGAATGGGAAAAAATATTATAACGAATATAATTAGGTAAATTGAAAAAAAATTATGAGTATGGAAGTTAGATTAGATTGACGTTCCAAATCAATGTTAAGTTTCCTGAAGTTGATAACTATACTGAGGATATTCTTGTTTTGGAAAAATACACACTGAAACATTACAGGGTAAAGAGCCTTGATGTCTGAAAATGATTTAAATAGCTTGGAAAAATAACTGACAATATGTGTGTGTGTAGAAAGGAGACGAGAGAGAGAGAGAGAGAGAGAGAGAGAGAGAGAGAGAGAGAGAGAGAAGAGAGAGGGAAGAGAGAGAGAGAGAGAATAAAACAAATGTGCTAAAACATTACAAATTGGCGAATCTGGGGAAAGGGTACATCAGTGTTCTCTGTATTATTCTGTGACTCTCCTGTAAATGTAGTCACCTCAAGAAGAGATTGCCAACTCATTACATGTCTCTGGATTGTTTCACTTCTTAAGATAAGTGTGCACTACTTTAGTACATTTAAAAAACCTAACCACTGACTCTTAAAAGGACAAAATATATATGGAAGCAGAAAATCTCAGGGAGTCACTGTGGGTAGATTAATGTATTGAAAGACTCAGAAAAGTAAGAGTGGAGAGAAGGATGAAAAGTAGGTACTCGAGTTTACAGGGGGGCTCCATGTGAGCTAAGAAGCCTGGATTTCATTAAAGGGTAAAAGGCACAAGGGAGAGACAGCAGAGGCATTTTAGCCTAATGGGTATTTTTAAAAGATTAGTTTGGTAGAAAAGCCAGAAAGGAGCGAAAGAAGTCAAGGAAACTTCAAGGAAGCCATTGAGGAGTGCAGGCTTAGGGAAGCAGCTC
Source organism: Myotis daubentonii (assembly GCF_963259705.1). Lineage (NCBI taxonomy): Eukaryota > Metazoa > Chordata > Mammalia > Chiroptera > Vespertilionidae > Myotis > Myotis daubentonii. The sequence continues at coordinate 41,141,302 of NC_081853.1, read as the reverse complement.
CTAATTCCTAATTCTCTGCGCTTACTTAATTAATCACTGTGTAATGTTGAAGCTCTGGGAATTTAAGTCCCTCGATGGCAGAATATACGCCTGCTTAGAAGTATTCTAGAACAGTGCGTGGCACTTAGTAGGCACACTAAAAAATTAGCCTGGCTGTCATGGCTCAGTGCACATGCCCAGGTTGCAGGCTTGATCCCTATCCCAGGTGCAGGTGGCAGCTGATCAATGATTCTCTCTCATCATTGATATCTCTCTCTCTCCTTTCCTCTCTGAAATCAATATAACTATATATTTTTTTAAATTAACGAAGGTAGGGAATGAAAACCACACTTGTCTTTACCGGTAATAGTCCTGTTTTCCTGTCCCCACCTCCTCTAAGTCCCAGCATTCACACCATCATCAAGCAGTTGACAAGGGACATGTGGGGTCGTATGAGCGTCCCCAGGATGAGGCCTGAGTGACACCCGACCCCCAGCATGGAAGGGGATTCCAGCCTCATCCTCAGAGGTTCAGAATGCCCAATTAGAAGAGCTCTAGAGATCATCAGGGTACCCTGTTCTATTGACAGTCTTGGAAGCTGAAGTCCAGAGAAGCGAGATGAGTTTTCTGAGGGCAGGCCTAGTTAGCAGCAGAACCAAGAGAAATTAAAGCAGATGATGGGAACTTGTGGAATCCATATCTTTTTTTGGGGGGGGGGGCGGGGGTGGTGGTGGAAGGGAACTGCATTCTAATGGAAATGTTTGAACTGAGAAGGTAAGTTCTGAGAATCCCAAAGAGCTGATAACCCAAACAGCAAAAATAAAACACCATCTATTGATTCCACCTTAAAAACAGAAGAAGCAAAATTTGCAGGTGGAATCCACGTCTTTATAGCTGAAGCATGCAGCAGCAGCCAGGGACTGTGGAAGCCAGGTAACCTCTGTGGAGGTAAGCCTCTTCTGTTCAAGCCACCCAGCACTGCCTTCCACGGAGCTGGGCCCTGTCAGGGTCTTCTAGCCCCTCAGCAGGGGGCATTGGGCTGGGCACAGATTCCTGCTCAGTCTCTCTCTCATTCCCTCCCTCCCTCCCTCTCTCTGTCTCTCTCTCCTTCTTTGTTTCCTGAGTTACACTCACTGAATTGAAAGCAACCCTAAATCTCACAATGAGGTGGGATCAGATACTTGTAACTATGAGGATAAACGCTAAGATTCCTATATTCCCCTGTTTCCTTAGATCGAGCTGGCAACCCAAGCATGTGCCCTTAACCGGAACCGAACCTGGGACCGTTCAGTCCGCAGGCTGATGCTCTATCCACTGAACCAAACCAGCTAGGTCCCAAGGCCCGAATTTATCTGACTTCTCAGTGAGCCAAAGCAACCCAGCCTAGGCTCACATTCCCATCCAGGCTCTCTCCTGTTGCTGCTTCTATTCTAGGTCCTTCCTTGTTTCAGTGTCCTCAGCTTTAATAAACGTCCTCTCAAAATAAAAAAGAAAAAGAAAAATGAAGTAAAAAAACAGGTGGGGCATGACCACTTTGGCTTATGGCTAGGTCATACGTCACATCACAACACTGGGCCCCCCAGCAGCTGTGGGAGGCTAAAAGCTGGGGAGGTCCTTGCCCCCTTCCCCCACTGCCTCGTTCTTCTCCACTCCTCCACCTTAGCGGGGAGCAGAGTTCAGGCAGTTAAAGGATGAACAGAGCGGTTTCTATACCCACACTGCCCTTGTATCAGCCACCTCTCCAGCATCCTTCAACCTCTGAGCTTTTGTTGCTGCAGATGTAAAACTGGGATAATAAAACTCCCTTTATGAGATTTTTGAAGGTTAAATGAGAAGCGCTTAGTCCAGTGCCTGGGATGGCCTAAGTGCCTGATAAATGGTAGCTATCCTCAGTTGAATCTCACATGTTGTCTGGGCCGAATGTATTTTTCAAGACTTCATTCAGTGACCTCCAACTTTCTTTGTCTGTTCCAGAGTTAGTAGATCAGAAGACTACACGCAGTCAGATCTCACTTAGATGCTGTTTGGCACTGTTTCTTGTCTGTTGAGAAATTGCAAGCAAAGAGATGGGAGGAGGACCACCTCCTTATTCCAGCTCCAGTGCAATGCCCAGCTCACGGGACTGAGTAACACCTGCTGATTGGCCGTTACAGTGGCAGGAGCCTCCGAGAGAGCATGAACAAACAGGTAAGTCAGAAGACATCTGGGTTTTGCCCAGAAACGTTCCTCTCTCAATGAGTGAGTCAGAAGGGACCCAAGTATGTGATGCTTCCACTTAAGTTGTTTGGAAAACTGTCAGGTGATGGATCATTTCAGAGGATTTGTGTCTCCTACGTGGAATCAATTCCCTTTTTCCCTAGATGGAACATTAGTTTGTCTAGCCTCTTAAAAGTGTTCAATCAAGAGATCCTTCACGAAACGGCAAGTGGGGGTCTTCAGAGAGATTGAAAACATATGGACCTTCTCTGGGAAACTTGTCAATCACAACGTGGGCAAGTGTGGGAAACGTTGGTGACAGTGTTTAGGTTCTTTAACATGATTACTTTCCCCTATATGATGTGCACCTTGGATTCCCAGAAGCAATACACCTATTATAACGAGCACTTTCTGTTTGAAAAAGTCATGTTCTGCAACATCTGCTCAGGTTCATATGACAATCTAGGGGAAAGGTTTAGAACTTGGTAATTTGGGGGCAATATTTGTCCTCCTCTGAGAGTCCTTACTTTTTGCTAGGTTTAGGGGTTGAGAGCCACAACTTTTCTTTGAAAACAGAGTTTTGTTTTGTTTTTCCATATAATTACATAAAGTAAAGATTTATATTCAGAAATGCTCAGATAGGGAATAAGCCACTTACCCACGACTCTGGGTCACTCCTTGGCACTGCTGTCCTTACGTGATTTAAGCAGAGGGCGTAGAAGGATCCTTTCTAACACTGAGTTTTACATTCCAATATTTAGAGTTTATTTAGTTCCAGTTGTGTCTTTAAATCTTGGCGGGGGTGTGGGGGTGGTCTCAGAGGTATGTATTTAAGATGTTATTTTTGGAAACTACTAGAGAATGAAATGAAAACTTGCTATTTTCCTTGAACGTGGCATGAAAGTAAAATAAAGATTTTTATGAATGTGGATGTAAGTATATTTGCTCTTCTCAAACTTTCTCACTTGGAAATGAGTGGTTTAGAGCAGAGCCTGGAATAGGGCATTCAAATTCTATAGACTTTTCTTAGCTCTGTCCCTGACTATGGACTAATCTTTTGTTGGTTTGTTTTTATATTTTTATTGATTTCAGAGAGGAAGGAAGAGGGAGAGAGAGATAGAAACATCAGTGATGAGAGAGAATCATTGATTGGCTGCCTCTTGAGTGCCCCCCACTGGGGATCGAGCCCCAAACCCAGGCATTTGCCCTTGACCAGAATCAAACCCAGGACCCTTCAGTCCACAGGCCGATGCTCTATCCACTGATCCATACCAGCTAGGGCTATGGACCAATCTTTACCAAAATTATCAATCATCCTCTTAAAAAAATAAAACAAAAACCCCACCCTGACATGCTTTTCTCAATTGTTAGAGCATCAGTCTTTGAACCTAAGGGTCAAGGGCAGATACCATGGGTGGCAGGTTTCATCCCTGGCCCTGGGGCCATGCAGGAGGCAACCAATGTATGTGTCTCTCTCACATTGATGTTTCTCTCTCTCTCTCTCCCTCCCTTCCACTCTCTCTAATCAATGGAAAAAATATCCTCGAGTGAGGAGCAAAACAAAGCCCCAAAGACAAAAAAAAACAACCAACTTGCTTAAAAAAAAAACAAACTTGCTTAGAGCTCCAATGTGTTTACATTATAAACATACTATAATTGATACCATCCCATCATTTATCATTTATTTATTGCACATCTAAATGCTATACAGTCCCAAACTAGATGATTTAAATGTGGCCCTTTATAGCCCAGCCAGAGTGGCTCAGTGGTTAAGCCACTATGAACCAGGAGGTCATGGTTCGATTCTGGGCACATGCTTGGGTTGTGGGCTGCGTCCCCAGTAGGGGGCATGCAGGAGGCAGCCAATCAATGATTCTTTCTCATCATTGATGTTTCTATCTCTCTCTCTCTCCCTTCCTCTCTGAAATCAATCAATCAATCAACCAATCAATCAATCAATCAATGTGGCCCTTTATAGGAATGGCTAGAGAGGTTTTTCCTTAATAGTACAGAGCAGTTTTATTTTGTTTTTAGTGTGGGATTTTTGTGTCCTCTCTTTATGGAAGATGCATGAAACTCCCACTTGTGAAGATGTGGAAGGCAAAGCTGTGCTGTGTCACCATCATCGAGTGGATATTTGGACATGGCACTGGGCTATCTCTGCATCACCTGTAATACGCAGCTTCTGTTTCCAAAAAGACCCCTTTTGCTTGTTTATTTATATTTTATTATGAAAATTTTCAAACACTCATAAAAGTAGAAAGACTAGTACAAGGAGTCCCATATACCCACTCCAACACCGACATTCAAGAAGTGATATTTGTCCTATTTGCTTAAGCAATTTTTTCACTAAATCATTTCAAATTATAGACATTGAGACAAATTACCCCTAAATTCTTCAATGGGCATCTTCAAAAAACAACCACATACCATTATCACACCCGGCAGAACTAGCAATAGTCCCCTAGTATTGTCTAAATGTTCTGTACATATTCAATTCTCTAATTTTCTTTTAGGTTCAGATCAGTATTCTAGTTAAGACCCTGCACACTGCTTTTGTTTGTTTGGTCTCTTTTAATCTAGAACACCCCCCAACCACCCCACCTCGCCCACTTTTTTTTTTCTTCTTTCAATCATGCCCCTGGCTTGTTGAAAAGACACTCCAATTTGTATGGCAGAATGACCCACATTCTGGATTTGCTTGGTTGTTTTTCCTCTTGGTACCGTTTAACATGACCTCCTATCTCTCTTAGGTCCTGTAAGTTTGAGGTTTCATAGAAAGGTGTGATTTATTCCACTTAAAAATTTTTGGCAAGGCAGTCAGTCATAGGTGACACTCTGAACTTCCCATTGCATCACATCAGAGGCAGAGACTCTTTGTCCCTTAAAAGGCCTCTCTCGAGAAGCAGAAACATGTACCATTTCTCACTCATCTTAAAAACACCACTGGGCCTGAAGCCAGAACTATGAATGTCAGTTAGCCTCTCTGATCCTCTGTCTTCTCGTCAGAGACAAAAGCAATTCTAACCTCTGTCCCTTACAGGGTTGTGGCAAGGACCACAGGAGAAATAATACTGAGGCCACCAGTAACTACCATTGATCGGGCAATCACTGAGTCCAGCCCTAGGCAAGAGCCTTCCATTCACGATTTCAGTTAACCCTCACACTGACCACGAGAGGCAGGTACTGGTATTATCAACTCCATTGTACAGATGAGGAAACTGAGAGACAGTTTAAGCAATATGGCCAAGGTCAAACAGCTGGTCAGAGGGAGAGGCAGCGTACGAACTCAACCAGCAGAGCCGTACAGGAAATCATGGTGAGTGCTGAGCAAAAGTGAACTATGGACACGGAAATACCAGTTGTTGTGTTAGGGGACTGGGAGGATGATTTTTCTGCGTTTGTTTTTTCCTTTCCAGTTTTCAGACTGATGTTATTCTATTACTTTAACAACCACGAAATGAATAGGCATTTACAGGGGAAGACATACAATATGGATATAAAATAACAATCAGAATCATTTATTACTTACCTGCTGTAGTGGTACTGACAACAGAATAAAAGGAATCACATCAACAATAATAAAAACCTTTGCCTAGAGGGAAACAGACATATGCAGTGACACCATAAACAGATATTTGGCATTTTCTTCTGCACGTCTCTACTCCTTTTGTCCTGTTTCATTTGACATATGGCTCACTTCATAAAAATGTTTAAATATTGATTTCCAAATAGCTTCACTTGGTCCTAAAACAATATTAACAGACCCTGTGCTTTCTGGAAGGATCTGTTCTGCTGTTTCTGTATAAAAACACACACCACGTTTCGGATTTTTTTTTTTTTCGCCCTTGGATTTCTGAATCAAGAGAATTAAGTCAGTTAATTATCCCTAAACATGATGACCATGTGCTTTCTTTTTAAAGGTCATGGTTAAGGCAAAGAAGCGTGACTGTCAGTGGGTCCTCTGGGTTAAACCTTTCAGATGAGCATCGGTCCCCCTCCAAGGTGTGAAATCGTACTTGGCGTCTGGCATGTAAACCCCCAGAATCCTCAGCCAGAGCCATCGCACATTATGTCCACACAGAATCAAGGTAGCTGTGGCTGCTGCGTGCATTCAACCAAGATCTTTACCACTGGAGTCACGAGGAGGTTTGCCCCGCTGCCTTTCCATTCCGCTTCAAGTATCAGAAATATACATGTTTGCCCAGATGGCATGGCTCAGTGGTTGAGAGCCGACCTATGAACCAGGAGGTCAGGGTTCGATTCCCAGTCAGGGCACATGCCTGGGTTGTGGGCTCTGTCCTCAGTGTGGGGCATGCAGGAGGCAGCCAATCAATGACTCTCATCATTGATGTTACTCTCTCTCTCCCTTCCTCTCTGAAATCAATTTTTTAAAAAAAGAAATACAAAATGTTTAATTTGCTAACTATAGTAATCCTAACCCTGGAAATATTTATTAGAACATATAAAAGGCAGTAAGATCTTTGAAATAAATTTTAAAATATATACATCAAACCATGAGGTGGGGGGGGGGCACCCAAATCTCCCCAGGATGTAAGGTATTCACAAACTTGAAAAATTATAATTATCTTTTATCACAACTGGATGGTTATTTAAAAAATGGTTTCTTGAAAATTTTCCATAGCCTATTTCCTCTTTAAAGCTTCTAAAGATGGGGGGGGGGGATTGTGCAGTTTATTAATTATTACTAGCTGAAATGTATTGGTTACTTTCTATGTTCAAGCACTTCACCTGTCTTATTTCACATAATCTTTACCACAGCCCTTTCAGGTAGCTGCATTTGTGATCCCCAATTTACCGATGAGAAGATTTAGCTTTAGAGAGGTTAAGTCACGTCAGAGTCACACAGCTGTGTGGTGGCAGAGCCAGAATTCAAACTCGCCCAACCTCCCCGCTGCCTATGGACGACAATAAACAATGACTACGATTTTCATCCACTGAATTTCAATCCCCAAGAGTTGGCAAACTCATGACCTAGTAGAATGCCTTGTGGTGCACCTAAAGCAAATCGAGGCAAGGAATCAAGTTGCAAGATGCAGCTTTGGAAACCGGGCCTCAGACTTCCATTTCCTGCACGGTTCCAGGGTAACCCTCCCCCACCCCACCTGGGGCAGCCTGTGGGGTTCTTCCTGAGGACTCTCCCAGCCGCCCCTGTGGCTGCAGCTGCCCTGTCCCTCCCCTCCCTTCCCCTCCCCGCCTTCCTTCGCCTCACAGCCCTGGCAGGGTGGCACCTTGCCTTCTTCCCCTTCCTCTCGGGTTTCACCCAGCAGCCAATCGATTCATAGTTGTCGAATGAATAAATGAATGAAAGCTGGAATGAACCAACAGCTGTCAAACCAGCAACAGATGGAAAAGTACACAAAGGTGCATAAATAGTAAGCAGTTTGCCTAAAATAGCCTCGGCCTGACCAGGGTATAAATGTCATCAAACTTCATGGTAAGCTGGGGAACATTTATTTCTTCTGTATTAGAATATCATGTTTTTGACTTGGCATTTCACACTTGGTTGCCTCGATATGATTCAACACCTCACTTGCTGTGTGATCGGGCCCAGTCACTGCATCTCCGATCCTGGTTTCCACAGTTACAAAATGATGCTAGTCAGTCATACCTCGCAGGTTGTCCTAAGGATCAAATAAGGTCATGCCGGGTGGTTGCTCGGCAAACCGCACCATGCATTTTTTGCCCCCTGCTATTTGTAGCCTGTGTGCATCTAACTGGGGGGACCTAGGTGCATTGTTCAAGAAGGGTGGTGTTGCCCTGGCCAGTGGTGCTCAGTGGTTAGAGTGTTGGCCCATGCACTGATGGGTCTTGGGTTCGATTCCTGGTCAAGGGCACATACCTGGATTGTGCGTTTGTTCCCTATCCTGGGGTCAGTGTGCATGCCGGAGGCAACTTGTCGATGTGTCTCTCTCACATCGATGTTTCTCTCCTTCCCTCCCTCCCTCCCTCCTACTCTCTCTGAAAAGCAATGGCAAAAATATCCTGAGGCGAGGATAACAAGAGAACAAAAATAAAACAAGAAAAAAGAAGGAAGGAATCCGGGAAGAGACCCCTGTAAGTCCCAGAAAGCCTTGGACTCTTGCTCCTCCTTGTCTCAGCCTCAGTTATAACCACTCTTCTGTCAACAGGCTGTCCAGACTGACGGTCAACAACCAGACTGTAGCATGAAGCCAGGCAGTCCCCCTGGGACAGTCATCGCTGAGACAAATGCCTGGCTTGAGCCCCAGCACCTGCCAGGTGGGCATGTCCCAATCCTCCCCGCGAGGCAGCACCCATCTTCCCTTCCCAACCTCCTGCAACTGGCGCAAAAAAGGGGAAAAGAACACTCAGGTGCATTGTCTTTGGCGCATTCTAACTCCTTTCTCCTCCCTGTGGGAATTTCCCTGGGCCTGGGAAACAATTAGCTCGGGAAGCCTGCTCCGGGGTTCGGCGTTTGGATCTTAAAGAATTGACACGGTGATCAAGAAAGTTTGTCAATAAAAGGGGGGGTCTTGCAAGGTCTTCTTTACTCCCCCTCCCCTTTGCTCCCAGTCAGCCTTCTCCTGCCTTCTGTGTAGGAGGAAACCCTTGGAAGTGCCTGTGAAACAAACAAGAAACTGCTTCCTTTTCTTCCACCCACGTTCTGTGCACTAATTTTTAAAACTGAAATCTTCACAGAAAGTGGTTTTGGTGGGCTCGGGAACGCACGCTTTCGTTCTCAGCCCCCAGGCAAGCATTTCACCCAGCGATCCCTTATGTTTTCTAAAAAGTGCAAAGTGAAGTTTCTCCGGCAAAGAAAGACCTAGTATTTTCCCGGGCCTTCTTGCACACAGAGGCCCCTTAGACAATATTTACATCTACGTGTGGGTGAGTTGAGACTGTGCTCGGGGCAGCTGGAATAAGAGAGGCATTGATGGGTTCCAGTAAGGCTGGCCGACATGGAAGGGTAAGGACGGTGTAACCCGGAGAGCGAACGCTGGGTTTGCGAAAAGCATGGAACAGTCACCGAGCACGCCTCCGTGGCGGGCACCGTGCTGACTGCTCCACGGATACCTTCTCATTCTGTCCTCATGACCACCCCGCAAGGTACAAACTAACGCTCCTGATTCACCAGGGAGGAAACAGAGACTCAGACAAGTAGGGGATCTAAAGTCCCAGCCTGACTCGTCTAGACTCTGCTTCTGTCTTTTTTTTTTTTCCTGTTAATCCTCACCCGAGGATATTTTTTCCATTGATTTTTAGAGAGAGTGGAAGGGAGGGGGAGAGACATAGAGAAAGAAACATCGAAGTGAGAGAGACACACCGATCGGTATGACCCCAACTGCACCTAGACCTGTGGTCGGCAAACTGCGGCTCACGAGCCACATGCGGCTCTTTGGCCCCTTGAGTGTGGCTCTTCCTAAGACTTAGGAGTACCCTAATTAAGTTAATGACAATGTACCTACCTATATAGTTTAAGTTTTAAAAATTTGGCTCTCAAAAGAAATTTCAATCGTTGTACTGTTGATATTTGGCTCTGTGGACTAATGAGTTTGGCCTAGACTGAGCCTGCAACCGAGGGACTTGCCCTGGACTGGAATCAAACCGGGACCCTTCAGTCCAAAGGCCAACACTCTATCCAAACTGAGCCAAACCAGCTGGGGCAAGACCCCGCTACTCTTGCGTGATCCGTGGACCAGCAGCACGGGCCAGACGTGGTGGCTGCTTAAATCTGCATTTTACAAGAACCCCCTGCTGCTGTTTATCTCTAAGGATACTGCGGCTCGGAGCACCTGTTCTAATCCTGACCTTCATAGGACAGTTTTTTACCTTTTTGCACCTCTGTTGCTCATCTATGAAATGAGGATGGCTCAAGACTGTCGCTAAGAATCCAATGGAAATTACAGCAGCTTTCTCAGTGTCTCTACGGGGCTTTTTTCAAGTTGGAGTAAACGTCACTGCATGAATGGTAGCAATGATAAAAAAAATCGCTTTTCAAAGAGTTACTACTGAGTGACAATTAGAAGTAATAATACATAGTCAGCATAGGAAATTTGCAAAAATGAAGAAAAGATAAGCCTCGCCGGTGTGGCTCAGTGGTTGAGCGTCGATTCATGCAGAAGGAAATCACTGGTTTGATTCCTGTTCAGGGCACCTGCCCAGGTTGCGGGCTCAATCCTCAGTAGGGGGCATGCAGGAGGCAGCTGATGGATGATGGTTCTCTCTCACCAATGTTTCTATCTAGCTCTCCCTCTCCATTCCTGTCTCTCTAAAATCAATAAAAACATTTTTTTAAAAAAGAAAGAAAACATGAAAACCCTTTCATAAATCCACTATCCTGAGATGACAGCAGAAACATTTAGTTGCATTTCCTTCCAGTATTTTCTCCACACTTATGTGCATGTGTATAAATATATTATTTTTTACCAGATAGGGATCATTCTGTCTATGCACATTTGCATCCTGGATTTTTTTTTCTTCTCACATTTACATGATGAGCATTTTTTAAAACACTTTAAACCAGTGAATGCACAAGCTGCCGCCCAGGGATCAGAAAGTTCTTTTCATGTAGTTTTAATTACTTCCGCTGCAATTTAGGAACTCAGATTGGACCTGCCCTGCGCTTGAGTATCTCAGGGGAGGACCCACTGTGTTTGGAGGGAGAGCATCCTGAGGGACGAAGGCAGGCCCAGGACAGCCTCCGGGCTCCGGGGTGTTAGGGCCCTGCAGAAGCCCGTGTTTGTTCTGGGCCTCACGGCCCCTTTCACCTATGGGACAGACAATGAAAGGTGGCATTCCAACTGTGCAAGCTTCTCCAAAGTAGGATCTGTCTGGTTTTTGTTTTTGCCTTTGTTTTTAAGTCTCTGCACCCCTGTGCTCAGAACTGTGCCTGGCACATGGTAGGTATCCAATGCATCTGAGGGATGAATGAATGGATCAGTAAATGAGTGAATGAATGAATGAATGAATGAGGAGAAGGTGGGCAGCTGCCTAATCCTATATAATAAAAGCGTAATATGCTAAGTGTCTGACCATTAATTTGACCATTTGTTCGACCGTTCGACCAGTCACTATGATGCGCACTGACCACCAGGGAGCAGACGCTCCGACTGGTAGGTTAGTTTGTTGCTGGGGTCCAGCCTATTGGAATTGGGCGAGACGGGCCAGACACACCCTGGAGCCCTCCTGTGTTCCCTCCCTGGCCAACCGGCCCCCATTGGCTCTAATCGGGACTGGGCAAGAGGGCCTCTGATGGGCCCCAATCGCCAGCCAGGCGAGAGACCCCAATGGTGCACAAAATCATGCACGGGGCCTCTAGTGAATATATATTAGACATCTCCTCCCACTCCGACCTAGGCCTCAAACACCTCTCTGTGGCTCAAATCCTACCATGAGATGGTTTCTGAGCTGCAGTCTTCAGAGAACTGATTTTAAAGAATGAACCTTCCTGGGAGGTCTACTTGTTTCACTGAGTAGCCTCTGCAATAGGCTGAGGCTGGTGGGGCAGGGTGCTGGGTGGGGCAGGCTAGAAGGAGTCAATGGGGAAAGAGGGGACATAGGTAATACTTTCAACAATAAAGATTTAAATAAGAAAATAGGCGAAGGCTGGGATTTTAGAAAAGTGCTTCACTCCAGTTTCCCATAGTCGATAATACTCTAGGTAAGTCAGCTTTGTGAGCTGAGTTCTCTGTCCTTCTGAATATTTACAAATCGTGTCTTCATGGAGGGTGTTGTCTCCTAGGAGCAAGGAGACATTGCCTTTAAAAGCTCAAGAACTAGACGGAAGATTCAATAGAATCTTCCCAATGGAAGGTCTTTGGGGGTGACATTGTTTCACTGGCAAGGCTGGAATAATCTGGAATGAGAAAGAGCGTGACTCCCCACAACTTGGGGATTCCTCTTGGAAGGGCAAGTGAAGAGCAGAATTAGGCAGGGCAGAGGGCACCCGTGAACAGAAAGGTGGCTCAGTCAACGTGGGCTTGCTCCAGATCATGTCTTTATACAGAAATCTTTTCTTACTCAGCTCTTTTTTTTTTTTTAATTGATTTCAGAGAGAAAGGAAGAGAAGGAAAGAGAGAAATGTCAAGGATGAGAGAGAATCATTGATCGGCTGCCTCCTTCACTCCCCCTCCCCCCAGCCTCCCCCCCCCAGCGTCCCCCCCCCCCAACCTTGGGGGATAGAACCCACAACCCAGGCTCGTGCCCTGACTAGGAATTGAACCATGACCTCCTGGTTCATAGGTCAATCACTCTGCCATGATGGCCAGGCTCTTATTCAGCATTTTTTTTTTAAATCCTCACCTGAGGATATTTTTTCACTGATTTGAGAGAAACACATCGATTGGTAGCCTTCTGCATGAGCCCTGACCAAGGCCGGGAGGAGCCTATAATGGAGGTATGTGCCCATGGCTGGATTTGAACTTGGGACCCTTTGGTCTGCAGGCCAACACTCTATCCACCGAGCCAAACCAACTAGGACTTATTCAGCTTTTTAGTTGACAACCAAGAAGGAAGAGAAAAGTCCAACATTCCTCATGACCTCCAGCTCCCCCTTGGTCCAGCTCGTTACCTCTCACCTGGATTCCTGCAAAGGCCTCCTAGCTAGTCTCCCTTCTCCCATCTGCGGCCTCCTGCTGTTCGCTATCAGGTCACTTCTCTGCTCAAAACCCCCCAGGGCAGTGGTTCTCAACCTTCTGGCCCTTTAAATACAGTTCCTCATGTGGTGACCCAACCATAAAATTATTTTCGTTGCTACTTCCTAACTGTCATGTTGCTACTGTTATGAATCGTCATGTAAAGATCTGATATGCAGCATGGTCTTAGGCGACCCTGTGAAAGGGTCGTTTGACTGCCAAAGGGGTCGCGACCCACAGGTTGAGAACCGATGCTCTACTGGCTTTCCAGCTCTGAGCAGAATCTAAATCCAGATCTGTAAGGTCCTGCTGGCATTCCCTGCCACCTTGCTGATTTCATCTCCAGTTACTTTTCCCTGTGCTCACACCACTTCAGCCACACTGATGTCCTAGTGTGCGGAGCCAGCTCAGCCAAGGGTTCTGCAAGCCTGAGGGAGGGCGGCAAAGGATGAAGAAATGACAGACAAAGAGAATAAGCTGGGGTGGATCTTCCTGTGCCTGACTGAGGCCACAGAGGGAGATCCAGAGGCCAGCTGAGCCTTTATTTTATAGCCAGAGGTAAACAAGGTAGTGGTCACCATAGTTACAATGTTCTTGTGAGTTTCACTTGTTTTGGCAGCGCTTGCTGCACCTCCCACAGCCCATTAGCTTCCCAGATAAGATCTAGGGAGGTCATAAGCTCAAGCCTAATTATGCTAAGAGGGACTGTGCCCTCTAAGCTGGGACTTGTTTGTGGCTTTGCCAACAGGTCAGTCCAAGGCTTAACCCTATAGCCGCTCCCTACATCCTAGTTCTTTCTTAAACGCACCAAGGACACTTCTGCCTCAGGGCCTTTGCCCCTGCTGATCCCTCTGCCAGAACAGATGCATGCTACTCCCCGCTTCCCCCCCCCCCCCCCCCCATAATGTGGCTGCTTGCCTCACTTACTTCCTTGGGGTTTCTGCTCAAATGTCACCTTGGCCACTCCTGACTGGCCCATCTAAAATAGTAACACCATCCCCCCCTTCAAAAAAACCCCTCCTGCCCCACTCTGCTTTCTAGCCCTGCCTATTTTTCTTCACAGCATCCCTCACCACACAGTATTCGATGTATTTGTTTCTTTCCTTCCCAAGTAGAATAACAGCTCCATGAGAACAAGGATGCTTGCTTAGGGTCATTCACTGTCAAGTTCCTAGAATGCTGCCTGGATCTCCCTCCCTCCCTCCCTCCTTCCCTCCCTCCCTCCCTCCCTCCCTCCCTCCCTTCTTTCCTTCCTAATCCTCACCTGAGGACATACTTGGGGGAGAGAGAGAGAAACATCATTTGGTTGCCTTTTCATATGTGCCCCAATCATGGATGGAACCCACACACAGGCATGTGCCCTGACCAGGAATCAAACCGGTGACCTTTTGGTGCACAGGGCAATGCTCAACCAACTGAGCCACTCCAGCTGGGCCCTACTTTATTTTTGAAAAAGTGAATGTTGAATGAATCTTAAAGAACAGCAATGGCATAATTTATTTTGATTTTTTTACAGTTCTATTACCATTCTTCCAATGTAATATCCCTCTCTATTATTATTAATTTTTTTTTACAGGGCTTTCATTTCAAAGGAAAATCCAAACTTGGAATGACTAGGCAGTTGTAAATAGATTCTGAAATGCAATAAAACATGTAATGATTTTTTCATTTGCTCCACAAACAAGGCTATGTAATAGCCACATCTGATTCTGCCTCATGTCCTGCTTTATTTTAAGGAGGGTCAAGTATCGTACGTGTGTGTGTGTGTGTGTGTGTGTATACGAGAACATTTGGTACTGTTCTTTCAGGTTTAGCCACTGGACTTTGGGACAGGTTACAAGCACCTGAAGGTTAAACACCAGGGTTTACAACATTCAGGGACTTGAGAGAAGACTTCTCTTGACTTTTAAAAAAAAATATTTGAAACTTCATAATCTCATGTAAAACTTAACAGTTTTCAGTTTAGCTTACTTAAAAGAAAAACGAAAAACTGTGTAACTTCCAAAAACAAAACAAACAAAACAAAACAAAAAACTGCAACTTCAATAACAAAGCAACAATGTCCTTAGTTATGATAGAATTTCATTTAGTGAATGGCTCTGTCAAGCTACATGACCGAGAAAGAAGGAGGGCCTTTCATGAGCTGCACACATGCTGATGGTTATGCCTCTGAAATGACCTTCACAATCTCAGTCAAGCCCTGTCTTCAGTATTTCTCAGACTTGACCGTCAGAAGAATTACCTGGGGAGGCTGGTTAGCTGGTTTGGCTCAGTGAGAGCATCGGCCTGCAGACTGAAGGGTCCCAGGTTCAATGTCAGTCAAGGGGACATGCCTGGGTTGCGGGTTCAGTCCTCAGTAGGGAGTGTGCAGGAGGCAGCCGATCAATGATTCTCTCTCATCATTGATGTTTCTCTCTCTCTCTCCCTCTCTGAATCAATAAAAATACATTTTTAAAAAAGTGTAGACTCCTGGTCCCACCTACAAGGATCCTGTACAGTTGGGGAGGTTCCAAGAGCTGCCTTGGAAGGGCAGTCCCTTGGGCCTGTGACCCAGCCACCTGCGAAACACTTAGAGATCAGGAGCCACACCCACCCCGAACCACAAACAACGCCTGGAGGCGGCTCTGCTCAGGGGGATAGCTCCTTCTTTCCCCTGGAATGTTGGCCTGGGAACGAGCAATGGAATCTCCCCAGAAAGGAGGACAGATTAGCAGAAGCAGACGCCCAGCCATACTGCACTCTGACGGACTGACTCATTTCGCAAGTTCTCCTTTTTTGACAATCAGCTTCAAAAGATAATTCTTTTTAATCTTGTCAAGATAAACTGTAGAATAATAGATGAATAATGACACTTCCCTTTAAAGTTTGAGACTATCTGGGACTACCCAATCAATGACAATGGCCCCTCTGGACCCCTTGTGGTTTCATACTGCTCATCTCTGGTATTAGAACAGTCACTGGGAAGATGAACATAGCTCCTCCATCAAGAGAAGATGAGTGGCTGATTTTACCAGATTGGGGGTGGGGAGAAAGACCCTGTAATACTAACTCATATATTCCAAGACCTGTTATTGCCTCTGAAAAGAATTCTATTCATAGTTGTGATGGGGTGGTATCATATTTATGTTGCTCTCCCCCTCCCATTCATCTTATTCTCCATTTTAATTGTTTCAAAAATCCATAAACCATCGATATACACTGTGAATGCAAAAGGGGTTCTATAACAACTCTGACAAGTGACTGAAAGGAACCTTATAGGGCAGTGATGGCGAACCTATGACATGAGTGTCAGAGGTGACATGCGAACTCATTTTTTTGGTTGATTTTTCTTTGTTAAATGGCATTTAAATATATAAAATAAATATCAAAAATATAAGTCTTGCCGAAACCGGTTTGGCTCAGTGGATAGAGCATCGGCCTGCAGACTGAAAGGTCCCAGGTTCGATTCCGGTCAAGGGCATGTACCTGGGTTGCAGGCACATCCCCAGTAGGAGATGTGCAGGAGGCGGCTGATCGATGTTTTTCTCTCATAGATGTTTCTAACTATCTCTCTCCCTTCCTCTCTGTAAAAAATCAATATATATATATATATATATATATATATATATAATGTAAGTCTTTGTTTTACTATGGTTGCAAAGATCAAAAAATTTCTATATGTGACACGGCACCAGAGTTAAGTTAGGGTTTTTCAAAATGCTGACACGCCGAGCTCAAAAGGTTCGCCATCACTGTTATTGGGCAATCTGATCATAAATTCCTAACTGGGCAGGTCATGGATGAGTAGTCATTTCCCAGGCCTATAACTTTTTTAGTAAAAAGGTTTATCTTTCTTTGTCTTAAGCAGGCCCTCTCTCTTGTTCTTGTGCCAGAGTAATTTTTTCAGAACCCTAGGAAACATAACCACCCTCAAGGGAGCAGGTGACCTTGTGAACTATCCTGTAATCCAATCACAGGGATTTCCCTGCCTTTCTTTCTCCCTCCTTCTTGTAATCATCCTCACATTCTTTCCTTAATTCCCAATGTAGAAAAGACACTGCAAACTGTCATTCCCAGGAGCATTTGAGACCTTGCTTTCTGGCGTGTCATCAGTTTGGCTCAAATAAACTCTCATAAAAATTCTCTACAGGTTTGGGTGTTCTTCCACCAACAATACTCACTGTTAAAAGCAAACAACAGACCAGACAGAAGTATATCAGTCCAGGAGAAAATCTCCTTCAAACCTTTCTCAATTCTAGTCCCACATCCAAAGCAGCTATGGTTTCCAGGTTGGTATGTACCATTCCAGACCATTTTCTATGCATTAAAAAAAAGAAAAAGAAAAAGAAAAAGAAAAAAGTCAGGATTCAAGATGGCAGCAGAGTACGTGGAAGTTCCACTCACCTCCTGCCAGGGCCACACTGGAATTACAACTAAAATATAGAACAATCAACCTGAATAACCAACTGAAGACTATCTGAACAAAAGTCTTATAACCAAGGATTTACAGAAGTCACGTCGAGACTAAGCCCCTTTTCTCTCCCCCCTGTCACACCCCCCTCCCCACCCAAGAATATCCATTAGGGCCAAGAGGAGGAGGTGCTCACAGACCTGGGGAGCAGCTCCTCACCCTGAGCAGAGACTAATAATATCTACTAGGAGGTATTATTTCCTCCCATTGAGGCTGGCAGACCTAAAGCCAGAATTTGTGGAAGTCAGAAGTGGCAAAACTCATAACAAAACCACCATTCATTGCTGTTCACTTTGACAAGTTACCTAATGGCTCAGCCTCAGTTTCCCATTCATAAAAAAGGAACAGTGATAGTTCTCATCTTGCAGGGAGGATGAACTAAAGATGTGTTAGACCTGTGCTGTCCACGGTGACAGCCACTACCCGCATGCCCACTGGAAAGGTGGTAGGTCCAAACGGAGACATGCTCTGTCTGAAATGCATGCCAGGTTCCACAGGCTTCATATGAAAAAAGATTGTAAGCTATCTCCTCAACTTTTTTTTTAAAAAAGATATTTTTATTGATTTCAGAGAGGAAGGGAGAGGGAGAGAGATAGAAACATCAATGATGAGAGAGAATCATTGATTGGCTGCCTCCTGCACGCCCCCCTACTGGGATTGAGCCTACAACCCGGGCATGTGCCCTTGACTGGAATCGAACCCGGGACCCTTCAGTCCCAGGCCAATGCTCTATCCACTGAGCCAAACCAGCCAGGGCTATCTCCTCAACATTTGATATTCATTAGATGTTGAGATGATAATATTTGGTTAAAAAACCACAGGATTGCCCGGCTGGTGTGGCTCGGTGATTGAGCGTCGACCTATGAATCAGGAGGTCACTGCTCAATTCCTGGTCAGGGCACATGCATGGGTTGTGGGCTCGATCCCCAGTAGTGAGCGTCCAGGAGGCGGCCAACTGGTCCTTCTTTCTCATCGTTGATGTTTCTCTCTCTCTCTTTACCCCTTCCTCTCTGAAATGAATAAAAATATTATTTTGAAAAAAAAGAAAAACACACACTATTAAAATGAGTTTTCCCTGTTTGTTTTTACTTTTTAACGTGGCTGCTAGAAATTTTATTACACAGTGGTTTGCATTGCATTTCTTGTGGAGAGCCATGAAGTAGACCCTTAGTTAGGCCCTTCCTGTGTGAACATGAAGAGGATGTCATTATTATCACCGAGACAGCTCAGATAGCGTGTCCCATGTCAGGACTTGGCAATCCTACCATTTCTTTTATTTATTGGGTCAGATACTTCTTCTATATGACCTCATTTAATCCTCACCACAGCCGCTCTGCGATTTTATGATTGTTTTTCTTTTAAACTCTTTCCCTATCCTCGCTGATCTTTTTTTTCTCCCAGTCGGACTCCCTGAAATGAGTGGCGAAAGCATCTTCTGAAAAGAGCATGCGGTGAGGCATTCTCCAAGGGCAACAGGGACAGGGAAGCCGGGAAGACAGCGCTGGACGCCCAGAGCGGGAGCGGAGGGTGCTGGGAGCGCCGTGGAGGAAGGGAAGAGTCTGGTTGCTGAAACCTGGGGACAGGGTGAAGGACAGCTAGCCTCCGCCCAAGGGCAAGGCCTGGGTGCCCTCCGGCGGAAGGTTCTCCGGAAGGGGGCTGGCCTTGGAACTGCCCCGGTGGCATGCTGCCCACGCAGGCCCGGCTCCTTCCTGCAAGCCCAGGCGAGCCCCCGTGGCCAGCAGACGAAGCTTCCTCCTGCTCCCGTCAAGTGCACAGCAGATTTCAGGCAACGGCCCACATCAAAGAGAGACTGTGGGCCTCCTCCCCGTCAGCGATGGGCAGGAAACTCCGCAGGCCTACTGCGTGGAGCCTTACCGAACTAGGTTCGTTTTCAGGTGATCATGGAGGACGCTCCTCCTGTTTGCATGCCCAGGATACTGCTGCTAATGCCCCATCACGAGGAGAACGAAGTGGCCCCTTCTGGACTGCGTCCTGCCTTACGGACAGGAATCACATGCTCTCCTTGGGAAATTTGCCACCTCACACTCAGCCTCGGGGGGGACAAAGGATCATGCTTTCACGTCGTCTGGCGACTTACTCCCTGGTGGTTCTGAAACATGGACTTGCCTTTGAAAGGAAAGATCCCTTGCCCTTTCTAAAGGATATCGCACGCTCTCCGTGGCCCGGGGCAGCCCTGGCTGGCATCCTCCACAAAGACATGTGTGTGTCCTCCGGGGCTTGGTGCCAGGCAGGCCGGCTGCCCGACCTTGCTGCCCATCTGCCACATGCAGGGCACGGCCCCAGCTCCTGCCAGGCCAGGGCAGCAGGAACGCTGCACAGGGGCAAAGACGGCCATTGCTCCTGTCCCAGCAGCGAGCACCCTGCCGAGGAATGAGTCTCAGGGCACCACACGCCCGCTGGCTGCCCGGCTCTGGGCATTTGTGTACAGAGGAGGCAGGTTAGAGAGGCCATCCTGGCAGCTTTCCTGGACAGACAAAAGGACAGTGTGTGGGCTGATAAGCATGTGACGTGGGGCTGATGAGGAATGTCTTCTTGGTTGGGGTGGCCTTGACGGTGGTGGTGAGATTTGTGGGCTGGGCTGTGGGGCCTTCATCACAGCACCTGAGGAAGCTAACTCGTTCCCCCCAGCTCTGATCCTGGCTAGCCCAAAGTTCAGGGTCCCCCAAGGGGGTCTCCAAGTTGAGGAAGCAATGCGTCTTAGAAGTTATGCGAATTGGCTCTGTTCCAATCTTTTTTTTTTTTTTTTAATCCTCACCCGAGGATATTTTCCCATAGGTTTTTAGAGAGAATGGAAGAGAGAGGGAAAGACAGAGAGAAGCATCGATGTGAGAGAAACACATCAATTGGTTGCCTCCTGCACACGCCCCTGCCAGGGCCCCGGCCTGAGAAAAACCTGCAACCCAGGCTCTTGCCCTTGACCGGAATCAAACCCAGGACCCTTGGGTTCACAACCTGACGCTCTATCCACTGAGCCACACCGACTAGGGCCCTGTTTCAAGCTTGGCTCCATTACTGATTCCCCGGACAGTGCCTGGCAAGTTGCTGGGCCTTTCTTTTAGCTGATGAGGAATCAGGAGAGTCAGTCATCTGGGAGGTGCGGAGATGGGCCGGCTGTGTTAGTCTGTTGGGCTGTTAGAGCCCAGGACCATTTGCTGGGTGACATAAACACAGACACTTCTTCCTCACAGTTCTGGAGGCTGAGACGTCCACCATCAAGTAGCCAGTGGACTCAGTGTCCAGTGAGAGCCTGCTCCTGGCTCAGGGTCGGCTGTCTTCTCACTGTGTCCTCACACAGCAGAAGGGGCAAGGGAGCTCCCCGCTGTCTGTCTGTCTGTCTGTCTGTCTCTCTCTCTCTAATTGAGATATAATTGACATGTAACATTGCTGTAGTGTACTACAACAGCAACGATTTGATATATGTATATATTGTGAAATGATTACCACAGTAAGTTTAGTTCACATCCATCACCACACATAGTAACAATTTTTTTAATTAACTTAAAAAATTTATTTATTTAATATATTTTTGTTGATTTCAGAGAGGAAGGGAGAGGGAGAGAGAGGTAGAAACATCAATGATGAGAGAGAATCATTGATCAGCTGCCTCCTTCATGCCCCCTACTGGGGATTGAGCCCACAACCTGAGCATGTGCCCCTGACCGAGAATTGAACCTTGACCTCCTGGTTCATAGGTTGACGTTCAACCACTGAGCCATGCTCGCCAGGCAAAAAAATTATTTATTAATTTGAGAGAGAGAGATCTAATTATCGTTCCACTTATTTATGCATTCATTGGTTGAGTTTTGTATGTGCCCTGATCAGGGATTGAACCCACAGACATTTGATATATGTAAAAAATGTATGTATGTATATATTTTTACCATAAGAAAAGGAACACAAAATACCTTAAGTATTTCATATATACAATTACTTACATATAATTATTTCTGGATGGGATCGTGTGTAACATGTGTAACTCTGCTGCACCTGCCTTTTCTATGGTGAGCATGTAATGCTTAAGGACAAAATAACTGCTGTTTTAAAACTACATCACAGCTGACAGATCTTGAAATGGAAGCAGACCTAAGAGAAGGCAGGTTGAGAGCAAATAAGCATTTTTAAAAAAATTTAAGAAGCAATGTCCTCAAACACCCCTTGACCATCGCACTTGGGCTGCTCACGCCTGTGTTTCTGTCAGGTGCCCGGTGGCCGCGATGCACGTCCTTTCTAGGGAAAGGCGCCGAAAACATGGCTGGACCGTGCATTTGTCCCAAGCTGCTGTGAAACTGTAAGAAACGGAGCCTGCATTCTGTTAGGTTGGAAAAAAATTTTTTTTGCAGCGAAATCGGTAATTTTAATAGTAAAGTCAATCTAAAATTATGCAAATCAAGCAAATAATAGAATGGGAACTATCTTTTCAAATATGTGTTCTTTAATTCTACATTGTATTATTTTTGCCATTTTTTAGCACTCGAAAGTAGTCAAGTGACACAGAATGATGCATAGTTGGAAGTTGCACAAAAAATAGATTGTTGCCAGTGTGCGTTCCCCCTCCTGTTGACAACTTACGTTGGGGGCGATAAAGATGGATCCCATCAGGGAAAGTGAGTAAGAACCAGCACTCTGCAGTCACAGGGAAGCAGTTGAAGCAGGTCTCCAGATTGGGTACCTGCCATCATTCTCTTAGCTCCTTTTAAATCGAGTTTTATTCCAACAATTCAAAGAACCAGCCCATTAAAAATATTAAGCTCAAGAAAAAAGCAATTATTATTTTAAAAGCACAAAATATTGAAACAGGTTTTACAATAAAAATCTGTGCCTTACTTAGCCTGTATATTATTATTTCAACTAGAGACCCGATGCATGAAAATTCATGCAAGAGTAGGCCTTCCTTTCCCCAGCTGCCGGTACCAGCTTCCCTCCAGCACCTGGGACCTGTGCTTCCCTCCGGCCACCACCCAGGACCTGGGCTGGCTTCGCTCCAGCCGCCGGCAGGCACCCAGGACCCAGGCTTCCCTCTGGCCCCGGCTTCATCCGGAAGGATGCCCAGAATGACGTTTGGTCTAATTAGCATATTAACCTTTTATTATTATAGATTCTTTGCTTGATCTAGTTGAATATTCCAGACCCATTAATTCTACGGTTGGCAAGAGAGTTTGACAAGTGCTTGGGTTTCATGGCCAAAATGATTCCCAGTCAGCTGTGTTCTGCTCACAAAATTGACAAAAGACGTAGCTAATATGTTGGACAGACTCAGTACCCCAGAATTTGGGGACTTTGGAACCTGTCAGCCCAAGAAAGCAATGAGCTCTGGGCAGGTAGGGACTCTCTTAAACTTTATGAATATAATATCCTCTCTGGACTAAGTAGAGATTGATTGAATGAGTAACAAACATAGCAGGTGGCACTGAGAAATAATTTTATTAGTTTTTTAAAAAAATATATCTTTATTGATTTCAGAGAGGAAAGGAGAGGAAGAGATAGAAACATCAATGATGAGAGAGAATCATTGATTGGCTGCCTCCTGCATGCCCCACACTGGGGATCAAGCCTGCAACCTGGGCATGTGCCCTTGACCAGAATAGAACCTGGGACCCTTCAGTCCGCAGGCCAATGCTCTATCCACTGAGCAAAACCAGCCAGAGCATGAATTAATTTTGTTAGAACTTAAAAACACCATACTCTATTATTAAATACAAAGAGAAAAACGGTAGTGTTACAGAGGAGAAACCCGGCAGACGGTGCCTGAACCAAGTACCAACGTGGACATCATCATAAGGGGACACATGGATGCCACGCCTCGAGGACAGATCACTCCTGGGATTATTCCTGCCAAAGAAGCACAACCTGCATCGATCGTGAGGACAGAGTCAGACAGACCCACAATGAGAGAGTGCACAAAACAAGGGGCCTAGACTCTTCCGAAATGGCAATGTGAGGTAAGCCCCAAAAGAAAAGAAAAACCATTTTACTTTATTATTATTATTTATATATATAATTATTGATTTCAGAAAGGAAGGGAGAGAGAGCTAGAAACATCAAGGGTGACAGAGAATCATTGATCGGCTGCCTCCTGCACACCCCACACTGGGGATCCAGCCCGCAACCCGGGCATGTGTCCTGATGGGGAATCAAACCTGATCTTCTGGTTCATAGGTCGACGCTCAACCACTGAGCCACGCCGGCTGGGCTAGGTTTTAACTTTTAAAGAAATTGCCAACAAGTTTTTCAAAGGGGCCGCATCATTTTACTATTTCTCCTGTTATTACAGCTCTTCTCGAAGTTGGAAATTATTTCAAAGTTAAAAGCTTTAAAAAAATGAGTGTGTGCCCCCAGGCAGAAGGGAAAGGACACCCAAGACCACAAAAGTGGGGAAGTGACGACAGAGCCTCCTCTGCAGGGCAGCGAGCCTGTGAACCGAGGTGGCAAGAGCGGCAGGCGCAGCTTACGGGGAGATTCCGGGGTGGAAATTCCTACCAGCGTTGACACAGTGTGAAAGTGCTACCCAAGCACTTCCATGACCAGAAACCCCAGCCAGGCGGAGAGACCGTGGTGCAGCCAGGCTTCCTTTTCTCCTGCAGGGGTGTCCTTAGCAGCTCTGGGGGTACACAGTCTCTTTCTGGGCGGAATGCATGAGTGGGCACAATGCATGAGTGGGCACGTGCCAGGAACGTGCCTTTTATAAATGAGCACCTGTGGGAAGCTGCCCTTGCACCCACAGAGATCGGCCAGACTGCCGTGCTGCTGGGACCACATATGTACAAAGAGGATGCTGTCCACCTGATAGAGAACGTGAAGGTGAGCCCTGGTCGATGTGGCTCAGTTGGTCGGGCCTAGTCCCATGCACCGAAGGCTGCTGGTTCAATTCGTGGTCGGGGCACTTGCCTGGGTTTCAGGCTCGATCCCCAGTGGGGGGCATGTGGGAACAGTGATAGTTCCCATCTTGCAGGGAGGATGAACTAAAGATGTGTTAGACCTGTTCTGTCCACGGTTTCTTTTCTCTCTCTTATAAGGACTTTTGTCATTGGATTTAGGGTTCACCCAGATCATCCAAGATGATGTCACATTGAGACCCTTAACATAATCACATCTGCAAAGACCTTCCCCCAAGGAAGGTTGCATTCACAGATTCCAGGGGTTAAGACATGGACATGCCTTGTTCCGGCCAGTGTGGCTCAGTGTGTGGGAGTGTGGTCCCATACTCTGAAAGGTCGAGGGTTTGATTTCCGGTCAGAGCACATGCCCAGCTTCCGGTGCAATCCCAGATGCAATCCAGGTCGGGGCGTGTACAGGAGGTAGCCAACTGATGTTTAGCGCTCTCTCTCTCTCTCTCTCTCTCTCTCTCTCTCTCTCTCTCTCTCTCATAATACTAATTAAAAAAAAATATATGGCCATGTGTTCTTTGGAGTCACAATTCAGCCTACCACATCCGGCATGGAGTGTGTCCCACTTCTCTCACCCCAGGAGCGAGACATGGTGAGGAGACATGCAGACAGAAATGGGACTAGAGAACGAGTCAGCTCCTCTGTCTTCCCTGGGCTGCTCTGCCCATGGTTCCCCCTTTCTCCCAACATCTGGAGCCCCAACTCCGAATCCCACCGCTATGGCTCAGCTCCTTCCAGGTTTCCCAATTCAAACGCCCAAGTATGGAAAGGTCTCTGGCCAGCCTGGGGACAGCTCGGTCCTGTCAAGTGTCTGTCCCGCTCCAGTCCCCTGGGGTCTTGAGGAGGTGGCAGGGGATTTGGGCTCAGGCCACGCAATTCAGTGCACGGTCCCCCAGGCCTGTTCCTTCAGGCCGCTCTAGAAGGAGCGCATTTGAGCAGCCATCTCTTGCACAGGCCCTTGGAGGAGAATGTGCTGGAATCCTGGGTTCCACATCGATGCTTAGACTGTCTGTCCTCCATGTATCCAAGTGCCAAACTCCTTTTTACAAGGCATCACTTTTGGGGAGACATGCAGTATCCATCCTGGGGTCACGCTATAACGGAGGCTCTGGTTGGTACCGACCTAATCAAACCAGCAGTCCCAGTTGTTGAGTGCCGCGTTCATTTCTCAGTGAATCTTTGTGATAACGCTGAGAGGGAGTCCTTAGCTCTGCCCCAGCCGTAGAGGAGGAGATCAAGGCTCATAGCAGCTAATGACTTGCCCGAGGTCTCCTGGCTACTAAGAACAGCACCAGAATGAGTCCACAGCTTTCTCCACTGCAATTTCTCTGTAATGACTGTTCCCATTATCGCCACACATTAGTCGCTCCCTCTGGAATTCAGGTTGGAATTAAAGCCAGAATATACATACGGATGGAGAGATGGGTGTGGAAATAAGTGCTGGGGAATGTTGCCCACTCCAGCCATCACTTTTCTGCCTTTTAGTATTACCCCTGAGGGCTTGTTGCCTACAAAAGAGGTGAGGGATGCCGGGCCGGTGTCGCTCAGTGGTTGAACATAGACCCATGAACCAATAGGTCGCCGGTTCGATTCCTAGTCAGGGCACATACTGGGGTTTCAGGCTTGATCCCCAGTAGGGGGCGTGCAGGTGACAGCCAATCAATGATGTTTCTCTCTTATCGATGCTTTTTATCTATCTCTCATTTCCTCTCTCTCTAAAAATCAATAAAAACATATTTTAAAAAATAGGTAAGGAAAATTAAAGTTATTTATCTCCCCCAAATCAGGGGTTAACTGTGGGGGCTCTGTAGAGAGTGGAAAGGACCCCCCTGTAATTGTTTGGAGATACAGCTACATAGTCTACGTAGACTTTTAAAAATGCTTCTATATTTTATTTTTTGTTTGTTATTTTTTGTTCTTTCTCTTATTTATTTTTTAAAATATATTTTTATTGATTTCAGAGAGGAAGGGAGGGGGAGAAAGAGATAGAAACATCAATGATGAGAAAGAATCATTGATTGGCTGCCTCCTGCATAGCCCACACTGGAGATCGAGCCCACAACCCTGGCATGCGCCCTGACCTTCTGCTCATAGGTGGATGCTCAACCACTGAGCCACACCAGCCGGGCCATAGCCTACACAGCTTCTGAGCAAGGGATTGGGAGGAGGTTCCTGCATTTGGGGAGCAGCTAACTAGCAACCTCCTCTGCCCCAGTAGATGAGACCGGGGCTTCACTGGCACCCAGGAACTGGGGCTGAAGGAGCCCCTTTGAGGTTTGATGGAGGAGCCTGCCTTCCATTTCTTCCCACTTTCCGGGTGTGGCTCCACACCCCGCGATGCAGGGTTACCTGCACCCTTCTTTTCCCAATCCACCAGACGCGCTCTGAATTTTCAGGAAAAACATCAATTTTGAAAATAAGAAGGTAATCTTTCAATGAATTCTATTTCCCGTGGGCAGTCCTGGCCTCATACAGACGCATCAGGGCCAAGCAGCCTGGCCTTGAAACCAGCACAGCGTTGGGGGCTGCACCTTTTGTTTTGTTTTGCTTTGTTTTGTGAGCTTCAAGTGCACCTTTGCCTGAGGAGCTGTGCACTCCACCCCCGGTTCAGGATGACCTTAGGGCCTCAGGCCTGCGGAGCTCTGTGGGCTGGGTGTGCTAAAAATAACTGTCGAGGCAAAAAAAAAATGTTGAAGCAGATTTAGGGGCTCTTGTGGAAAATGCAACACAGAAGCTGGGCCCTGGGTGGTTCTATTTAAAGATGATTATCATCTCATCCCGTCCTGCGGATTTCCATGGGAAGACTTTTTCTTCCCCAAGCCTGTAAGGGACTCACTGCCCCCACAACTCTCTGCAGAGCGGCAGCTGGCCAGGGAGACGGGAGCGTGGGGTGACCAGCAGCCCGTGCTTTAACTCCACAACTGTCCCTTTGAATGGAGGAAAGCGAAAATAAAGTTTTCAAGGCTAATTTCACAATTTTATCTTCTGTGAAAAGCTAAATCAACAAGGTTGTGAAAACTTACAAGCAGTTAAAACACTTTCACATCGTCCTCCCCTGAGAGAGGGAGAGGGGGAGGGAGGGAGGGAGGGTGGGAAAGAGAAGGAGAAGGGGGAGGAGGGGAGGGAAGGTGGGAAAGAGAGGGAGAGGGGGGAGGAGAAGAGAGAGGGAGAGGGAGAGAGAGAGGAAATCAGACTGCTTTGTTCAAAGCAAGGTCCAACACAAGCCTTTTTAAATTTCTTTTCCCTTTTTTAAAAAACACATCTGGACTCAATCTTTATACACCAGTGGACAAAAGCAATTAGACAGCTCTGCTTCCCATGTCATGATAATGAAGATCATATATTTTCCATGCTGTCTCAATCGCTTACCCGGCTCTGCTGAGAGCTTACATGGAATTTCAAATGCAGGTCTTTGCTTGACAGGACCGTTAGCGACCGGAGAGATAAGTGCTTCCGGAGGAGAGGAAGGTGGGCATCACAGGTGTGTGCCCCTAGGCCACCCCCCAAGGTTCCTAGCATGCCCTGCGGGGGGTGGGGGGTTGAGGATGGATTAGACTTGGTTCAGATGTGGCAAGCTGGTAGAGGAGCTTTCAGAGCAGGTGAAACTGGAACTCTCTCACTTCAGTGGTCAGGACTCCTGAGGTTGCAAGGGACAGAACTCAACACAACTCAGCCTAAGCAAGGAAGAGGATTGGTTCAGATACCTGGTTAATTTAAAGGGGAGAATCTGGTCAGACATAACTGATTCCAAGTTGTCCAACAATACCATCTTCTTTTCTCCTTTTTTATTTTTAATATATTTCTATTGATTTCAGAGAGGAAAGGAGAGGAAGAGAGAGATAGAAACATTAATGTTGAGAGAGAATCATTGATTGGTTGCCTCCTGCACGCTCCACACTGGGGATAGAGCTCACAACCCGGGCATGTGCCCTGATTGGGAATCAAACCCTGACCTCCTGGTTCATAGGTTAACACTCAACCACTGAGCCAGACCGGCTGGGTTCTTTTCTTCTTCTTCTTCTTTTCTCCCTCTTCCTCCTCCTCCTCCTCCTCCTCCTCCTCCTCCTCCTCCTCCTCCTCCTCCTCCTCCTCTTCCTCCTTCTCCTTCTCCCCCTCCTCCTCTTCCTCCTCCTTCTCCTTCTCCTTCTCCTTCTCCTTCTCCTCCTTCTCCTTCTCCTTCTCCTTCTCCTTCTCCTTCTCCTTCTCCTTCTCCTTCTCCTTCTCCTTCTCTTTCTTTTTCTTCTTCTCCTCCCAAGAATAGCCACTCCAGGGCAAAGGTTGCCCCAGGACCAATAGTCCCAGTGATAACTCTGGAGTTAATGCTCATTGAGTCACTGATTACAGGCTTGAGTCACTGGACCACTGCTGGAGATGGGCGTGGGTCAGCTCCATGAAACCATAGGATTGAGAACCAAAAGAAAATTGTGCTTCAGCGTCAGAAGAAGGGGGAGTGGATACAGGGTGCCATGGCTGGCTCCTAGGGGACCCTTGTGAGTCGGACATAGGCACCCCCTCCAGGTTGAAACAGCCTGGTGCTCCCACCATTTGGTGGGGAGGTGGATGGCACCCACCTTCCTCTGGGCAGAAACAGCCCCACACCAGGACACATGGTTGAGTGAGCAAAGCTGAAGCTGGATATGAACCCACTGTCTCCTCTTGTGCAGTGTGAAACCTGAGCCGCTGTAAGTGGTAGCCCTGGTGGGCAGGCAAAGCCAGCAGATGCCCTCAACACCCACCCCAAACCATCTGAAAAGAGGTCCCTCGCCCCAACTTTTCTTGCCTAACATGCTTAAGCTACGGCTTCTGCATAAGGGCATATGCATTAGCCATTTCACAGCTTACTGTCTGCTCAAGCTGGGGTGTGGGATGTTAGCCTGTGGAGGGGGTGCTGGAGTGGAAGGCCCAGACCCGGCTTGGTTGCCAGCTGTCCTTTACCACTGGGCATACTCACTCTAGTCCTGATGCTTTTTTGGGTCTCAACTTCCTCATGTGTAAGACAAGAGGACCCTCTTAAGTATCCTTCACTCCAACCAGAAGCTCTGATTGGGAAGAGAAGTCTAATGGTTTGGGGGTCTTCGCATGTGTCAACAAATACAATTCTTCTTTCTGCCCCTGCCCCCCCCCCCCCCCGAGATTATGAGAAATCAGCAACACCTCCAGGGTAATTTCCCTCCCCTACGCGGCACTGGTGACACACAACCCCACTTCATGCCTGTTAGGCAAATTAGTGCCCACTCACCAACCTGGGCTCCTGCAGAGGCGGGCTGGGGGCAAACACAGTGCCCATGGAGTGAAAATGCAGAGCAGAGCAGAGGGGCTCCTGTCCACAGGGTCAGGATTCACAGCCTGAGCAGAGGGAGGACCATGGAACAGGGCTTTCTGTAGGGGAGGAAGGGACCCTGCGCCGGAAACCCTACTTTTCCTGCTGCCCCAGGTAGCCCTGGTTGGTGTGTGTGTGTGTGTGTGTGTGTGTGTGTGTGTGTGTGTGTGTGGCTTCTTACTCATCTTACAGGTGGGCATTTAACCATCTTGCTTGCATTTTACAACAGTAAATTCTAGTGCCCACCACCGAGACACACATATCTTGACTCCTCTGCTATCTAACAGAAACAAACTTCCTCTTAGGCCCTTGTGCCTGGTCCCACCCATCCAGGCCTGGGAGAGCTGGAGGGGAGGCCGAGGTGAGCCCCTACCGGAGCTGCTGGGGGAGGGCTTGGGGACTGAGTGAAATGTCCTTCGGGGGAGTTGTTCTGCTTCTGTTTTACTGCTCACAGCCAAATCGGGTTTTCCAAGGCCTATAGATTAATTAGGGTCATTAGTCTGAGCGGGGTTAGGTAATGCCTATGGGTGCCACTGGGTGCCAGTAGTGAAGTATTCTGGGGTCCAAAACCAGTCACACACACACACACAAGGAATGAGTTCTAGGAATGTTTCCCGTTCTCCTGCAACAGCTCCTGGAGCTCAGCGCATACACGGCGAAACATAGTGATGATGATGCCTATAATCGTAGGGCATCTCTCAGTTCTCAAAGCTCTTCTCTATACAGGATGATCCAGCAGTTTAAGAGCTTGAACTAGTGAACTCCAATCTTCACTCCTCACCCAAGGGTATTTTTTTTCATTGATTTTTAGAGAGAGTGGAAGGGAGGAGGAGAGACAGAGAAAGAGAGAAGCATCAATGTGAGAGAGACACATGGATTGCTTGCCCCCTGGATGCACCCTGGGGCTGGGGATCCAGCCTGCAACTGAGGTATGTGCCCTTGACTGGAATAGAACCTGCAAGCCTTCAGCCTGTGGGCCGACACTCCGAGGCAAACCGACTAGGCCTCAAATCTTTCACTCTTGCAATGACTGAGGAAACTTCAGAAACGTACTTAACTTCCTGGAGCCTCAGTTTGCTTATCTGTAAAATGCAAGAAAATAATGGCTCTACCTTTACAAGTTTGAGAGAGTTCATTGCAACAATCCACGCTGAGCTCTTATAGCACACGGCCAGACGTAGAGCAGGGTTCAGTACGTGTTGGCGACTACTGTTATTAGCTGTGAACTCATTTGACTATGGGAACCGCTCTTTATGACGTCCGTGGAGCTGGGGTATTTTCTTCCTCTTTTGGTAAGTGAGGAAAGTGAGATTAGAAAGTAAAAAATAAGCATGGAGGCAGGCCGGGGGGAGGGGGTGAGAGAAAGAGGAGATGTTGGGACTCGGAGAGGGTGACATGTGCACGGGGCATGTGAGGGGACGGAGGCTCGCTCCTGCCACAGCAGCTTGGAGCTGCCTGCTGAGCTGCACCATGGCCTACAGATAACTGGCGCCCAGACAAGGCCATTTCTTTCTTTATTTTTAAAATATATTTTATTGATTTCAGAGAGGAAGGGAGAAGGAGAGAGAGCTAGAAACATCAATGATGAGAGAGAATCATTGATCAGCTGCCTCCTGCATGTGCCCTACTGGGGATCGAGCCTGCAACCAGGGCATGTTGCCCTGTCCAGGAAACAAACTGTGATCTCCTGGTTCATAGGTCATCACTCAACCATTGAGCCACACTGGTTGGGCCAGGCAAGGCTATTTAAAGGGGACCCACTTACAGAAGGGACTGCAGCTTTACAGTGACTAGAGAAGAAAAGCTTTGATTGGCATTTTATCCTGGAAAAAGATGCCAACATTATTATGAAAACAACTTTACCCCCTACCACAATTTAGATGGTGGTTTTAGCCATGTGCTAATTCTGAAAATAAATAAATAAATAAATAAATAAATAAATAAATAAATAAATAAAACATTGAATTTTTTTTCCCTGATAAAATTGTATGTTATTTCTTACTTCATTTTTAAATTTCACGTCACATTCATCAAGAGGCTCATTTTTTATTCCGTAAAATTATGTGATGGCCTCACTGATTTTCTAAGGCCTTTTCAGAACCCTTGTCATTCACATCGTCTCACCCTCTTCCCTTCCTGTTTTCTCTTTGGGAGCTGTTATCTGGCCTCACGGAGGCTTTGAGCAGGCCTGCTAAATTACTTTCTCGGACTTCATGAAACCCCGCGACTTTGCCAGATTTGCAATTTCACCTTATGACCTGATTTGCATTGAATCTGAATTGTAATTTTGGATGTTGCTACAAACCACAAAAGTGTTCCTGTAATGGGTGAAGACGGCTCCTAGTGTGAAGCAGGGAGAGACGTTATGTGAGTGTGGCCCGTGTTATGGGCCATTAGCACATGGCTTCACATTATGACAACTTTTGCTTCATGAGCAAGTCGTAACTGTATGCACTTGGGTGACAAAAACTCAGATAACAACCATCCTCTGAGTAGGAATGAAGCACATGGTTTTGATAAACACAGGGCCCTGTGTCCCAAAAGTGGCTAACATCCTCTTTATGTAGGCCAACGTCACACCAGGAGCGAAGGCAAGATATGATAGTAACGGATTCTATTTAACACATTGAACAAAATAGGAAACCACTAGTCTATTCTGATATAAATAAGTGACTCAATTGAAAGTCTGATGAGGACTAAAATATGTACATAGTTTCAATGGTTTCCACAGACTGCTTGTGAAAGGGAACAGAATCACTGTTGATGAGGGACCTAGCGGACACCCCTCTACTCGAGGGATCCAAGTGAGTATCGCCGGGACTGGGGAAAATGGAAATCATGCACCACACAGTAAGATGCAGTGAGAAGAATCCAGCGTCACTTCTACAATATTCCTAACCAAGATGCACTATTCCTGCCTACATCTAATCGTGAGGGAACATCAGGTCAAACCAACATCGAGGGGCATCTGTACATGTTGGGACTGTAATCTTCAAAAATGCCAAGGACATAAAAATCAAGGAAACAATGAGGAGCTGTGCCAGACTGAAGATGCCCAAAAGGACATGACAGCTGATGCACATGTGATTCTGGACTGGACCCTTTTGCTACGAAAATGGTGTTATGGGGATAGTTGGCAAACCTTGCATGGGGCAACTTACCAATGTTAATTTCCACAAGGGTTGTGCTGTGTACTAGGAGGATGTCCCCTTTGTTTGTGGGGAATGCATACTAAAAATTTCAGGGCATTTACTCTCAAATGGCCCAGGTACAAAAATGCTGTTTGTACTGTACTTGCAACTTTTCTGTAACTTTGGGATTGCTTTTTGAACAAGAGCAAGGAAGGAGGTCATTTTCACTGAGCAGCTGGCAAATTCACCCCGGACACAGGGATGGAGTTAAGAGCAGTGCTAGGGGATGGAACCCGCTGATCTGTGTTTTGGGAAGATGCCTGTCAGCTGTGTGTAGGGTGGGCATTGGGGAGGAAGGTCGAGGTAGGGCTAAGGAGACTAGAGACCGATGATAAGGGCTTGAGCTCGGACAGTGACAACATGCAAAGTAGAAGACAGATTTGAGACCTGTTGAGTAGGGAAGACTTCTTAAGATTTGGAGAAAGGAGAAAGGAAGGGGATGAGAACAACGGTTTCAAGCCTCAGAGAGAGGATGGTGTGGGATCGGCAGTGAATTGGGGGTCTCGGGGAGTGGCTTGGGCAGGGAGGTGGTGGGTGCTGTTTGGGCATGTTGAATATGAGAGCAGTCTGGCCATGACATTGGGCTACCCACTCATCTCCAAGGTATCCATCAAGCAATGTAGCTCATCTTTCCAGAGGTGGATTTGAGGTCTTTTTTTAAAGCAACTTGTTGATTTTTAGAAAGAGAGGAAGGGAGAGGGAAAGATAGAGAGAGATATCAATGTAAGAGCATAACATCAATCTGCTGCCTCCCGCACGCCCCCTGCCAGGGATTCAGCCCGCAATCCCGGCATGTGCCTGAGCAGGAATCGAACCAGCAACCTTTCAGTGCACAGGAGGATACTCTGCCAACTGAGCCACATGGACCAGGCGGATTTGAGATCTTGGTGTGACATTTTCACTGAGACACTGGGAATAAATGAAATATGGAACCAGGAAGAAAGATCACAGAAAGCAGGATGGATTTGGGAGTTATTTGCTGAGAAGCCAAGAGAACAACTAAGATTAGTGAGTGAGAACATGGGGCAGGGAGGGGAGGCTTTGAAAAAGGTTGAGGAGAAGGAGCCTGTGAAGGAGGCAAAGAAGAGTGTGGCTAGGGAGGGAGGAGGGAAGCCAGTCTTACTGTGATTTAGTAACATGAATGTGGACCCCAAATTCTCTTCTGTCCCACTGAGAAAAATCCATCAGATCACAGGGGCTTCCTACTTACTTTCTGACATTCTAGCTTCTGCTGTTATTTTTTCTTATAAAGTAACCCTTACGGTTGAAAGTAGACCACAACATACCCACAATCTACATAATTCCCTCGTGCCCGGTTTTGACAGAAGACTTGGTCAAGCAATTACCAAGGAGGAGGCCCAGTGTAGCCATTCAGACCAGTTGCATAACTGGTCTGTGCCTCACTTTCCCCATCTGTAATATGGGGTAATAATAATTCCTATTCCTAGAATTGTTATGAGAGTTAAAGGTGATAATGTCTGATAACTACTTGGAATAGTGGCTGGCACTATACAGTGTATGCATTATTAAATAAATGTGAACCATTAAATGGGCTGCTAACTCCATGTGGTCCACCCACAGATATTTAAATTGTCCTTGCTATTTCAGTGAGTGACACATAAGTTAGACTTTCACAAGCATATTTTCTGCAGGCCCGAAACTTTTTGTAAAATGCAGTACCACTTTCCTTGCCATAACCTCCAACTCTCTTTTTAAAAAATATATTTTTATTGATTTCAGAGAGGAAGGGAGAGGGAGAGAGAATCATTGCACACGCCCTACTGGAGATCCAGCCCACAACCTGGGCATGTGTCCTTGACCGGAATCAAACCTGGGACCATTCAGTCTGCAGGCCGATGCTCTATCCATGGAGCCAAACCAGCCAGGACAGGCCTGAAACTTTTGATGCCCATAGGACAGTTCAGCCATTCACTGGCTGGTGGATTGGAGCCCAAGTGGTTGATGTCAAGAATCCAAAACTGCTCTCACATACATGGCCATGGAGGTGATCCTAAAGCAGGGGCTGTAGGAGGAGAGAGGAGAACCTGAATCCCTGGGAGGATTGTCCTCTTGGACATTTCCCTTCCCCCATCTCAGCTCCCAGTAATCTAGTGAAGCCGTGCTTCTCAGACTATAAGGTGCAAACACGTGACCTGAAGATCTGTTAAGATGCAGATTCTGCCCAGCTTGTGTGGCTCAGTGGTTGAGCGTCAACCTATGAACCAGGAAGTCATGGTTTGATTCCCGGTCAGGGCCCATGCCTGGGTTGCAGACTCAGTCCCCAGTACGGAGCGCGAAAGAGGCAGCTGATTAGTGATTCTCTCTCATCATTGATGTTTCTCTCTCTCCTTCTCCCTTTCTCTCTGAAATCAGTAAAAAATATCTTTTTAAAAATGCAGGTTCTGCTACAACATGGATGAATTCTGAGGACACTGTGCTTAGTGAAATCAGCCCATCACATAAAAACAAATGTATGTTTCTGCTCATAAGAGGGGCCTAGTGTATTCAAATTCAGAGAGACAGAAATAGAATGCTGGTTGCCAGGGGCTGGGTGTAGAGGGGATGGGAGTCGTTGTTTAGTGGGCACAGAGTTTCAGTTTTGTAAGATGAAGAGTTCTGTGATGATGCTTGCAAAACCCTGTAAATGTACTCAAAATCACTGAGCAGTAACTCTTAAAAAATGGCTAAGATGATAGATTTCATATGTGAATTGTACCACCATTACATTTTTAAAAGTAAAAATGCAGCTTCCGGTTCCGTGGTCCGGGGTGGGGCCTGAGATTCTGCATGTATAAAACGCCCAGGTGAGGCGGATGCAATGTGGATCCCACGTTGAGTGGCAAACTACTGCTAAGCTTAGCCAGGTTCCTTAGATCAGTGGTTCTCAACCTTGGCTTCACATTAGAATCTCCTGGGAATCTTTTTAAAATCCTGATTTCTGGGCCTCATCCTCCGGAAATTCTGTTTCTTTGTTATGTAGTGGGGCCACAACATTAGTAATGAATCTTTTTAAAATCCTGATTTCTGGGCCTCATCCTCCGGAAATTCTGTTTCTTTGTTATGTAGTGGGGCCACAACATTAGTAATGAATCTTTTTAAAATCCTGATTTCTGGGCCTCATCCTCCGGAAATTCTGTTTCTTTGTTATGTAGTGGGGCCACAACATTAGTAATGAATCTTTTTAAAATCCTGATTTCTGGGCCTCATCCTCCGGAAATTCTGTTTCTTTGCTATGTAGTGGGGCCACAACATTAGTAATGAATCTTTTTAAAATCCTGATTTCTGGGCCTCATCCTCCGGAAATTCTGTTTCTTTGTTACTAATGTTGTGGCCCCACCCCATAACAAAGAAACAGAATTTCCGGAGGATGAGGCCCAGAAATCAGGATTTTAAAAAGATTCCCAGGTGATTCTAATGTGCAGCCAAGGTTGAGAACCCCTGCCCTTAGTTCCTTTTTAACAAGCCCAGCACCTGCTTTGCATTAAAGCTAGAGTAACTATTTGAATGAAATGGAAATGGAATTGGACTCGAAGCCCTTTGAGAACTCTGACCTCCTCATTCTACACTCAGAGATGCTGCCAAGAAAGCCTCCATCACAAAAGGCACAATCACAGCAAAATACTTCTACGGTCAGAATTATTTTCTGGTCCTCGGAGGCTGGCCTACGAACTAGAAAATTATCTGCAGCCCAATGGCTCACCTGGTCAGTTGGTATGGGGTTCTTATAACAGGTTTAGCCTGCAACTTTCTTTGGTTAGCCCATGGACAGAGGACCACCTCTGTGATGTTCCCTGCTTATCTCCAGGTCCTAGCACAGTAACTAGTGCATAGTAGGTGTTCAATACATACTTTTTGAATGAAAAGAATTAACATGGCCTGGCCAGTGTGGCTCAGTGGTAGAGTGCTTGCCGGGGTTCAGCCCCAGCGGGTCCAGGGGTTCCCAAAGGTGTAGACGGAGTCGGCGAAGAAGGAAGGACATGGAGGCAGTGTTCAGGTGATCATCATAGCCAGGTTCTCTTGTCAGGGTCTCCAGCCAGGTTCGGTCCAGGTTCTCCAGTCAGGTTCAGTGTCCAGGTTCCAGTCAGGTTCTCCTGCCAATCTCTGTAGTCAGGTTCAGTCCAGGATCCCTTACCATGTTCTCCCGCTAGGCTCTGTCTCTAGGCTCCAAAGCCAGTCCCTCTCCAGGATCCTCCGGCATGCTCTCTCCAGCGAAGTTCTTCTGTCTCTAGGCTCCGTGTAGGTTCTGTCTTCTTGATTCTGTTCTAAGTTCTGAGTGTTTCTGTCTTGTTACAACTGTATTTATACCAGTTGATTCAATCCTATCAATCTCTATTACAAAGGTTAGGGCGTTTCTTATCTCCATTCCAGGGAGAAAAGATTATGTAGTTTAAGCATGATTGTTCGTAGTTAAAGGGATTAATTACCCACCTGGCACTTAGTTGAGGGGTTTTATTCCCTCCCTAACTTCAGGGGAAAATCCCTACCTGGGGAAAACAACCTTTCTCAGAGACCTTGGTTAAAACACATAGTGCCAAGAAGGTGAGCAAACATATTAAGAACAGTATGCCATATATGCCAGGTCCCTTGAAACAGCAAGCATGGACCGGCTCCCGGCAAATTCCCCCTTTTTTATTTTTTAAAAGCAGGCATTAAAAAGAAAAACCTCAAACGCTCTCTTGTATCCATTTTAAGAGTAGGATTGGCGCTTTCTGCTATTACCTGAGTCCTGATCTATCACCCCAGGGAGAGCTTGCCAATCCTGCACTTTCCTGGGGTGGAAAGGCTGCAGTGGGGTTAAGGATAAGGCTCCTTGGGCCTACCTTCTCCCATGCCTCTACATTTACCTTTCCGGCACCTTTCCTTCCTCAGAAAAGCATGGACGTATTTCTTGTATAAAATGTTCTGTCTGACTGGGAGTAACCTTAATTCCTCTGCTAACAAGCATATATGTTAAAAGATCAATACGGAGTCTTTTTTCTTTAGACTCAGTATGGCACATCTTCTTAATCTAAAGATCAATACAGAGTCTTCTTTCTTTGGACTCAGTATGGCACATCTTCTCAATCTAAGAATCAATACAGAGTCTTCTTTCTTTGGACTCAGTATGGCACATCTTCTCAATCTAAGTTCTGTACTATCCACCTTCTTACCCTACTTATCCTCTATAGGGGGGTCTGTAGCACCCTGGTGGAGTCCTATCCGTCCCGAGTGTGGGGGTTCTCAATGGGGGGGGGCTTACCTAGGGGAATCCTTTTCCAGGTGTTCCCAAAGGTGTGGACGGAGTCGGCGAAGACTATCCACCCTCTTCCTACGGTGGAGTCTGATCCGTCCCGAGTGTGGAGGTTCTCAATGGGGCGGCTTACCTAGGGGAATCCTGTTCCATGGGTTCCCAAAGGTGTGGACGGAGTCGGCGAAGACTATCCACCCTATTCCTACGGTGGAGTCCGATCCGTCCCGAGTGTGGGGCGCTTACCTAGGGGTCCCTGTTCGGGCGCCATATGCCGGGGTTCAGCCCCAGCGGGTCCAGGGGTTCCCAAAGGTGTAGACGGAGTCGGCGAAGAAGGAAGGACATGGAGGCAGTGTTCAGGTGATCATCATAGCCAGGTTCTCTTGTCAGGGTCTCCAGCCAGGTTCGGTCCAGGTTCTCCAGTCAGGTTCAGTGTCCAGGTTCCAGTCAGGTTCTCCTGCCAATCTCTGTAGTCAGGTTCAGTCCAGGATCCCTTACCATGTTCTCCCGCTAGGCTCTGTCTCTAGGCTCCAAAGCCAGTCCCTCTCCAGGATCCTCCGGCATGCTCTCTCCAGCGAAGTTCTTCTGTCTCTAGGCTCCGTGTAGGTTCTGTCTTCTTGATTCTGTTCTAAGTTCTGAGTGTTTCTGTCTTGTTACAACTGTATTTATACCAGTTGATTCAATCCTATCAATCTCTATTACAAAGGTTAGGGCGTTTCTTATCTCCATTCCAGGGAGAAAAGATTATGTAGTTTAAGCATGATTGTTCGTAGTTAAAGGGATTAATTACCCACCTGGCACTTAGTTGAGGGGTTTTATTCCCTCCCTAACTTCAGGGGAAAATCCCTACCTGGGGAAAACAACCTTTCTCAGAGACCTTGGTTAAAACACATAGTGCCAAGAAGGTGAGCAAACATATTAAGAACAGTATGCCATATATGCCAGGTCCCTTGAAACAGCAAGCATGGACCGGCTCCCGGCAAGTGCTGACCTATGAACCAGGAGGTCATGGTTCGATTCCCGGTCAGGGCACGATTCTCAGTAGGGGGCATGCAGGAGGCAGCCAATTAATGATTCTCATCATTGATGTTTGTATCCTTCTCTCCCTCTCCTTTCCTCTCTGAAATAAATAAAAATATATTTTAAAAAAAGAAAATAGCTAATACATATATAGGGCTTATAAGGCAATGTTCTGAGAATTTTATATGGTAGATTATATTTTCCAAAGAAGTCCATAAAATACCTCCATCCTACATGTTCATCTAATGTAACATTGATATTCCTCTCATCAAGGAGTGGAATTTATGTCCCCTCCCCTGAACCTGGAGTGACTCAGTATGGATCAAATGGGCACTTAAAAAGTAAAGGACTTTTGCACCAGTTTGTGTATGTTATATCATTGGAGAAAAGATCTTTCTAGAAGTGGAGTGTATCTGCTTCCTGTATCAGTCAATGATTGCCACAGAAGGGCTGCATGGCAAGCCCCCATCAGTGGACTTACAGTACTTTATTCTCATGGATCTGTGGGTTCCCTGGGGGTTGGTGGAACCAGATTGTGCTCCTCTGGGTGGTTTGGTTTGGCTGCATATGTCTGTCTTCTATCCCAGAACCAGTGGGCTAGCCTACGTATGTTCTCATGGCTCTGGCAAAGACTCAAGAGATCAAGGCAAATCACCCAAATGCGTTTCAACCCTCCCCCAGGATCACATCTTCTTATACGCCAGTGATTTAAAAAAACAACAAAAAACCTCATGGCTGAACCCACAGTCAGGGGCTGGGGAAGACAGAGGATATTTTTAACAATAGTCACACCCTTTGAAAAATGTTAACAACCCACAGAGATCTTACACATATGTGTTAACCATTTCCTGATTCCATTCAATACCCTGCACACATTCTCTTCAAAGGCTGCGTGGTCCTGCATCATACGAATGTATCAGAATGCATTTCATCGCTCCCCAGTGGTGCAACACTTAGGTTGCTTCCTACTATTGTGGCTGTAATCAATATCTATATATATAAAAGCCTAAGCGACCGCCGAAACCGGTTTGGCTCAGTGGATAGAGCGTCGGCCTGCGGACTGAAAGGTCCCAGGTTCGATTCCGGTCAAGGGCATGTACCTTGGTTGCGGGCACATCCCTGGTAGGAGATGTGCAGGAGGCAGCTGATCGATGTTTCTCTCTCATCGATGTTTCTAACTCTCTATCTCTCTCCCTTCCTCTCTGTAAAAAATCAATAAAATATATTAAAAAAAAAAAAAAAAAAGCCTAAGCAACCGTGTGACCATTCGACTGCCTGACCGGTAGCTATGATGTGCACTGACCACCAGGGGGCAGACACTCAGTGCAGGAGCTGCTGAGTGACAGCAACTTTGCAGGGTGTCCTCTCGCACCCCAGGACCACTCGGGGAGATGTAGGACTGACGGTTTCAGCCCGATCCCCGCAGGCCAGGCCTAGGGATCCTACTTGCCTGAGGGACCCCGCTTACTCCACAGATGCCCTTGAGCCACAGTGTCACCCGAGTGGGGCCGGCCAGGGAGGGGCCACAGGAGGTTGGCTTCAGGGCATGTCCAGCCCGTCTTGCCCAGCTCCGCCCTGCCTGTCACCTTCTAATTAATTTCCTTTCAATGTGCATGAATCTGTGCACCAGGCCTCTAGTATTACAATAGACATCTATACTCAGAAGTCTTGGCTGACATTTCCTGATTCTTTTCTTGGGATAAATTTCTAGAAGTGGAATTTCTAATCAAAGATACTCACATTTTAAGGCAGTGAATAGTGAGTGTCAACGCCAGAGAGGATGGTTTGAACTCCCACTTAGAGAGAACACACCAACTGGTCACCATAAGCAGACACTCATATGCTAATTAAACTCTTCATTGCAAAACGTGAACGTGGCTTTTAGCTTCAAGTGAGTTTGAAGGGCATAAGCCAGTTTTGCCTAGGACTGATCACCCAGGAAAAGGAAAAAGGTAAGTTTTCCTGGGGAGAGAGATTGCGTGCTGGGACCCGTGTTAACTTTGCAGAAACTATGGAGGATGCAGAAGGATCGGACACGCGCTCTGTTCTGGGGAACTATTTATTTTCTGTAACAGAATTTGATGACTAAACCACACTTGGGAAAAAGATATATTACATTTGTTTTTTAAAAATTAGATTGAAGTTGTGGGTCTCCACTGTCAAGGTTGGTGAGAAGTCCAAATCAATCCATTTGAGAGGCTTCACACACACACACTCACACACACACACACACACACACACACACACACACACACACACACACACACTATCTCTTTTTCTCTCTCCCTCACTGTCCCCAGCCACCATATACATGGTGCTCTGGTTGTGCACTGAACACCTACAGAGCGAGTTACACCATAGACTGTGATATGAAATGGAAATGGAATTGGAGATGCATCTCTTCTGGAGATGCTGCAATGCAGTGTAATGCCCTCCACTCCACCCCACGTGGGTTGTACAAGAACTGTGGGGCGGAGGCCAGGCAGGAAATTGGAGGTGTGGCACCTGTTTGGTTCGTTTAAGTTTCTCTGGGCCCAACTCAGCCATGGGGATGTTCCCTGATCCTCTCCACAGAGCCCAGTCCCCATAGGCATCCATCCACCCAGCCACCTCTGTCCCTGGTCCTGCTCCCTCAGGATGGTATGCTAGAACACGCCAGGTTCTAAAGACCACTGGAGTGCTGATGCTCTCTTTCATTCTTTTTTTTTTTTAATAAAAATTAAAATATTGATTTTAGAAAGAGAGGAAAGGGTAAGAGAGGGAGAGGAAAAAGAAGAGGAAGAGGGAGAGGGAGAGAGAGAGAGAGAGAGAGACAGACACGCATCAATTTGTTGATCCTTGTATGTGTCCTGACCGGGCCTTAAACCTGCAACCTTGGTGTAGCAGGATGATGCTCTACAGCAGCAGTTCTCAACCTGTGGGTCGCGACCCCTTTGGGGGTCGAACAACCCTTTCACAGGGGTCACCTAAGACCATCGGAAAACACATATATAATTACATATTGTTTTGTGATTAATCGCTGTGCTTTAATTATGTTCAGTTTGTAACAATGAAATTGGGGGTCACCACAACGTGAGGAACTGTATTATAAAGGATCGTGGCATTAGGAAGGTTGAGAACCACTGGTCTACAGGATGAGCAATTCGGCCAGGGCCCTCTTTCACTCTTGCTTCAGCTCACGACCACCATCTCCTTTCCCTCCAATGCTTCAGATCAGTCCCTTTGGTGGGTCTAGCAGGGGCTGAAAACTCAGGTGCTTCCAAGAACAGGCAGGTGCATAAATGAGCGATGCAGGTGGTATGAGACCTTGGTGAGTGGTGGGCACGGTGCTAAACTGGAAGGTGCTTGACGTGTCCAAAGGGGACCGGCGTGACTTGGATCCTGCCAATCGGTGCCTCGTGAAAATAGGGGCCTGGCGCTGCAAATTGTTGAGTTTTTCAAGAGAACTCAGAGATTCAGATTTTTCATGGGAAATCTCCCTCATTTAAAAAATTGGAACTCATTCATATTTGAAATCCATATAAAATCCTTCCAGGCCCGTATAAAAGAGATCCCGAGCCCCCAGGTTATGGTGGCCTGTGTCTCAGAAAACACCAGGCGGCTTCCCCTTTCCCCCCACAGAAAACACACAAAAGGGCTGTTAACTCTCTGGGGCAAAAGGAAGTCAGACTTCCAGGACACAAAGGCCACCTTCTCCAGGGCAGGGAGGCGGGAGGGGGTGGGGGAAATACTTTTCATTCTTTCTGGAGGAGCCAAGGAGAAACAACTCCTTTCTCCGTGGATGTGGTTAACAGAGTGCGTTACAGTCGCGATCATGTGGATGGCTGTTAGCTGGAGAGTCAGATATAAATAACGACGTGCAATAATTACACGGTAGCAGTCAAACAGGCCCAGAGCACGGGCCAGCCGGCCTGGGGCACAGAGCAGACGGACACCCCGAGGTGGGAAGGCAGGCTGTGCTGCAGGGTCATGGAGGCAGCTGGCTGGGAGGCTGGGCCAGACTGAGCGTGGAGGCTCAGGGTTAGGTGGAGACACGTCTGTTTTTTACTTTTTAGGAGTGAAGGGCCGGCTAGGGCTTCCTATCAGGGGTGTGGCATGACCAAGGTCACGGGTTCAGAGAACCATCTTGCTGACCAAGGCTGGAGTCAGGGTGGATTCGGAGGGAAAGGAAGGGGATGGAAGTGGGAAGACCGGTTCAGGAGCCGTGGAAACCGTCCAGGTATGAGCTAAGGGCTGATGCGGGTGTGGGTGGGGAGAGAGGAAGGGGCAGTCATGGGCACTGTTACAAAAGAAGAACTGGCAGGAAGTGAGACACCAGGGAGGGGAAGCAATCAAGATCACAATCTGGGCGGCTTGGCGCTCCCTTCCTCTCCCAGGCCCCTCGGGAGGGTGGAGGGGGGAAAGTGACGGTTCCGAATGAAGAGGTTCCTACCTTTCTGTGCTCACCTCACAAAGCACAGAGAATGGGACTAGTTGTCCCCTTTCCACACCGACCGTGTTTTAGAGCTGTGCAGTTCTGACCCATACAGTCGCTCACGTTGTAATGTCCCTGACACCACGATACGGCTACCAACTCATGGCGCACCAGAGTTTAAATGGTGGGTGTCATGTTCCCACAAAATTTAGATGTTGAAGTCCTAACATCCAGGACCTCAGAATGTGTCTGTGTGTGGACATACGGTCTTTAAAAAGGTGATCAGACTAAAGGAGGCCTTCAGGTGGGCCTTAATTCAATATGATTAGTGTCCTTAAAAGGAGAGGAGATTAGGACACACACACACACAGGGAGGGAAGAGCTTATAAAGACACACGGAGCAGACAGCCACCTACCAGGTGTACCAGTTAATAATGCGGATTTTTTTCAATAGATGGGGTTACACATATGTTGATATAGATGCGATTTGATATGTATGCTATTTTGTTGTATTGACAACAAGCTTCAAAACTTCACATGTCAAATTTTCTGAAGATGTTAAATCATAGACATTTTTATGCTTAAAAATGTCAAATTTCGTGGCAAAAAAAGAACATTTGCGGGAAGTTTTAATTCATTACTTTATTTTGAAGAAAAGTGCTGCTGAAAGTTATCGTATACTTCTGGAAGCTTATGGTGAACTTGCTCCATCTCAAGATTCTTGTGAACGCTGGTTTGAACGCTTTAAAAGTGATGATTTTCTATGTGAAAGACAAAGAACGTCCAGGTCAACTGAAAAAGTTTGAAGACCAACAATTACAAGCATTATTGGATGAAGATGCGCGTCAAACTCAAAAACAACTTTGCAGAAAGATTCAATGTTGCTCAGCAAACAATTTCTGATTGTTTACAAGCAATGGGAAAGATTGTAAAGGAAGGAAAGTGGGTGCCACATCAATTGAACAAAAGACAAATGGAAAACTGAAAAGTCATCAGTAAAATATTGCTTCAACAGCACGAAAGAAAGTCTTTTTTGCATCGAATTATGACTGGTGATGAAAAGTGGATTTACTTTGAGAATCCCAAATGCACAAAATTATGGGTTGATCCAGGTCAACCATCAACATCGACTGCAAGGCCAAATTGCTTTGGAAAGAAGACAATGCTCTGTGTTTGGTGGGATCAGGAAAGTGTGGTGTATTATGAGCTTGTAAAACTAGGTGACACCATTAATACTGATCGCTACCGACAACAAATAATCAATTTGAACCACGCCATTATCGTAAAACCACCAGAATGGGCCAGAAGACTCGGCAAAGTAATT
Source organism: Myotis daubentonii (assembly GCF_963259705.1). Classification (NCBI taxonomy): domain Eukaryota; kingdom Metazoa; phylum Chordata; class Mammalia; order Chiroptera; family Vespertilionidae; genus Myotis; species Myotis daubentonii. The sequence continues at coordinate 41,096,660 of NC_081853.1, read as the reverse complement.
TTGCTTCATGATGACACACCATCACACCCTTCAAAACCAGTTAAAGACGTGTTAAAAGATCTTGCCTGGGAAGTATTAACCCACCGGCCGTATTCACCAGACCTTGCTCCTTCAGATTATGTTCTGATCGATGGCACACGCACTTTCTGAGCAGCACTTCAAAACGTACTAAGAAGTGGAAAATTGAGTTTCTGAAAGGTCTGCCTCAAAACAAGAAAAGTTCTATTGGGACGGTATCCACAAATTACCTGAAAGATGGAGGAAATGTGTAGCTAGCGATGGACATTACTTTGAATAAAGCACTTTTGATGTTTCTCTTGAAATTATCGTGGTTTTTTAAATTTTATTACAAAATCCAAATTATTCACCGGTAAATGGTCAATCCGCATTAACCAGTACCGGTTAATAATTCGGAGTGACCTTTTACCGGTTAGTAATGCGAATACCGGTTAATAATGCGGATACCTGCAAGGGCAGCCCTAGCAAATGAACATGGTGGGGTTTATTCTTTCTTAGTGGTACATGCCATGGCGGTGTGTCTTAACATTGACATAACCTAAGCACCTGAGAGTCTATGAATGAAGGTGCTTCATCAATGTCCCTGTTGTGACTTACTGTCCTTGCTCACATAAAGTTCACTCTGATTAAGGTAACTATGTAATTTACCTTTCAAACTGGGATAATTTTGAGAATGAACAGGGAGGAGTTGCGATTGATAACTGCTCAGGGGCAGCAGGGGTAAGCTGGCACTGTCCTAGGTGTACGGACCTTTCATAACCCTGTAGCCCTCAGGGGAGAGCCTGCCATTCATCTTAGAGGCCACCTCAGCCCCAGATCTCTCTCTGCGTGCCATGCCCCAGGCCACCACCTGCCCTAATGATGGCACAATGACATCACCCACAGAAACAGAGAAGCCAGAAGTTCTTTGGTGACAAAGATAGCCCTGGATACAGCGTAGGTCTTATTTAAATACCAGAAAAAATACCTTGGTGGCGTAATTGGACAAACTCCCCGAAGGCCCTGATGTCCTAAGCAAATCTTTCCCAACTGCTCGGCCACAATGTGGGAAATTCCCCAGGGCTTCCTCTTTTGAGTTTATGCATCAAGAAGTCTTATAAAAACCTGAAAGCAAAAATATACCCGTGAAAAGTGACAATACCTCAAGCTCGTAAACCTTAACTTACACGGGCTAATCAGGGAGAACCATCGACTGAGCACTAACTACGTGTTTTTTAGTTTTAAAATGTGTTTTTATTGATTTTTTTTTTTTAAAAAAAGAAAGGGATAGAGCGATAGAAACATTGATGAGAGAGAAAGATCATAGATTGGCTGCCACCTGCACACTCCCTAATGATGAAAGAGAATCATTGATCGGCTGCCTCCTGCACACCCCCTAATGGGGATTGAGCCCACAACTGGGCATGTGCCCTGTCTGGGATCAAACCTTGACCTCTTGGTTCCTGGGTCAATGCTCAACCACTGAGCCACAGCAGTGGGCTAACCACGTGTTTTAGATACATCATCTCATGTAATTCTCCCAGCAGACCCACTGGGGTAAAGGTCACTATTTCATTTCTCACCGGAAGAAACTAGGACTCAGAGAGATGAAGGGACCAGTGGCAGATCCCTTGACGCTGAGTCTGAGCCTCTTCCCCTCTGCTGTGCAATGTCCTTGCGTCCTCTCTTTTCTTTCCTTCTTCCTGAACTAACTGTCATATGTTTACCCGGCTTGCAAACGCTTTCTGTAGTTCTCAGTTCGAGTGCTTCATAACAAACAAGGGCTGGGAGGAAAGGAGCGAGCTGAAAACGAGAGATGAAGGAACACGTGTGCTGGTTCTGCCTCATGCTGGCCCTGAATTTGTCGGGTTGCATTTCCCAGAAACTAGTTCAAATACTGCTATTTGGTACTGAATTGGAGGAGACAGGCAAACACCCCCCATAGTTTCCTTTTCTTTCAGGAGGCAATTATCTTAGAGTTGATGGTTTAAATGTTACTAGGGTTCCAAGAAGCTCAGGAAAAGACATGCCGAGTACCAATCTATCACTTTAATACAACGTCAGATCATACAACTGGACAGAATTACTTATTTTTTCTTATTCCAATGCTCTGGTGAAGCAATGTTTTTATTCTATGTCAGTAAAAAAAAAAATCACTCTAACACATTTTCAGAGTTACAGATGCTGATAATAAAATGCTAGGGTGAAAATCAAAATAGAGACCTGGAAATGCAAGGCCTGGGTTTTCCTACATCAAGGAGACTCTCCCATTCCCCTACATGTTCCCGCTGGAACAGAACTGTCAAATGCCTCGCACATCATATGCACTGCATAGCTCTGCCCTTTCTGACTGACTCAGCTTTTGCCACTGGCAGAAATCTGCATGTCATGTTCTCGCTCTTGCTCGTTGAGCTTTTTGAAAAAGAAGTTCCACTTTGCTCCTTCTTCCGTGACTATATTGAAAGAGGTAAAGTCAAGCTTTCAGATGGAGACAATATAGGCATTGCGGTTGTTTAAGAAGATATATGAATAATAGCTACCAACAGAGACAAATGATGCCATCTTTGAATTGCCGTTTCCTTCTGGAATTTACTAGTAGCTGGAGCCCAGAGCCCTATTACTTAGAGGCAACTTGGTGGAAACCTTGGTAGTTCCACGTTGGCTTCCAGGCCCCTGGAAGTGTAAAACTGAGGGTGTGCAAAACTGAGGGTGTGCAAAACTGAGGGTGTGCAAAACTGAGGGTGTGACAGGCGCTCTCTAAATCAGGGGTGGGGAATGTCTGGCCCTCGGGCCTTATAAGGCTCAGGAGCTCATTGGGTCTGGCCCTGCCAAGGCTTTAGGGGTGCGTTAATGAAATGTTTGACCGAATATAGCAGGCTCATTGTTAAGTTGATAATTTTGTAAGGCCCGTGGCTGATGTTATGAATATCCAAATGGCCCTGGGCAGAAAAAAGGTTCCCCACCCCCGCTCTAAATGCTCCACAATGCTGCTGGAGAGAGGGGAAGGGAGGGAGGGAGGGAGGGAGGGAAGAAAGGGAAGATGGAAGGCAAGGAGGAAGGGAGGAAGGTATTTCCTGGAAGAGCCTAATTTTCACTCGTAGTGGCTAATGAAACCTGAAGAAGTAAAACCCAAACCAGATTTGGGTGAAGGTCCAGACAACATGGTGTCACCCAGGGTTTAATCACTGGCCCGCGGGTACTCATGCTCCACTCCTATGTCCCCTAATTCCTTCCTTCCTCCTGGCACGTCATAGCACCTTCACCAGATGGTAGGCCCTGAGAAGGGAGACTCAACTCAGGAATTTATCTTTTGGGGTTTCAGCAGCTCTCGAATCTCTCAGTGAGGGACAAGGCTGAAAAGGATAGTTAGAATTAGTTATTTAGATGCTCTCAGGTGGATATAATGAAGGAAGTTTTCCTGCTCTGAGGGACTTGAGAAGTGGGCCTGGTTAAGAGAAGAGAAGGCGGCACAGGAGTGGCAATGACAGAGAACAAAGACTGATGCTAGGACCTTCCAACCAACGTCCACCACAGGAGATGGGTCGCTTTGAGAATCCCTGGCAAGTTTGCACCAAAGCTACCAATGTCACCCCATCTTTCTTTACGTCTTGGCTTTTAACAATTGGTGAGACAGAGGCAGGAGGTGAGGAGCTCTGCAACCAGTGGATAATGACCCAGGCAAAACTTTGGGGGGCGGGGCGCGGAAGAGGGAGGGCAGGTAGCGGGGTGCGGAAGAGCCTGGAGCGGCCATTCTCCCCACTTAGGAGCCTGCTGCCTCTATAATTGCTCACTGTTTTCTCTTTTCAGCTTTTTCCATAAAAGCGAAACTCCTCCTCAGATTTCTTGGGTTATGAAAACAGCACTCATGTAGGCTTTTGTCAAAGAGCAAGGGTAACACAAATGTGAGAAAAGTGGGGGATACCTGTACTGGGGTTCAGTGAAACCATACTTTGAAGTCTGAGATCCATTTCCCATTTTTGTAAAAAGGTGAGCTTGACCTTTTTTTTTTTTTTTTAAATATATTTTATTGATTTTTTACAGAGAGGAAGGGAGAGAGATAGTTAGAAACATCGATGAGAGAGAAACATCGATCAGCTGCCTCCTGCACATCTCCCACTGGGAATGTCCCCTCAACCCAGGTACATGCCCTTGACCGGAATCAAACCTGGGACCTTTCAGTCTGCAGGCCGACGCTCTATCCACTGAGCCAAACCGGTTCCGGCGAGCTTGACCTTTTTAACTCTGATATTTTGTCAGGGTATAAGTGTGTGTGCATAATTCTTTTTTAAAGAACCTTTGTTCTTTTTTTAAAAAAAAAAAATTATTTTATTGATTTCAGAGAGGAAGGGAGAGGGAGAGAGAGATAGAAACATCAATGATGAGAGAGAATCATCGATTGGCTGCCTCCTGCACGCCCCACACTAGGGATCGAGCCTGCAACCTGGGCATGTGCCCGTGACCGGAATCGAACCTGAGACCCTTCAGTTCACAGGCCAAGCACTATCCACTGAGCCAAACTGGCTAGGGCCTGTGTGCATAATTGTTATTACCTTTATAAGGTAAGGGCGGTGGTGGTGGGGACAATGTGCTCAAAGATGGGACAAGTTAAACCTTTCTTCTTACCTTCCATCTGTTGCCACAGAAAACTTGAAGGAAAAGAACACTAGGAATCTGGGTAAATGGTAAAAGGCATTAGAGTTTCCCATTCGCTCGTTACCACCTTCAGTTACACTCACATCCAAACAGCTTGGCCCAGGCTGGGAAAGCCAGTCCTCCCATCCCGGTCCTCCCCGTGGCCAGTTACCAGTGGCCTGTGGAACAGTCCTGGGCACCACACCACCCTGCCTTCATCCTAAGGCCCCGGTTAGATTCACACCGACCATTGAGACGCAGGTTTCTGGCTTCTGGGGAAGGAAGCAATCGACTTCTCAGAGGGCCAAGGTTTCACCGGTTTGGCAGGATTGGGGAGGAGGTGGCGGGAGGGGGAGGTGAGAAGGGGGAAGGGAACTCTGGACCTTGGGCCACTCCCCCCTTATCTCCAGCCTGGGTTGGGGATAGAGCTATCAGCCTATCACTCTGATAGAGAATAAACACAAATTACTCTTGAAAACAACTCACTCGTTTCTATTTTAAGCTCCTATCCTTCCTAGAGTGGTGGGAGCTCAATCTAAGTCAAGTTTCCAGGGGCAGCTCAGGTATGGGCAGGACAGTGGAGGGGTCTCTTGGGTCACTGAACCCCATACGGTCCCACTGGGCTCTGTGCTGGGTGGAGGCCTCCCGCGGCTGGCTCTGGGCCTGGGCGTGAGGTGGAACTTTCAGAGACACGAAGACGGCTCAGCCTGGACACACCAGAGCCAGGGCTGCTGAGAGGCCTTGCCAACTTTGAGGGTGTCAAGTGGAAACAGGGCACAGGTGCCCCCAGTCCTCAGGGTTTACGAACTTCTTTAGGGTTTTGCTGTTCTTGGGATTCTGCTAGGAATTCTGCCTGGCTTCTCTTTCTTTTCTTTTTTAAAAATATATTTTTATTGATTTCAGAGAGGAAGGGAGTGGGAGAGAGAAATAGAAACATCAATGATGAGAGAGAATCATCGGTCAGCTGCCTCCTGCCGGCCCCCATGGGGGACGCAGCTGCAACTGGCCTTGTGACCTGATCGGGAATCTAACAGTGACCTCCTAGTTCATAGGTCGACGCTCAACCACTGAGCCACGCCGGCTGGACAAGGCTTCTCTTTCTAGACTGCCTCCTGATCTCCTCTCTCCAGCCCTGGAATAGATCTTCCCTGGAACACCAATTCTCTCCAACATTTTGCTTAGGCAAACGTGAGCCTACTCCCAGAGCCTAAGCAGCCAGACACCTTTGTGTCTGCTCTGTCCAGGCCCATCCCTTCCCCGGGGCAGGGAGCTGATGGGCTGGCTTGGGGTGAGGGGTGGGATGGAGAAAAGCAGGGACTGGGGTGGGGTGGGGTGGGGTGGAAGAATGTTATCTCAGAACTATTAACCCTTTCTGATAGAACTGACATTCATTTGGTTGATTCCTCTTTTCTCCAAGGGCAGGGCACCTGGGTCCTTATCTCGTTATCTATCCTGAGTGGATTCCAGAATAAGCCAGAACTACGAGGGTCTGGTTCCTTGTAAAGGAAACTCGGAACTCCAAAGAGCTCAGAACTTGACCCCACTGCCTCGGGAAGGGGAGCGGGAGGGCCCACTGCCCTCTCCCAGCCACAAGCTGCAAAGGTGTAAAAGGTACTGATGGGGGATGGGGGGTGGGGGATGGGATGGAGCCTGCAGGTGCTCAGTGCCCAGAGCCTGGGGCACCACCACCAGGCAGTGGCGCGGGCAGGGCCACGGAGCACCATGGACCTGCATTTAATAAGCGCCCCCTACCAACTTTTTATGACCGCGGTGACAGGTTTATGACGCTGAGGACAGGGGATTTCAGTTGGGACATGAGTTCTCCCCTCCTGGGATAAGGTGCCACAGTTGTCCACTGAAAAGCCTGAATGAATTAAATGGGCTTAAGTCCCATCTCCTGGAGCCCGTCAGCAGGAGCTGCAGGGCTTGTATTCATTAGGTGTTAAACAGCATCACAGGTCTGTCTATTGACTCAAACCTAAACGACAGCAAGACAAAATAAACAAAAACTTCTTACATGGAAGGAATGACTATAACTCCGATAAGTGTCTTGGCTTTTGGCTGGGAAGACAGCCAAGTGATATGCATTTTGGATGAATTTTTTTAAAAAAATATATTTTATTGATTTTTTACAGAGAGGAAGGGAGAGAGATAGAGAGTTAGAAACATCGATGAGAAAGAAACATCGATCAGCTGCCTCCTGCACATCTCCCACTGGGAATGTGCCCACAACCCAGGCACATGCCGTTGACCAGAATCGAACCTGGGACCTTTCAGTCCGAAGGCCAACGCTCTATCCACTGAGCCAAACCGGTTTCGGTGAACTTTTTTTTTAAAGGGAAAATAAATGAATGACAGTGAATATCATTTGCTAGGCAAGATCTCTCAAAACGTGAGAGAAAAATGATCAAGGGTGGTTCTTAGTGACCCAGGAAAAACCTATTATTTAAAACTTGGCTACTTTGGTGCAAGGACCAAATATTTGCCTTTGTATGTTGGCCTTAAAAGGATTGATATATTTGGATTAAAATTAGGCTGACAATCAGTGCTAACAGCCACGGTGTCTTGAAGCTGGAATGACCTGAAGTCGCTACACTGACACAGAGGCAAACCTGAGCCTTAGCCACACTTCTGGAAGGTTTAGGGCAAGATGTCGCACTTGCAGCCCGTGGGCCGCATGCCTCGTTTATTTGGCCTGTGTTAGCCTTTGAGTTTGACATGCTTGGCTTAGGGGCTGCAGGCCTTCCTGGCACAGGGTTTGTTCTCAGCCTCTGAGCCAGATAAGGAGTCACACTTCTCAGTTATCCCACTGTTTGATTTTACTTATTGGGTTTCTGACATACTTTTAAAAATACATTTTTATTGATTTCAAAGGAAGGGAAAGGTAGAGGAAGATAGAAACATCAATGATGAGAGAGAATCATTGATTGGCTGCTTCCTGCACGCGCCCCCCCACCCCACCACTGAGATTGAGCCTGCAGCCTACAACCAGGGGAGGGGATGGGGGCATTGAACTGGGGGAATCGAACTGTGACCTCCTGGTTCATAGGTCATAGCTCAACCACTGAGCCACGACGGCCAGGAGGGTTTCTGACATATTTAAGGAGAGCGAATTTCCTGACTTGAGACTGCCTGCCTGAATTCACCTGAAACACCACTGAAAAGTTTGCTCCCTGAGTACCAATTTGGAGCAGGCACATTTGTATATAGAGATTCCTTTCCCCTGGGACCCACCGAGGGAGGGAGGCCACCAGTGCAGGAAGGAAGGGATAGCCAGAGGGTTTTGGTGTCTCACAGCTGGAAGGGCCCTTAGCCTTCACCTGATCCAACCCCCTCCATGGACAGATCTGGGGACAGGGTGACTAGAGTGCAGGGGCCCTTACCCCTGCCCAGGCTTCAAACCCATGTCTCCGTCTTAAATCTAAGGCTCAGTCTACTCCATCGTGGTTTCCCAAACCAGGTTCCTCCCAACGCCTGTTCTGCATGACATTAACAGGTGTCTCTCCCCCCCCCCCCCCACACACACACATACACCAAAAGTTCTGTGGTCAAAGGCTGGTTGAAACAAATTTAAACAGGCTGCTTTTTTTCCCCCCTATGAGGATTCTCAGAACCTTTAATATATTAATATACATTGAAACTCGCTAAGAGGAACAATAACAACCTTTAAAATGTTAGAAAATTTCCCTCTAACTAGTTTACAGAAGAGCTGGTAAGACACAGTTCATTGTGTTAAGCAGCTTTTGTTTCACAAGCCAGGGATACATTTTTTTCTTTTTAAAAATTAATTAATTAATTAATTAATTTATTCTTTATTGATTAAAATATTACATTTGTCTCCTTTTTCCCCATTGACCTCTCCCGAACTCTCCCCACCCCCTACCCCCCACCCCCACCAAAGGGCTACATTTTTTTCATGAAATACTTGCAAATAGCTGGTGGGAAGGGACAGTGAAGAAAAGGGGGCCTATACCTACTTCTAGGTAATCTTCCACCACAGTTCTCCTCTTTGCCTGTTGCCTGCTGTTTCCAGGACTGGAAAAGCTGGATTGTGAATGAATCAGGGCTGGGGCGGGCGAGTGAGGCGCTAAACACACAATTTCAGGAGGCACTGATCCTGCACTTACCTGACTCCAGGAGTGAGTGCCTCCCAAAGTTATGCGGTTGCCTGGAGAACAGGCTGGTCTGGGGACAGAATATCGTCTTTTTTTTTTTTTTAATATATTTTATTGAGTTTTTACAGAGAGGAAAGGAGAGAGATAGAGAGCCAGAAACATCGATGAGAGAGAAACATCGACCAGCTGCCTCCTGCACACTCCCCACTGGGGATGTGCCCGCAACCAAGGCACATGCCCCTGACCGGAATCGAACCTGGGACCCTTCAGTCTGCAGGCCGACGCTCTATCCACTGAGCCAAACCGGTTTCGGCCATAATATCGTCTTTAAGAAGGTGCTATCGTTTTAAGAAGTGTCCCACTTGTGGCTCAGAAAACCCATGGGCTGAAAGGGGAGGGGGGAATAAATAGTGCCTGAGTCATCAGGGAAGGGGCTGGGCTAATGGAAAGAATGACTATGTGAGGGTGGAGAGAGCTTGCACAAAACCAGGCTTCCTGACGCAGGCCAATCAGCTCAGAGAGGAGACAGGGGGTCTAAGGAGGCTATTGTTATGGGTTCAGTGGGGGAGTGGGGGTGTTTCCTCACTGCCCAGGGCGACTCAAAAGTGGACACTGTGCAGAGATTTTATTAGGTAACCTCCACGGATTATTTCCATAAACTAGAATTGAGCACTTTGCATTTGCAAAGCAATTAATAGTGTGTGTGTTAGTTAATACCCCATTTTTGGTTCCAGAGCTATATTTTGTTACTTAAAAATTAATAGCCATATCACCAAGGGCTTATAAAAAGAGATATATTACCCCAATAGGCAATTCCGTACAAAGCGGAGTTTTTATTCGCCATTACTTTAATTACTTAGATATTATTTTTATATGTTTTCATTATTTTAAAGTGCCTTGGGAGTGTGAAGTATGCCTTACAGATAATGTATTCTGTTTTAGCCACAACAGCCTAATCACAAGTAGCTGTAGATTCATGCATTTATCACTCAAAATCCCTTTTTAATGTTCTGTAAGCAAGTGATGTTGATGTCCTGGAGAAGACGGATACCTCCCGTGCCATGGGCCTCCTCCTCCTCCGTGAGTACTTAGCAGATTACAAACATTCCTGGGAAGGGAGCTGAATGAAGCTAACAATACGTAGAGCATACAGCCGCATGGCAAACATTAGTTAAGAGCTATAACTGAGAGGCCCAGCTGGCTTGGCTCAGTGGTTGAGCATCAACCTATGAACCTGGAGGTCACAGTTCGATTCCCGGTCAGGGTATATGCCTGGGCTGCAGGCTCGATCCCCAGTGTGGGGCATGCAGGAGGCCACCGATCAATGAATGATTCTCTCTGAGAATCTGAGAATCAATGATTCTCTCTCATCATTGATGTTCCTAGCTCTCCCTCCCTCTGCCTTCCTCTCTGAAATCAATAAAAAAAAAATTATATATTTTAAAAGAGCTATGGCTGAGAAAATAGTGCATATTCTTTGGATACAGAATGTCTATTTTAAACTAAATCGGGTCTTACAATTCCAGGTGCACAGATCCTTCTCCATTCCCTCCTGGGTGGGGAGCTGTGACTGTTCTGCAGGGGTGGCCATGCTTCAGGGAGGGTAGGAAAAGTCCACAGAGCCGTGTGGTTTTCCCTCAGCAGGCACACTCCAGAGATAAATGTGACTCACAGTCATGATCCCTGGATGAGGGTTTTTAAAAATAACCTATAGCCTCTATTTTTAGCGGACCTGCCAAGCGGCCGCTGCGGGCTCCCTCTTTCACAGAAAGTAATTAACAATCTCGAATCCCTGGGGAGACGGATATCACTGAAGTTCCCGATATGGAAACAAACTCGTGCTGTCTTAATGAGTGGACACGCTCCTGAAACAAAGGCGGCCGCCCTCACGCCGCTGCCTCCTCTGGAAGAGGCGGAAGAGGCGGCTGACTCCAAACGGATCGAATCATTCCCAGAAAAGCAAATCGTTTAAAGGTTCTAAGAGGTGTCATAAAGGAGGGGGTCTGAAGCAAAACAAAACAAACAAACAACCCCCCCCACACACACCAAAAAAAAAAAAAAAAAAGATTCAAACGCAGCTGGGGTCTCTTTTTTCAAACAAGACTTTCCCCAATGACTTGAGCTCATTTGTTATTCAATTTCACTCCCCAGTCAGTGCTGAAGATTTGAAAGCTTTTGGCAGGTTTCAGTGGAATAATTTGTGCTGTAAGAGAAAGACCAGAGGGCAAATTAGACAAATCCATTCTCAGTCAACCGAGGTTTTACAGAGTTAGAGAAGAGAGATTACACACGCCAGTGGGAGTGTGCTATCTGGGATGGCCCTTCCATGGACAAAGACTGCCGGTCCAGTTGACAGACACCCAGGTAGGTGGGTCCGCCCAGACCCCATAGAAACAGAGTCCTCATGTCATGACAGTGGGGAGACTTGTCTCTGCATTTCCCGATTTTCAGTGAAGTTCATTACGACGCTAAAGAGGCTATCCATTTGGAAATGTGCGTTGGTTTGACACTTTCTTTGAAGATGATCTTCAGCAAGCTTACTATTCGTTTCACGAGTTAGCTGCTTAATAAATGGGGATCCTGGTGATTACTTGCTTTTCTTAACATCTTACCAGTTTATTTTCTCCTTAGTCTCCTATTGCTTCTCTATGCTGCTGCTCTTCTCAAATCCGTTTTTATTGTTTCATAGAGTGTGTTCTCTCATCCTTTCCAACAGGGTTTGCCAGTAGTTTTTTCTTCGGAGTTCTTGCTTGTCTGAAATGTCTATATTGGCTCCCATGTGACTATTTTCACTTCAAATGTATGTTCACAAGCTTTTTCCATCAGATCGTTAAAGATCTAGCTTCACTCTCTTCTCCCATCAACTACGGCTGATGAAAAGTATGAGGTCAGTGTGATACGCCCCCTCCTCCCTGTGTATCATTTTCATTTCTCTTGGGAGGACTGAGGACTTTCCTTTAGTCCTCGGCATTCTAAAATCTCACCATGACGTCACCACTATGTCTGCAGCGTTTTTCCTGCTTGAGTCTTTTTTGGGCACTTTTGTTCTGAGGACTCCTGTACTTACTAACTTTGGAAATTCTTCTTCTATTACCTTTTAAAGTATTTTTCTCCCATCTATCCTCTTTGTCTTCTCATTCAGAAAATGTTAGTAGGTGGCTGTGGGAACTTACGACATTATTTTCCATGTTGCTATCTTTTCTTTCATACTTTTTCTCTCTTTTTCAGGGACTTCCTCAGTTCGGTCTTCCAGCTCAAGAGTTTGTTCCCCAGCTGTTCCCACTTTGCTGTTATCATCTACTTAAAAAAAAAAATGGCAGTGACCAAAAACAATTTTCAAGACCTCTGTCTGACTCAGCAGATGACATACCTGCTTCTATGTCCTGGAGGAGACTGATTACACTTTCTCCGGAGTCATCTTCTCTCTTTTTCAATTAACTCCACGTTCTCAGATGTTTGTTCTTTGATTTGTTAAAGTTGATATCTCCATTCACAGCTCCATCCACCGGCCCTCAAATCCCTTTACCACGTCCAAGGCTTTTGCTCCCAGCAGCCAGCGTCTGTGTCTCTGTCGCCGGCCAGGCCTCAGCCTGTGGGACTGCACTTAGCACACCAAGACCCAGCAGCGTTGGTGAGTTACTGTCCCTGGGGACAGTTTGTGTACTGATGGGTACAGGGCATATAAGCCCTTCAGGTCCCTCACCTTGATAGGGACACTGCTGAGGTGTGACCTGCCCTGTCTCCGGAGCTCCCCACATGAAGCCACAGTGACCCCCTGTTTGCTATCATACCCTTGGTTGGTGGTCTCCTCTCTTCCTGGTCCCACTTCCCCACCCATCCTTCCTGGGAATGTTTTCTAATAAATCAGCTCCCCACAAATCTTTGTCTCAGAGGCTGTTTATAAGAACTCAGACCGGCCCCGGCCAGGTAACTCAGTTGGTTAGAGTGTCGTCCCCATATGCCAAGGTTGCAGGTTACTATTAGATTTCTGGTTGGGGCACATACAAGAAGCAACCAATGAATGCATAAGTGGAACAACAAATCTCTCTCTCTCTCTCTCTCTCTCTCTCTCTCTCTCTCTCTCATCAGTAAATAAAAATTTTAAAAAATAATAAAAGAACCCAGACTGTGCTTATCTTTCAGCCCGGGACCTGCAGGAATCTCGATGAATGCTGTATTTGTCTATCACAGCCTGGGGCCAGTGAGTGGAGAAGGGGCTGAATGGGATGTATAAATACACATATAAATGGATATGTACTAGTAACATAAGACATTAATTTATTCACAATCCAGCTTTTCCAGTCCTGGATTTACTGAAAATAGCAAGCAACCAGCAGAGAGCTACAATTTCCCACAGCACCAGCTATTTGCAAGCATCTCATGAAAATGGTATCCCTGGAACCAAGAGAATGAACTCCTCAGCTTGTGAAACAAACTGCATTTCACATGATGATTTAACAAACTTCATTTAACATGATGATTTAGTAAATTTTATTTAATATGATCTTTTCAGTCATTTTTTTTTTCTTTCAGTCATTTCTTGAGGTTTGCAGGAGGAGGCTGAAAGTGCTCAGCCTGCCTTCTTGGCCCAATCTCCATAAACATCTATCTATCTATCTATCTATCTATCTATTTATTATTTTTATTTATTTATTTTTTCAAAGGAGAGGGAGAGAGGGATAGAAACATGATGAGAGAGAATCACTGATTGGCTGCCTCCTGCATACCCTCTACTGGGGATCGAGCCCACAACCCAGGCATGTGCCCTGACCGGAATTGAACTGTGACCTCCTGGTTCATAGGTCGATGCTCAACCACTGAGCCTGCCAGCGGGCTCCATAAACATCTATTTAGCATTTGTTTCTTGTTTTTGTTTTTTCAATCAAAAGCCAAAGCTACCAAAGCAGAGCAATGCAAAACATTCATTCCTGATGAGGCAATTTTCTGTCCTTTGGAGCGCAACAGCGAATTCAGCTGCAAATCCAGAGCTGCAAAACCTGAGCGTGGGACTCAAGTCACTCCTTCCATTACTGAGCTCTTATTGTGCACCTGGCACTGAACACACACTAGAGGGCAAAGCAGACCCCCACTCACAGATACTCATAGGGAAGGATGGCTTGCTACCTGGGCATGCGCCCTGACCAGGAATTGAACCGTGACCTCCTGGTTCATAAGTTCACACTCAACCACTGAGCCACGCCAGCTGGGTGACCTGCTCATACACAGACACACATACGTGCACACCCTCCCTGCCACTATCTTCTTTCTTACTCCTTTGGAAAACAATTTGGCGACTTGTACCAAAAGCTCTAACATAGGTATTCCCTTCAACACAGGAATCTCCCACTTTTGGAAATTTTATCTAAAAGAAGAAGAAAAATGTGTATTGTAAAAATGTTTATGCTCATAAACATGAAAACTTATAAAACAACCTAAATGTGTAACAGGGAGAAGGATAAATATTGGATGGGCAATAATGCAGAAATTGAAAATTATGATGGTCAGGACTATGGTTATTACAAAAAGCGCTTATCATGTTAAGTAAAAAGAGCAACTGTTAAAGCTACAGTTGATTTTGATCAATTACATCAAATAGACGTGCTGGTGGGCCTGGACTAGGGGAATGCACTGTGGCTAAAATTAAAAGTGGTGTTAAGGTAGGAAGATTACAGGTGATTTCTCTTCCTTCTGTTCTCAATGCCCTTTGTTTCCATATTTAGATTTTTAAAAAAGTCTGGCTATAAAAAATGTTCTCAAATGACTCTTAGAGTTAAGACCCTAGAATGCTGTCCTCCTGAATGTAGGTCATCATATGGCTGGCTCCTTGTTGACATTCAGGTCCCAGATCAAATCCCACTTTCCCAGAGCAGCTACCTGATTACGCCCCCCTCAACTCCCAGGCATTCCCCCCACATTCTGGTTTCCCCTTCTTCAAGGCTAAAGAATGCCATCTAGAATCTTATCTTATTTATGCGTTTGTTCACGTTTTTTACCATTTGTTTACCAGTAGATTGTAAACCTTAGTTGCCTGTATTGCCAGTGTCGTTAGTGCTGAATATTGGAGATTATTTGCTGAATGAATGTCTTATCCACCCACTCATCCCACTGTCTTGATCAGGCAGTGATAAGACACCCTTCCCATCATGGGTTAGAATGCCCCCATTAGTGAGGATAGTGGGTTGAACAGTGGCTCCCCAAAAGACAGGCCATGTCCAAATCTTTGTAACTCTGAATTTCACCTTATTGGGAAAAAGGGTCTTTCCAGATGTAATTAAATTAAGGATCTTGAGATGAGATCATCCTGGATTAGCCCATGGGAACAAAATCCAGTGATAAGTGCTCTTATAGGAGACAGGGGGGAAGACACAGAGGAGGAGGTGGCATGAAGATGTGGCAGAGCAGAGAGATGCGCCCACAAGCCAAGGAGACTACAAGATGCTGAGTCACTAGAAGCTGAGAGGCAAGAAGGATTCTCCCTCAGAGCCTTGGGAGGGCGTGTGGCCCTGCTGACGCCTTGATTTTGGACTTCTGGCCCCCTGAACTGTGAGACTAAATTTCTCTTGGTGTTAGCCATGTGGTTCATGGTTGTCTCTCACAGTAGCCCCAGGAAACGAGTACAATCAGCACAATGTTTGCCATACACTCATTTCGCATTTCCCTGACAGTCATGTTTTTAACTTAAAAAGTTTTTGCTTTGAGATTTGCCATCTATAGTCATGCCATTCTTCCCTTTCATATTCTTACACTTCTTTTTTTTACCTTCCTGTCCCTGATGATGTTTGAGGCTCCAACACAGTCCTTGACCTCACGCCCTAGTCTTGTAGGGAGAAATATTACAGACATGCGCGAAGCACAGGGGTGGGTGGGTGGGGGCGCTGAATGTGGTGTCTGAGAGCACAGACTGGGACCAGCCTCCTGGTTCAGATCCTGGCTCGGCCGTAACATGTGGCACTTTGGGCAAATGATTTGTCCTCTCTGATCTTCAGTTGCCTCGTCTATAAAATGGGATAGTAATAGTAACTGCCCCATAGGACTTTAAAAAATATATATTTTTATTGACTTCAGAGAGGACAGGAGAGGGGGAGAGAAGCATCAATGGTGAGAGAACCATTGATCAGCTGCCTCCTGCACACCTCCTACTGAGGGCCTAGCCCGCAACCTGGACACGTGCCCTGACCGGGAATCGAACTGTGACCTCCTGGCTCAGAGGTCAACACTCAACCACTGAGCCACACCCGGACTTATAGGACTTTTTCCTCTCCATATGATGTACATAAAGCTGAGAGTTGAAGGAATTCGGGGATGCAAATGCAGTGAATTAACATTTAAATGTTTACTGTATAATTGTCCTGTGAGTACAACTATAGTGCATTGTATTTTTATGTGTTTGAGTGCTAACTTCTGTGTCAGTGATCTGAGACTTGGATCCCTGGGAAATGGACTCTGAGACCCAGCTTTGCAGCAGGGTGCTTACCCGGGAGCATC
Source organism: Myotis daubentonii (assembly GCF_963259705.1). Lineage (NCBI taxonomy): Eukaryota > Metazoa > Chordata > Mammalia > Chiroptera > Vespertilionidae > Myotis > Myotis daubentonii. Next base: position 41,080,431 of record NC_081853.1, on the reverse strand, counting down.
CTTGGGATGAAGAACTGTGGCAGGAGCAAAGGCAGTGAGAGGTGGCCTTGGGGTGCGGCCCCATGGCAGCCTTTCAGCACTGCCCCAGGAGAGCCGTACTGCAGGCCTTTATACCCCCGCCCCCTCCATCGCTGGGTGTGGGCACCACCCTGGGTGAGGCCACTCTGCGGCTGAGAGTATCTAGAGGGGCTGAGAGCTGAGGTCCTCCTGGAGCAACGGGGGTGACTGCAAGGGATCTGAGGGGTGAATCCCCGTGTCCACTTCACTCCGTAACCCTCCTCCTGGGTGTCTGCTTGTTTTTATATCCAGAGAATCTCGGAAAATACGAGGCCCTGCCCCAGGGTGGGCTGACTGTGGCGTCATCCTCTCCCTCCCTGGCTGCTACTGACATTTCAGTACGATCTTCTTCCACCCACCCCGTCCCTCCTGCTGACAACCTCCCCCGGCTCCTCCCTCTTCTTTTTCAAGGTTGCGCTTGGTGCTGACGGGTATAACATGGGGGGTGAGGGGTGGGGGAGAGCTGGGGGAGGGAGAGGCCAGATCTGAGCCCAAAGCCCGAGCTGCCTGAACTTGCTCGCTCACCATCCAGCCAGGCGTGCATCCCCACTCCCCACGCAGCTCAGACCCCCCTCTCTGCGGAGGAGGACGCCTGCCTTTCAAAGAACCCAAGGAGCTGTTCTTTAAAAGCTTAAATTCCAAAGGGATTATTCCTGTCAGGGGAAAGGAATAAAAGGAATCCACTTCTGTAAACATGAAACAAAGATCAGAATAAGGGTTTAAAAGTAATGCTTAACTAAGCCACAGAAAGGCATGGAAGATTGTACCGTGTTCTGGGTGGGTTTTCCTTTCTGATCTGAGGGCGATGGAAATGGTTCAGTGAGTGGCTGAAATGCGGGATTTCAGCAGGTTGGGGATGGCGGGGGTTTGAGCTGGAACAATCTCAGGCTGCCTGGCTGGCTCTGTCGAGAGAAGCTGAGGGCTGTGAAGGGATGTGTGCGTTTCTTCTCCCGACAGCTGGCCCACGCTGACCCTGGGGGTTGAGGGGCAAGGACGGAGACAAAGTCACAGGGCCAAGGTCAGGGCTTAAGCTGCCTCCTCCTTTGCATGAACTGAGACTGGGTAATGATCCTCATCCTGCCATATAGTAGCCTGTGTGACCCCAGGGGAGTCACTGAACCCCGGGCCTTGGTTTCCTTATCTGTACAATGGGACAATGCTCAGTGTATCAGTAATGGCCTGTTCTCAAGTACAGGAACCAAGTCTTCCTAATTAAACAGGAAGGGAAGTGATTGGAATTGATAAAATCCTGGACCACAAACCACATGGCTTCATAGAAATCGAGTCTCCCAGTTGCGGGGGCCAGAAGGCCAAAATCAAGGTGTCATCAACTGGGGGAAATGGGTGGGAAGCTAGGATGCTCAGAAGACCAGGCTGGAGCCATGGGCAGAAGCCACACAGCGGGAAGGGTCTCCTTTGCATGTTGCAGTTTCCATTGCTGGATCCAGGCCAAGGCCACCCCCCTCCTCCACCGGCTGCAGTTTCATTAAGAAGGAGGCTCTGATTTCCGGAATCTCACCTCCCACCAAGACCACAAAGAACGACAAACAGGTGCTAATAAGAGCAGGGCTGGTGCTGGACAAAAAAGACAGAATCACAAATAAAAATCCCCCACAGCTGGCCAGCACGCCTACTCTCCTCTAGTTGTTATGAGACATGGTCTGGGGCATGCGTGGCCTAGTGTTTGGCAAGAGTGAGTCAGCTCGATAAACAGAAGTTGCTATGAATGGATTGATAAATTGGGGTGCATTCATACAATAGAATTTTATTCAGCAATCAAAAGGAATCAACCACTGATTGGACAACAGGGATGATTCTCCAGAAATAGGCTGAATAAGAGAAACTCGAACCAAAACAGTCCATACCCACTGTCTGGTTCTACTTACATGGATTCTAGAGGTTCTAGAGAAGCCCTAAAAGTTCTAGAGACAATCAGAGTATCGAATCAGGAACAGGGTTTGCCTCTGGAGCAGGGACACAGGGCTCAGGATTGCCAGGAAAGCGACATAAGAGAACCTTCTGGGGCGAGGGAAGTGAGTGTTCTGTGTCTTGATGAAGGAGGTAGTTACTCAGCTGTAGACCTTTGTTAAACTCACCAAAATATACATTTGAAGGCTGTACACTTTAGCACATGTAAATTATAACTCAGTTCAAATGTTGTAAAATAGTGATATGTTTCTTATCACTAACTGATGCACGGTGCCTTCTCAGTCAATTACCTCTGCCAACCGATAGCGTTATAATAAAAACATATCTGTATCACAAGTTATTTCACACTCCGTCTAATACCCACAAATTTCAAACATGATTTGAAATACAAGTGAAAAATTAGAAAATTTTAAGGAGTTTGTCTTCCTGGGTTTGGCTGTATTAGCAGGATGGTCTCTCCCCGGGCCCTGAAACTGAGAACAAGATGGGGAACACTTTCCTAGCAAGGTGACATTGTTGTGACAGCCAAGTGTGGGGTGAGAGGACTCAGGTCCTTGAGCAGGACCGAGAGAGGGTTGGGTGTTGTTGAACTGTACTCGTCATGGTAGGAGCACATGTTGGTTTGCTATGCATTGGGGTAAAAGCAGTTTCACAAGCACTGTTCTAAGCTGCCTTCCCAGGGGACAAGCCACTCAGGGAAGGACTTTCCACCACCTGGGTTATGACCGCATCAAGGTGGCCACACGGAGATGCTCAGTGACTCTTTGTGCATTTGTATTGATTTTAGGCCTGGGGCCTCTGGGCAAGTAAATACACTTGCCAAGACTAGGCTACTCTAGCCCTGAGGATTGTCCCCCACCCAGGAAAAGTCTAAACAAAAGCAGGGAAGTCTAGATGAAGCAGGTAATCTCTTGAGAGCCTAGAACAACTTCAGCCCAGACATTGTTCCCAGGCTAGTCATGACCTTCACGGCTTGCCAAATGCAGAGATGGCTAGTTGCCACCTGCGATATTTCTTCTCTCCTTACTCCTCACTTCCTCTTTACTTGCCCCTGTTTTTTAATCTTTTGAAAACTGAACAAGCCTGAATAAACATTAGTCATTTTATTCCATAAGGTTTCACTTGTAGATTTATGATGCATTTTTATTCCACTGTACAAACTGGACAATATCTCATATGTACAAATAATTATCAGAGGATCATGTAGTCCACCTCCACCTTGACAGGGAAACATGGCTCTTAACCTCTTCATGTTTCCTACTATGCCAAGGGAACAAAATATTTTTAACTTTCTTTTTCAATTACAGTTTACATTCCATATATTTTTTACGTTGCACAACTCAAATATACACAGCATTTATTTGTCAATTGTGCCACACACTCAGTATTATCTTGTATTGGGTGTACCGTGTAGTGGTTAGACAATCATATATTTTGCAATGTGTTCCCCCTGCTATTTCCAGCACCCACCTAGCACCATACACAGTTATTACAGTATTATTGACTATATTCCCTATGCTCTACTTTACATCCCTGTGATGACTGGTCTGTAACTCCCAATTTGTACTTCTTCACCTTTTCTACCCAGTCTCCCAACACCCCACCCCTCTGAACTTGCCCCTGTCTGTAGCTGGACACACTGTGACCAAGAATAAAACTATGATTTCCCAGCCTCCCTTGCTGCTAGATGTCACTTGCTTCTGGCCAATAAGATAAATTCTTCAGGACTTCCAGGAAGGGTGTGTGTGTGTGTGTGTGTGTGTGTGTGTGTGTGTGTGTGTGTGTAGGGAGTGCATTCAGAAGGTGGAGCCTCCTTTTGTCTTTCCTTCTCTTCAGGCTTGCAGTCCCAGCAGCCTGTCCCAGAGCACGAAGCAATTGAGGACAGAAGCCCTACCCTAGGAGGGGGCCCCAGGAATATACTAAGGTGGAGTCTAGGGCCCACCTCCTTAGATGTCTGCCACTGGACTTTTTTTATAGAAGAAAGAAATCGGCTTCCATCATGTTTAAGCCATTCTTACTTTTGACGTTTCTGTCTCATGCACCTCAATCTCATCCTCATTGATAACAGAAACCAAAGTTACAATTTACTCCTTTCACTAACGATTATCCCCGGAAGCAGTGCATGCACCCTTCATCCCGGAAGTCAATGAGGAAAGCGAGCTGATGGAACAGCAATCCAATTATTCATCCTCTCAGGCATATCTGCACGGATAGGAGGCCCCCAGAAATAACAACACTTCACCCAAAAGAAGCATGAGGGCACCAAGATGAAAAGGCAGTTGGGATGTGGAAGCTTTTGTGTGTGGATCTAGATACATGTAGGGACGCTGTGGGACGTCTGAAGTGATCCTCTGGCCTTTGGCAGCCACATGTAGGCATTTGGCCACAGTTGTGAGAGGAGACATAAAAGCTCACAAGTGACTTTTCAGATCCCTACAAACATGTGCTTGGAAGGGCTATAAATACATGGCTGGGTGGAAGGAGACGTTATGCAAGTGAATTTTCCATGGGCTTTGGAAAGCATTTGCAAAGGGAAAGTATATTCTCTACTTTATATGCAGGTTCACAAAACAACTGCAGTTTCTCACGTCAAACTTAAAAAAAAAAAAGCGGGTCTTCTCCAGATAAGTGTTCTCTTAAAACAAATATTTTACCGAAAGTAGTAAAAAATTGCTTTTGAATATAAAGTTGAAATTTCTAAGACTGACCAATGGTTACGAAGATTCATTCATGGAGAAGTATCAGACAACTACAATAAAAGTCATCATTCCTTCAAATATCATCATTTGTATGTAACATAGTGAGCATAGTGATTGATTAATGAAACTTCCTTTGTTCTCCATGAACCATGAGTTTATTACAAATAAGTATGTAAACTGAATTTGTATATAGCTTTGTCCTTACCAATGACAGCATTGTCTCCATAATAAACTAACATATTTCCCCAAAAGACACACAGTTGTACACATGCAATCACTCACACTTTCTCTCAGAGAAAGTCTAATGTTAGGCTGAAAAGGCTTTAGAGTATTCTCGATTATTCTAATTTAAAAAATTAATTATCAAGACATACTGTGTAATTCACTGCACTTCTAACCATCTCTGAGTAAGGCAATGGAAATTTATCATGATTCTTTAGCGATGTATGCAAACAAATATGCCCATGCCCTTGCCCTCTGTCCCACTTATTTGTTTAAAATTAACCTCTCACACTTGCTATATTTACAAAATCAAGTTTCTCTGTGGTGGATAGGCAGAAACTAATTTTGAATACCTTGATGAAAGCAGATGAACACATTAACAATTGGAAAATAGTGCCGCAGAGTTCTCCAGCACCTTACTCTCTAATTTAACACGTCACTACGCCCTTCCTTCCAAGTGGACTTCTTTTATTTGAAGAATGAGTTATTTAAAAAGGGACAAGTCCAGCTGGTGTGGCTCAGTGGTTGAGCACTGACCTATGAGCCAGGAGGTCACAATTCAATTTTTGGTTAGGGCACATGCCTGGGTTGCAGGCTTGATCCCCTTGTGGGCGTGCAAGAGGCAGCTAATCAGTGATTATCTCATCATTGATGTTTCTATCTCTCTCTCCTTCTCTGAAATCAATAAAAATATATTTTAATAAAAGAAAGAAAGAGACAAAGGAGGGAAGTTTGGACAGAATGCTGGGTAGAATTGCCGGGGTCCAACCCCAGCAGGTCCAGGGGTCCCCAAAGGTGTGGACGGAGTCGGCGAAGAAGGAATGGTCTCGATCTCCAGAGAGGTTAGGATCTCCAGCCAGGTTCTGTCCAGGTTCTCCAGCCAGGTTTTGCCGGGGTCCAGCCCCAGCAGATCCAGGGGTCCCCAAAGGTGTGGACGGAGTCGGCGAAGAAGGAATGACACAGGGACCTCTCCAGCCAGGTTTGGTCACCAGGCTCTAGTCAGGCTCTCCAGTCAGGTTCAGTGTCCAGGTTCCAGTCAGGTTCTCCTGCCAATCTCTGTAGTCAGGTTCAGTCCAGGATCCCTTGCCATGTTCTCCCGCTAGGCTCTGTCTCTAGGCTCCGAAGCCAGTCCCTTTCCAGGATCCTCCGGCATGCTCTCGCCAGCGAAGTTCTTCTGTCCCTAGAGAACGTTCTGTGTAGGTTCTGTGCCTAGGCTCTGTCTCTCTTGGTCCTGTCTTCCAAGCCCTGTGTGAGTTCTGTCTCTTGCTGTCTTGTTCTGAGTTCTGTCTGTTTTTGTCTTGTTGCATCTGTATTTATACCAGTTGATTCTAATCCTGTCAATTTCTATTACAAAGGTTAGGGCGTTTCTTATCTCCATTCCAGGGAGTAAAGATTATGTAGCTTAAGCATGATTGTTTGTAGTTAAATTGATTAACTACCCGCCTGGCACTTAGTTAAGGGGTTTCATCCCCTCCCTAACTTCAGGGGAAAATCCCTACCTGGGGATTCAACCTTTCTCGGAGAGGTGACCTTGGTTAAAACACAGCGCCAAGAAGGTGAGCAAACATATTAAGAACAGTATGCCATATATGCCAGGTCCCTTGAAACAGCAAGGATGGACCGGCTCCCGGCATAGAATCACTGGCAACAACATTAGGTTATTTACAGTCTACTCTCCAAATTCATTTACTAGACATTTTTTGGGTCGATATGGTTTCCTCTTGAATTTGAGATTCCTTATAGTCCATCTCAGTTAGAAAAGGAGTGGCGTAACAAGTTAAATGGCCCAAAGAAGTGGAAGACTGAAAACGTAATTACATCTGTGATGTCTTTTCCCCCCACTGGTTCTATGGGCTGGGATGCTTGGTGCCCAGCTAAAAACACAAGGCAAATATGATGTAAGACTTCAACTGCTTAATCAATAAATAAGCCTAGAGCCTGGGCATAAACTTCATGCCTTTTATTATAATTATAGTTAAACAGGCTTGGCTGGATTTCAGTCATCTATCACCAGCAATTTGTGCTCGCATTTGGGAGGGATTCACAGACACACCATCCTCCTTCAAGCCCAAGCCCATCCGTTGGTACTTCCCCTCCACTGACTGTGTCCAGTGCGGTGGGTCCAAGACCTTGGGTTGCCATGGCTGCCATGCCCTTATCTGGACTGGCAGGGCTGGCAGAGTGAGTAGATGAGCCCTTGGCAATGACTGCAAGGTTGCCCCCATGAGCACCTCTGTCCTGGCCCATTATAGCTTTAAAAAAATTAATTCATTGTTTTTGTTTTGTTACATTGTTATTTACAGAAATAATACATGCAATGTATGAATATATTCTCTTTGTAAAAATCCAAAACATCTGAACTCAATAGTACAATAAATTAACTGCATATAATTGACACCTATGGATTACTCATCCACCAATAGCAGGATGCATTCTTCTCAAGCTCAGAGGGAACATTCACCATCACAGACCACACTCTGGGCTATAACACACACCTTCAAAAATTTAAAACATGGAAATCATACAACATGTGATTTCAGACCACAGTAGAATTAAATTTGAAATCAATAACAGAAAAGATAGCTGGAAAATTCTAAAATACTTAGAGAAGCATTTTAAAAACATTTTTAACTAAATCAAAGTGAAAATTTAAATTATCAAAATTTGTGGGATCCAGCAAAAGCAGTGCTTGGAGTGGATTTTTCCTCCTCATCTCTTTTTAAAAATATATATATTTTTATTGATTTCAGAAAGGAAGGGAGAGAGAAATATCAATGATGAGAAAGAATCATTGGTTGGCTGCCTCCTGCATGCCCCCTACTGGGAATCAAGCCCGAAACCTGGACCTGTGCCCTTGACTGGAATCAAACCCAGGAGCCTTCAGTCCGCAGGCCAACGCCCTATTCACTGAGCCAAACTGGCTAGGACTTCCACCGCATCTCTTGTCGAAGTAAAGGCTGTTGCTATCTGAAGTCATGGGTCTGTCTCTAACAATAGGTAACTTAGGGCTAGAATTGATCTGAATTTTATCACATGCACATCCTCATTCCACATGTCCTTCCTACACTTCAAGTTTCAACCCATTTCTGATTATATGGTCTTTGTTCTTAGTGTCTGCCCAGGCCTCTCCTTTGAGCCTGCTCGCATGGCTTCTCCTCAAAGGCTGGGATCGACTTCCTCCTCCTCTCCCTTCCCCCCACCACCACCTGCAAGGGCATGCAGAGGTTCCTGGGGTCTGCCGGGTCCTTCAAACACTTCTTCAGCTCTGTTTGCCCACAGGCCACCAACCTTCTAAATATGGAGTGGTCATTCCTGTGGTCTCCAGCACCCAGGGAAGTTTCCCGAATGGTCAAAGATCACCCTGACTTCTGAGTAAATGTGTCAGATTGAACACACCCACATTAACTCTTCCCTCTCCTCACATCCTGCTAAATAACAGTAATAGAAACCAATGATACAAACCCACAAAGACGAAGAAAACAAGAGAGGAGTTGACAGCATATGAGCAATGTCAATAAAACTTTGGAAAAGTGAAAGCAGATGGAAAAAAATGATAACTCACTTTGCGGAACAGAGAAATTGAAACCTAATTCCTACAAATTCGGTGATATTTGCTTGTCAGAACCCTAGAAAGTCTCAGGATTTGGAGGAACAAGTATCTCTAAACATGGGGGTAAGGAATGGGGCTAACTAAACCCAGGATTGACTGAAAGTTTAATTGATGAGTAGTTAGACATCCAGTTTCTATTTCCAGCCCTGCCAGCCAGCTACCCTTCCTGTATTAGTAGTCTAGTGCTGCATTGTAAATTAACTCATGACATAGTGACCTAAAACAAAAATAAACATTTATTACCTCACGGTTTTTATAGGTCAAGCATTTCAGAATGGATTAGCTGGGTGGTTCTGGCTGAGGGCTGCAGTCAAGATGCGGGCTGGACTGGGGCTGGAGGATCCACCTCCAAAATGTCTCACTCCCACAACCGGGCAAGTTAGCGTTTGTTGGCAAGAGGCCTCAGCTCTTCACCACGTGGACTTGTCCACGGGGCTGCTCGAGTGTCCTCACAACATGGCAGCTGGCTTCACCCGGAGCAGGTGGTCCTAGACAGCAAGGTGGAAGCTGCAATGTCTTTTGTGACCCAGCCTAGGAAGCCGCACTCCATTATTTCTGCAATATTAGTTTGGTGACACGGGCTGCTCTTGATAATGCAGGAGGGAACTACACAGGAGGTCAAACACCAGGAGTTGAGAATGACTAGCGCCATCTTGAAGGCTGGCCACTAAACTCCCCTCATCTCTCCCGTGTCCCACTCTAGTGAACACAGACACAAAGATCACCAGGAAAGCTCTAATGTGAAAAAGAGACCAAAACAGAAAGGAATTCAGGCCCTGGCCAGGTAGCTCAGTTGCTGAGAGTGTCCTATCGATATGACACAGCTGCGGGTTCGAAATCTGGTCAGGGCACATACAGGAATCAACTAATGAATGCATAAATATGTGGAACAGCAAATCTCTCTCCCTTCCGCCCCCCTCTCTCATCAATAAATAACAACTCTTTAAAAAAGGAATTCAGAGGAAACAGAATAGGCAGGAAGCAGAAAGAAAGAAACAAACAAAAAAAGGAACTAAGTCTTCAGAGAGAAAAGCTAGGATATCACAACTATGAAACAAGTCCAGGATGTAATAATGATAATGAAAATTACAACAAAAACTACACAACATCTTCCTGCCCTGCAATGTTTATGGAGTCCATACAATGCGACAGGCCCCATTCCAAACGGGTACAAGTATTAACTCATTTAATCTTCACACAACCATGCTAGAAGCTAGGTTCTATTACTATGTTTCTTTGACAGAAGCAGTAAGTACCTTTTCCAAGACACATCTGGCTAGGTAGGAAGGTCTAGAGTTGAACCCAGAGCCGGAACCCTTAGAAAAGAAGGCTTGAGACTCTGTATAAACTAACCCCTTCCTAGAGAAGGAAGGAACACTGAATTTAGAAGCAGATTAAACTGCAGAAGCTCAGCTGGGCCTTTGTAACAGACAGCATGCAGCTCACCAAGTGGGATGGGCCGGTCTTAGCATCTGCCATGATGGAGAGGGGGCTGCAGGGCTCAGGGGCAGAGACGACCGCACAGAACAGGGCAGTGCCTCGCCCCTGCACTGAGTGTCCACGTCCCCCAGTTCCTCAGCGTAGCCTGTTGCTCACAGTCTTTATGGAAACTCTGGAGCTTGCCCAGCCGGCATGGCTCAGTGGTTGAGCATTAACCTATACTCATCCTAGTGTATAAACCAGGATGTCACGGTTCAATTTCTAGTCAGGGCACATGCCTGGATTGTGGGCTCAATTCCCAGTGGGGGACATGGAGGAGGCAGCTGATCAATAATTCTTTCTCATCATTGATGTTTCTATCTCTCTCTCCCTCCCCCTTCCTCTATGAAATCAATAATATATATATAAACTGGAACAGATCAGCAGTTTAGGAGTTAGGGGCTAGAAACTGGATGCCATGCATGGCCTCCCCAAATTCAATCTGTTCTTGATCTTAATGGTAGCTACCATTTAGTGATCACTCAATCAAATTGCCTAACCTTGGCCACAGCCCTATTGTACGGATAAGGAAACAGTGGTTCAGAGAGACTTTTCCAAGGTCTCCGAGCTGATAGGTAGCAAAGTGGGGTCAGATTCTAGGCTTACCTGGCTTTCGGCTGTACCTTTTCTCAGCGTGAGAGGTTATTTGTTCTAATTCTTCACCCCTCCTTGCATCCATACCCTTTCCAGGCCCATGGCCTGACACTGCATTTGACCATGGCTGCTTTGGCTCATGGGATGTTATTGTGTGTGATGTGGCCAAAGGCTTCGAGGATGCTTGTGCATAGGGTCTTGCTCTCCCACACCTTTGCCACCTATGACAGGGACCTGCAGAGGCCAGCCCACAGGTCTCAAGAAGAGGACCATGAAGCAGAGACAGCCTGGCCGAGTCAGCCTAGATCAGCTGACCCCTGGCTGACCCACAGATTCACAAGAACACATGACTCTTTCAAGCCACTGAGTTTTGAGCTATTGATTATGCAGCATTTTTGTGGCATGCGCTCACTGATACACCATGCCATAAAAATGCCTGCCATCGAGATAAACCAATGACTAATGGTTGGGAGTAATGAAAAGACCCAGGATCTGCCTGGCTAGGGTTGCCAGATTTAGCAAATAAAAATAGAAGATGCAGGTAAATTTAAATTTCAGATAAACATCAAATACCTTTTTTCGGATAGCTTTGTCCCATGCAATACTTGAAAAATACTCATACTGAAAAAAGCCTTTGTGTCTTTAAATAACCCATTTAACTGGGTACCTATTTTACCTGGCAACCCTGTTCTGGCAGATGCACAAGAGGCACACTACACAGAAAGCGCCCGTGTGTAAAAGTGGGCCTGAACCAGAGAGCAACAGAGATGAAAGTAAGAAGCCACTTCCTCTACGCTCTATCAGGCAATAGTACATTTTTAGCAAGATTTTAGGCAGGGGTCCTCAAACTACGGCCCGCGGGCCACATGCAAATGCAAATATTGTATTTGTTCCCATTTTGTTTTTTTACTTCAAAATAAGATATGTGCAGTGTGCATAGGAATTTGTTCATAGTTTTTTTTAAACTATAGTCCGGCTCTCCAACGGTCTAAGGGACAGTGAACTGGCCCCCTGTTTAAAAAGTTTGAGGACCCCTGCTTTTAGGTTTCTGAAGTGATCTTTCTTCGGGGGACTAAGTCAGAGAAAAAGCTGCCTGAGAAGCTAAGGAAGGCCAGGCTTGCCAGTGGTTGGGGGAAGTCTCCTGGGCTTCACTATTCAACCACTCTAAAAGCGAGGGTGTACCAACCAGGGAGGCCCTGGCTTTCCTGGGGTACCACAGAGAGCATCCCTTTTGCTGGATCCAGGACACGTTTCGAGGGTTTCTGCACCATCTGCCTCTGAGGTGCCTGCAATGGAAAGGCTCTGTGGGGGCGGGGAGAGCAGGCCTGTAGCCCAGTCCAGCCCAGCCCAGGAAGGAATGGTCCAAGGACGGTTTGTCCAGAGGTCCAGCCAATAAGCAAGCGACTGTGAAGCCAGAGGACTGGATAAAATCCGAGAGAAGAACTCGAACTCTGCAGAGGTGAGAGGGCAGAATAGCCGTGTCCGGGGAACTCGATTCACCCTCCACCTTCGTCTCTCTCTTTAGCAGATTCGGACCAGCCACTGTTTTTGGCTCGGAATATTTTCGTGAATAATCGCCAACTCAACCCAGGAAGAAATTCCATGCTGTCAGCCAGCAGCACAGATTGTTGTAGGAAAAATGACACAACTCCATCCTTTGGGCAAACCTTGCAAATTATTACAAATTTCCCCATGGCTCCTCCACTCACACAGCTGGCTGGAGAAGCAGGTCAGTTTTTCCATGGAGACAGACTCCTCCTCTGTCTGATTTCCCATGATCGAACTAGTCGCCCCGGCTCTTTGTTTACTTTCATTGCTGGTTCCCTTTCCCCTGATGTGGAGAGAGAACCTGTGCAGACCCTTCGGGCACCACACTGTCCCGTGCAAGGCTTGGTGCAAAGGCGAATTCCCGAAACAAACACTGGCCAGCTAACATTCCGCACCTCCAGATAAATGACACCATGAAGGCCAGATGTGCAGGATGTGGTCATCGGTGCAGAACAGTTTTGACATAAACCACAGACCACTCATCCGAGGACCAAGGCTGACCTAACCGCTGATAACCCTGACCTCACTGCTGACAATGCCTGGGCCAGCTTCCTCCACACCCAGGCTCCACTCACATGCTGCTTGTAGATTTCAGACTCTCTCCCATTTAGCTCCAATGCAATAAGTAAGTCTTACGTCCCCACGGCACCACGCTGTGCTAGCCTCCCGGGGAATACAACAATTAATAATGCGCAGGGCCTAGCGTCAGGAAGTTTGCTGGTTTAGGGGGAGAGGAGATCCACGCCTTGGTATCACGTGAGAAGAGAACAGAAAGGTCCCGCATGGTAACGGTGGCTCCTGGAGGAGGGGAGATGGAGAGGTGCCCCTTGGAGGGAAAGGCCTGGGGAGGTCTCATGGAGGAGGCAGCTCTTGAGCTGGCCATCTTCAGTGATGGCCTTTGGGAGGTCAGGGAGGTCCCGGCACCAGGATGAGCAAGGTGTAGAGAGAGGGAGTGACCCCAAAATATAGGGTTTATAGCCCAGCTGGCATGGATTGAGCATCGATCTATCAACCAGGAGGTCACGGTTTGATTCCCGATCAGGGCACATGCCTGGTTGTGGGCGTGCAGGAGGCAGCCGATCAATGATTCTCTCTCATCATTGATGTTTCTTTCTCCCTCTCCCTTTCCCTCTAAATAAATAAAAATATATTTTAAAAATATTTAGGGTTTATAGGAAGATGAGAAAGAAGTCAGATTTTGGTGTTAGGCAAGGAGTGGGAGCCTCAGAAATACTTCCTTGGAGGACCCAGACTTTGGTTTGTGTCCTCAGCTGGCCCCCAGATCTTATGGGGTCTCCATCCCACAGGACACAGTCCAATGCCCGCCCAGCCCCTCTTATTTAGAAGGCTAGATTGTAAAATAGTTTACTCGGGTAGCTGAAAGTGTGACTCTGAAGTGTACCGATGTGAAGTCATAATCCTGACTCCCTAGGCTGTTTCTCCAGAAGACCTCAAGTAGTCCTGAGCTCCAGCTGTTTCTGTTGATAAAGAGAAAGTAAATTCTCCCCCTTGCACAAACTTTTGGAGCAGCAGGAAACCAGCCTGTCAACTGAAATTGATTTATTCGCTCAACTGGAATGACCTGACCCACTTAGCACGTCCCCTGAGAAGGAGCAGTTTACTCCATTCAACCCATAGGCTCAGGCTGATTATCACATAATAACGTAATATCTTCAGGAGGAAGACAGGGTAGAAAGGACCATTCCCACTTAATACATGGAGAGAATGAAGTACAAATGTCACAGTCACCAAGAGAGCTACTCACTGCTAGCCTATTAATGTGTTCACCAGATCATCCTGCCGTAGGATCTTTCTAACACGGTGTCCTTAGGCACAGGATGCATTCCGGGCTTTCTTTGCATCTCTCCATATGTGTTTACATTAACCAGAACAGCAAATAGTGGGCCTTCTTTATTATCACGGGGAAAGTGAAATCTAGTCCTACAATTCCTCCTCCCCCCGCCTCCACATTCCCAAATATCTGGTTGCCTCTGTTTTCTTCCCTTTATGACAGGTCCTTCTGACCTCTCTTGCTCTTGTTTAGAATAATTCCCTGTGAGTCCTCTCTGTGCCTACAGTTTGCAGGCTGAGGGAGAGCTTGGAGCTCAGACAAGCTAAGTCTGATTCTGTGACACACCGGCTCCAGGCAGGCGATCGCGTCAGCCTCCAAAACTTCCACCTGGCCTTGATCACCAGGGGTCCCCAGACACTTGTATGTTGATCTTGGGATGCAAAGCAGCTGCTGGCCCCTGAGGCGTCTCAGTCACTATGGAGACAGGAACATAAACATCAGGGAGGACGGCAGGAAGCAGGTGGCAGGTCTTCGGTGTGAACGCATGGGCAGGACTGACGTGACGTCATCGGCATGTGTTCCAAATGATGAAAGCAGGGTTCCCAGGCCACTCCTTCATCACGCAGGATGACTGTAGCCTCATAGTGACGCTCCCCAGCTCTGCCTCCTTTTCAACCAGTTGCTTAGTTATTCATTCATTTATCCCGCAAATATGTACTGAGCGGTTGCTATGTGCAAGGCACTGTGTGGGCCGCGGAGATGGAGGTGGAAGGAGGCAGAGTCCTCATCCAGCTTCCCAGGATGTGGGACTTCCAAGCTAAAACTGGGAAAGTCCTGGGCACATTGGGACAAGCTGGCCATTCCACCGGAAGAACAGGCCATTAACAAGCACGCTAATAAATACAGTAAGTTCACATAGTGATAAATGCAACACAGGAAATAACTCGGGGAGACACGAAACTGGGGTTGGTGGGGGGTGGAGGCAGGGAGGAGTGCTGCAGGTTGAGGACACAGGGACAAAGGAGGCGATGGAAACAAGGAAGGACTTCTAGGCACCGGGATGAGTGAATGAAGGAATGGAGTGAGAGGGAGAGGAGGTTGGGGCCAGGGTGAAGGAGTTGGGACTCTATTACAACACTAACCCAGCCGCTCAAACTAGCATCTATGGTGGCCCAGACACTCTTCTAGGGGCTTCACGTATGTGAACTCATTTTACCCTCACACAAAGGTAGGTCCACATCATTAGCCTCCCTTCGTTACAGTTGGAGAAACTGAGGCACAAGGAGCATGAGGACTCTCCCAGGTTCACAGTCATTGGTGGCAGAAAGCCAGGCTGCAAGCCCAGGTGGTCTGGCTCCAGAGCCTGCCTCTTAACCACTCCCACACACGGCCTGGGGCTTTAATAAGCACAGGGGCACCAGGACCCTGTCTGTGGCCTCCCGGTGTCATCACCCTCGCCAGACCCATCAGCTCCCAGCGCCTCGTGGACTGTGTTAAAGTCACAGATTACCAGTGGGCTGTGCCACTGTAATATTTTTATAATGGGCTTTTCAAATGGAAGGAACCGGGGAGGTGAAAATATTATGGCATATTGCCTCTTTAACTCTCACTTTGCTTCTTTATAGCTATGTTCTTTATAACCATGTTATTCGTGCCCCTTGTTGAATATAGGAAACAACATAACCATCCAGCTGCAAAGACTGTTGTATCAGCAACCAAATTACTTTATCGGGTGTGGTTAACAATGGGTTTTCTTTCCTCCACCACGTCTGATAAAATGTTTGCACAGCACTATATGGGGACATATAGAGCTACGGCGCTAAGAAATGAACAAGGATAATTTGTGTGTTGGCATTTCCACAATGGAATGTCAAATATTTCATATTGAGCCTTTCTGCTACTTTCTTTGAAAACAGGTTTTATGTTCCTTTTATTATTAATCTTAAGCTGTACATATACATTATGTACACTCTTTTGTATGTTTCTCAAGCAATACTTTACAGTCTGTAATAAAAATATGCCTTGGGCATTGAAAATGATACTGCCAGGTATACTAACAGGCAGTAGCTGTAGACAGAGAACACTACTGCCCCTCATTTCATGGGGTGCCCCATCATCTCTAGAATTCCTTGCAGTGATCACTGTTACAAAGGGAGTTTGTTGCTTTTGTAGAATATGATGATCAATCAATGTGGATGCATTTCTCTCATTATTCTTACAGTTCTTCTTCACATAGAAGCTTTCCAGGTGGTAGGTTAGAATAATCAGATCCCAAATTTAACTAGGACTCATCACATGTTAAGAGTATTTACAAATCACATATGTATGCATCACTTGAATTGTACGGCTTTTCAACCGGGCGTGCGTGTTGTTCTAAGCTGCTAAGTTTGTGGCAATTTGTTACAGAGCAATAGATAACTAATACACATTTGCAGTTTTTTAACTGACCTGGAATGGGCAGGGCTCTCTGCTGTGTCATGCATCTACTCATCCCTACCTCCCTCCATCAACCCCCCCCCCCCCACACACACACACCATTATGTGCCTGGTCTGTAAAGAATCTACCAGCCCTAACTGGTTTGGCTCAGTGGATAGAGCATTGGCCTGCAGACTGAAGGGTCCCAGGTTCGATTCTGGTCAAGGGCATGTACCTTGGTTGTGGGCACATCCCCAGTAGGGAGTGTGCAGGAGGCAGCTGATTGATGTTTCTCTCTCATGGATGTTTCTAACTCTCTATCCTCTCTGTAAAAAAATCAATAAAATATATATTTTTAAAAAGAATCTACCAAAGCCCAGGATACACTTCTGTGATCTGATCTATCCAAGTTCATCCTGAAGAAATCAGGTTCTTACTCTAGCAGAGGTTCCTGTAGGTAGGCGTTAAATCAAGTGATATGGATAATAAACTTCCCCATCCCCAAATGGGTCCATATCATTGTGCAACACACACACACACACACACTGGTACAGCTAAATGTTAAGATGCATTTTGACCATTTTCAAGAGTAAAACGAAAACAAACCTACAGACTTTCACCACTCTAACCAAAAGAATAATTCAGAGAATAAATCTCACCTCAGCCCCACTCGTGCCAGCCCCACTAATTTCCTTTAAGTCTCTGGACTGTGCTGAGCTCACTCTGCCCTGGGACACTTTCACATGCTCTCCCTCTGCCTGAAATGTTCTTTCTTCCCCTCTTCAAATGGCTGACTCCTCATCTCTTCAATATTCCAACTTAAGCCAAAACTGGTTTGGCTCAGTGGATAGAGTGTCGGCCTGCGGACTGAAGGGTCCCAGGTTCGATTCCGGTCAAGGGCATGTACCTGGGTTGCGGGCACATCCCCAGTAGGAGATGTGCAGGAGGCGGCTGATCGATGTTTCTCTCTCATCGATGTTTCTAACTCTCTATCTCTCTCCCTTCCTCTCTCTCCCTTCTGCTCTGTAAAAAATCAATAAAATATATTTAAAAAAAATATTCCAACTTAAATATAATTACCCCAACGACTTTTCCTGACCACCTGACCTGAAATTGCTCTCCACTGTTCGCCTCTCCAAGTTTCTGGGCTTTTCTGTGCTTTTCTGTCATGGGTACTTTATCACATTTTGTAATTATTTATTGATTTCTTTGCCTACTTGCTTGACTACTAGAGTATAACTTTATATACATTATTCAGCACTCTTTTGGTTGCAAGGAACAGAAATTCTCTCTGGCTTGCTTAAACCAGAAAAGAGGGCAGCTTGTATGATTCAAAGAAAATGCTGCACCCCAAAGTCTCAGCAAGGACATGAATGATGAAGACAGTAAGACTTTTCAGTCCTTCTCTCGTAATTCCAGCCACTTCAGCAGTGTGGGTGCTTCCACTCACATTTCAAATTCCTGGGAGAGAAAACCTAGGAAGCCGGGTTGGGTTGAGTTTCTGCTCTTGGACATCACTGAGTCCCCTGATGGGCTCAGTGTGAGATCAAGATAACACAACCTGTTATTTTGTTATCAGAAGGGAGGAGGGGTGAAGGTGGATGATCCACGCTGAGAACTTATGAGCATTAGCACTTTTCTGAAGAAGGATTATGTGTAAGGCTCGGGACTAAGCCATGTAACTATATCTAGGTCTCTGACGTTTCAGTCCCCCTGCAAGTCTTTCAGTCTTTGGATGGTAGAAGTCTCCAGCAGGTGTTGCCACCACCAAGAAGGTTTACATCACTGGACCTATGTGCTCTAAACTGAATATTTGTGTTGCCCCCAAATTTATACAATGAGACCTAATCCCCAATGCAACGGTATTAGGAGGTGGGGCCTTTGGTAGGTGATTAAGGCATGAGGGTGGAGCCCTCATGAGTGGGATTAGTGCCCTTACAAAAGTCCCCAGGGAGCCCCTTCACCCCTTCCACCATGTGAAGAAACAGAGAAAAGATGGCCTTTCTGTGAACCAGAAAGCAGGCTCTCACTGGACACTGAATTTGCTAGCACTTTGATCTCAGACTTCCCAGTGTCCAGAACTGTGAGAAGCAAATTTCTATTGTTTATGAGTCACCCAGTGTCTGGTGGCTTTGTGACAGCAGCCCAAAGGACTATGATAGAAATTGGTCCCAAGGAGTAGGGGTGCTGTTATAACAAATACCTAAAATGTGGATGTGGCTTTGGAATTGGGCAGAGGTGGGAAGAGTGTGGAGGTGCATGACAGCAAAGGCCTACATTGCGGTGAGCAAACCATGAAGGGTGGTTCTGATGAGACCTTAGGGAGAAAAGAGGAGAGCTCTGGAGACAGCCTCAATGTTCTTAGAGAAGACCTGAGTCGTCCTGAACAGGATGTTGGTAGGAATATGGATGCCGAAGGCCATTCTGATGAGGTCTCATCAGATGGACATGAGGGACTTAGTTTTGGACCATGGAGGAAAGGCCATACTTTTTACACAGTGGCAAAGAACTTGGACCACCTTGTGTTCCTGTTCTAGTGTTTTGTGGAAGGTAGAACTTGCGAGGGATGGAATTGAACATTGAGCTGAAGCTATTTCTAAGCAAAGCGTTGAAAAAGTGGCCTGGTTTCTCCTGACTGTTCATAATAAAATTCAAGAAGAGAGCAATGATTCAAAGATGGACCTGTTCTCCAAAAAGGAAGAACTTAACGATTTGGAAAATTCTCACTCTATCCTATTGTTCAACAAATAGCACTCAGGCTGTGGCCAAACCACCATTTGCTAAGGCGTTTAGTATGGACCAGACATCTCAACGGAAGGCAATGGAAGAATGACCCTGAAGGTAACTCTGCTCCCCACACGACAGTGGGTGCTGTGCTTCTCCGTGTGGCTCCTGTGGCCCTACTGTGACACAGGCTGAGGTGGCCACCCCTCGGGAGGGGACAGGCGAACGTTGACGGTGTCCCTGTGACACCATCTCTGCAGAGTGCTGAGCTATAGGGGTTTGGCTGCCTCCACCCAGATTTCAAAGGAGGCCCCGGCCCAGAGCCGGGGAGAGGCCCTTGGCCAAGCCATCAGGGAAGGGCCTCCTTGAGCCTTCAGGGACCAACCCCTGCTGGGGAAGGAAGGTGTGGAGGCAGGAGCTCCACCCCAGTGGGTCTAGAAGGCAGGACTTCTGCCCCGTGGGCCTGGAGGGCAGAGCATCAAGTTAGAGCGAGCATTACTCTTGAGCCCTCGGGTCTACTGCTGTTTGCTCCATTGGCTTTGGACTTGTGGAGGCCCTGTCACTCATTTCTTCTTTGCTACCCCTCCCTTTTGGAAAGGGAGTGTCCGTCCTGTGCCTGACTCACCTCTGTATTTTGGAAGCACCCATCATGTTTGATTCCACAGGCTCATACCTGGAGAGGAACTTGCCTCGGGATAAATTGAACCTTAAGACTCACCGTATCTAATTTGGATGAACTTTAGATGAGACTTTGGGCATTTGAATGAAGACTTTGGGGGCTGTTGGCATGGGATGAAAATATTTCACATGCCAAAAGAATGCGAATTGGGGTGTCTGGGGCAGAATGCTCTAGGGTATTTCTGAACACCTCTCTATAGTAGTGGGTTATATACTAAGACACTAAGTGGACAAAGACACTACATGAACCAGACAGCAGCGGCGGATCCAGCCTGTTGTGTCCCACAGAGTGGGAGGGGTCCAAACGCACCCTTCACCAGATAATTGGGGCAGAGAGTGCAGCGAGGAAACTAGGGCTCCAGAGAGAACCTTGCGTTTGAATCCAGCCTTTCCACTGTGACTTTGGCTAAGTCAGCCTGTCTGAGCCTCAACTTCCTCATCTATAACTTGGGTCTGATATTTGTAAGGACATTGCTTTAAACAGACAAGGCCAATAAAGCCTTTCACAGGTTCCTTCGCACCACATGCCTGTATTTTTTGCACGCCACCTCTACCATCAGAAATTATTATACGTGTGTGTTTATACCTTTGTTTATCTGTCTCCCCATCAAAATGAAAGTTCTAGGAGGGCAGGAACTTAGCTGGCTTGCTCAAGGCTACATTTTCAGTGCCTGGCACATCACAGCTGCTCAGTAACGATTTGTTGAATACATGCACAGATGAATGAATGAATGGGGACCCGAGAGGGAAACAGAAGAGACTAGGGCTCAGCCTTTTCTGGGGTCTTGAAAGTGGATGGGAGTGACTTTACAGGCCCGGCAAGTAGTCTGTGTCCTGAAGCCATAGTTTCTATGTTTGTATTGTTCTATTTCCCTCTTGTCATCCCCTGACCTTAGTCACTCTTGCTTAAACATTCCAGCGGTGTCTCGGCAGGGCCACAGAGTAATAAGAGAAAGGTCGAGGGTCAGAAGAAAATGCCAGGACGCGGGGTGACAACAGCGAACCGCGTCAATAACCCTGACGGAGGTGCTCCCTCTGTCCCGAATCCCCCTGGGAGCCACCTTTTCCTTCACACCTCCTTCCAGGTGTGAAGACTCAATGCCTGAGTGTGTGTAAAGCCCCTGACAAGGAGGAGGTCCTACATGGCTGTTCTTTTAAACCCCACAATCTGGACCCCATACATGTTTTTCCTTCAGAAAAATTACTAAACACTGTCGCTGAGTGAGAACCCGTTCTTTCTCGGAATTACTGCCAGCTCTGGCCCCTGGCATTTCCTCCTTTTCAAGAAAAAAAATAAATAAAAGTCCCTCTTTCTCAGCAGCCGGGGGACTCAGCCCAGGCGGCAGAAATGTGACTCGCTCCCCGGGAGCAGCCAATCTGCGTGTAATCTGGTGGTTCCCCTGTGAAGAAGTTAAATAAACAATGGCAAGCCTGACCCCTGACCCTGACGCTTTTCCACCTGCTTTGTAATTAAACACGGGTTTATGGGCCTCGGGGAAGGACGGGGGAGCTGCTCCACGCTGGGTAAGTTTCCAAGCAAACTTCCTTTGTGGGTCTGGCAGGAAGATGCCCCTGAACAGTAGAGATGCACCCCTCCCCCCAACCCCTCCCCCACCAATGATCCAAGGGGCTCCAGGGAAACCCAGCCTGCGGTGCAGGGGGTGGTGGTGGGGGGGGGGGCTGGCTGCAGGACCAGAATGCTGCTGGACAGGCCCTGAGGGCCAGGAGTGCAGCCTCCTGAGCAAACACGACTTAGATCTCATAGGTGTTTTTTACCTTTTAGAGTACTTTAACTGGAGAAAGCTCTGGCAGGTCCCCATTGGGGAGCCTCAAATTCCAAGATCTCAGAAACCCAAGGCAGTGGGGGGGGGGGGGGCGGTGATGGTCCACAGATTTCAGTGGCCACACCTCCTGCCCGCGAGACCCTGGGGGAAGCACCTGGGCCCTCTGCAAAGGGCAGTAACAATAGGACACCTGTCCGGGTGTACCCTGAGGGTCCCACGACTCAGAGCAGCGCCTGACTCGTGGTCTCTTTCAATAAACATTTCCCTCTCCCTTTCCCCTTCCTCTGTGTTGCTAAATCCCATCTTCACTGATTGAGATCCCATCCGCCCCAATCTTTTCTATGTCTGCATCTCATTCCAGAGCATGGCTGGGCTGTCGTGTCTCTACTCAGTTCTACGCTGCTGGACATCACTGCTCCCAGGGCCGCAGTGGTAATGAGTGACCTTGGACACAGGTGCTGGTGTGTGTCCACCTATTGCTCTGAAGTCCCTCTTCCTGCCCCTGTCCCTTTCCTGGGAGGAGGAGTTGCTCCTTAGTCACCGTCAATAACAACATCTCTAACCAACCAACAGGTACACAACGCTCCCAAAATATACCTCCACCTCGCTCTGCTGCTGTCATTGGCTAATGGCTTTAACATATACTGGGTAACATACATCATTATTATTAATGCTTATTATTAATGATTGCTACTACTATCATTAATGAGACTGAGCATATGGCAGGGGCTTGGCAGGAAAGCAACAGGGAGGAGTAGGGGATATTTACGGTTTGATTTCGACAGAACCGTAGTTACTAATTGCCACGGCTGGTTTGGCAGAGACTCATGGACACATCAGGCAGGTTGTAAAGCCGATTTCTCACAACTTCCCTCCTCCCCTGCACGTAGCAATGAGTTCACAAGGGCTTGCACGGAGCTCATCCTTAGTGACTGGGACGGTCCCCTACAACTCGAGGCTAAAATCTGGACTCCTGGGAACTTGTCTGACAAAAGACAAGAGCCAGTCTCCTAACACAGCTGGAAACACAAAGCTTTCACCACGCACCAGGCCGAGGAGCATTTTGTGTGTGCTACTCAGTAGCTCCTCATGACAGCCCAGAGGCTGTGATGATCACAACCACCCATTTTACAGAGGAGGAAACTGAGGCACATAGAGGCTCTGCATCTGCCTGGCAGCCCAGCTCCTCTCTGCTGCTGCAGGGACGCACGAGCGGGGTTTGGGGTCCAAGTCACATCAAATAAGAGAACCCAGGCCCTGGCACAGTGATGGCGAACCTTTTGAGCTCGGCGTGTCAGCATTTTGAAAAACCCTAACTTAACTCTGGTGCCGGGTCACATATAGAAATTTTTGATATTTGCAACCATAGTAAAACAAACACTTATATTTTTGATATTTATTTTATATATTTAAATGCCATTTAACAAAGAAAAATCAACCAAAAAAAATGAGTTCGCGTGTCACCTCTGACACGTGTGTCATAGGTTCGCCATCACTGCCCTAGCACATCCCTGGGCACACAGGGGCCACGTGACACCTTGTCATTGTTCTTATATTATTCCTGTACTCACTTCTGCTGCTGCTGGTTAGAGTCTTCTATCGGAGAGGAAGGAGAACTCTTCCTCCCCAGAGCCTGCCGAGCACAGCCCCGAATGTGCGTCCCAATCCCCTGGAGGGCTTGTTAACGCCCAGATTGCTTAGCCCCGGAATGGGTGTTTCCAGCAAGTTCCCAGGTGATGCTGCGAGTCCAGGGACCACACTCTGAGAACCACAAGCCTAGCGTATTCCTTGCACCTCAAAGGCTGAGATTTAATAAGAATGGGAAGCAGGGAAGGGAGAACTCCAGGAAAAAATGGCTGAGACGGGTGTGCTGGGCTGCATTTCTGGGGTGTTCAGCGTGAGGACCCCAGGTTTGCTCTTGCCCTATGTCTCCGCTGTCCCCCAAGACGGGAGCGAGAATGATTTTCCAAGCCATCTGCAAGGAGTTAACCCTGCTCGGCTCCCGCCCCACCCCCACACACCCCCCTCTGCTGCCTGCTCTCCTCCAGCTGGCCGAAGCCTCCTGGTCAGCCCCAGTGCTCCCCTGGGCTGTGCTGGGCGGGCCGGCTGGTGCTTAGGAGATTCCCAGGGAGCCAGTGGCCCCTTCACAGAGCCACAGGGAGGGCCCTAAGCCGCAGCCTCCGGACATGCCAGCTTTTTCCAGAGTCACCTGGCTGCGGGGAGAAGGGAAGGATCGTCTCCTTCTCATTGAAGTTGTTTTTATGCGTCTACAGATGTTTTATGGAAACAGAAATTGTACCTGATAAAGTGCCAGCATTAATCCATTTGATGCGTTTAAGGGGAGCATTTTCACAGCAACAGATCATGTGAATGTAATGCTGATGGATAGGAAATGGCAGAGGCTGATTTCAAAAGATCTTTTTTCTTTTTCACACGCTAAAAAAAATAGAGTGACTTTCCATTTTATTTTTTCCTGTGAATAAGTGTGTCTTTAATACTAATAGTATTTGCTGAAATAAGAGTTTTGGCTGAAACCCAGAGGGAGCTTTCAGAGTGGGAACCATTGCTTTTTACATCTGCTCCACGGACTCAGCCATCAGACCAGCGATTTGGTTCAATCAACGTAGTTGAGCTCCTACTGCGTGTCGGGTGCTGTGCTGCCTTCTAAGGAGCTCACAGGTGAGAGGGGAGCCCCACAGATGATGGGGTGCGACAGCTGGGTGAATCCCCCCTCCTCTCCATTCACGGTTCTAGGAGATAAATGCTTAGTGGGTACATTGTGTTCTGCAATAAGGAAGCAGACCGCTACCCACCCTGACCTCAAATCCTGACAACTTTGTGCTTTTAAAGGCATCTCTGAGCCCAGCCAGTCCCCGAACATAATTTTTCACCAAAGGAAGCACAGCATGACAGCACATCGTCAACTGTGTTTTGTGCGCACGTGGAAGTCTGAGGAGGCCTCTGGCTTAGAATGCATGGGTGTCTTTTGATTGGTGTTTAAATACCTGGTAGCTCATGACTAATGCCAGTGAGAACATGGTAGCTGTCAAATGCTTGCCTTCGTTTGTATATTCAAAGGGAGCCCACTGTGGCTCTCATGCGTGTGCATCTCACTCTGCTCCTGGGGAGAGCCCCCGCCCCGAGTGCGCTCATCCATCCTGGGTGGTCTGGGCTGAAAAACAGGCCGGGGCGGCTGACTTAGACGGGACGGGGGTGTGCTCCAGGTGGAGGCCCTCAACGCTGGACTGGGATCAAGTGTAGACGCAGGGCTTGGGCCGTGAAATTCACACCAAGGGACACTGAGAGCAGCCAGCAGGATGGAGGGGGAGAGGGCGAGGGAGTGGACGGGGAGGGGAGACAGAGAGGAAGGTCACAGTGGAGATAATGTTTGATCATCTTTTGGGATTCACCTCCAAACGGAGGGAAAGGCCGTGTTCCACAGACAGTCTCCCTAAGGCTGGCTGGACGCCCTCTCTGAGGAAAGGGGTGGGAGGAGCTGGCTCAGGAGGCTGGGGAGTGGGGTGGGGGAGCCGTGTGAAGGGAGACCCCGGAGTGTCCACAGCAGGTGCACCACCTCGGTGGCACTCTGGAGTTAGGTGGGGGAAATTCCTGACGACCACACCAACTGAATACTATTCCTAGGACGGGGCCAGGCCTCAGCAGCTTCCAAGCTCCCACACGGATTCCTGTGTGCAGCCCAGGCCGAGAACCGCTGCCCCAATGCGGGGACCCTCCGAGTGTGGGCCGGGGACCAGCCCTGAAATCACCTGGGAGCTTGTTAGCAATGCAGGTTCTCAGGCTCACCCACACCTGCTGAGCCGGAACTGCGTTTCACCAGGGAACCCCTGGTGATTGCTCTCATACGGACTGCACAGTGGGACCACTGGGGAGCTTAAAAAAAATAACCTCAGCACCTGGGTCCCACCTCCAGAAATTCTGATGAGAGGGCACTGGGTGTGGCCTGCGCGACTGGACTTTTTAAACCTCCCAGGTGATGCTCAGGGGCAGGCCAGGTGGAGAAGTGGTAGAAAGCCCAGGCATTCCTCAGTGTTTTCATGGCCCTGCGGCCTCAACATAAAGAGAGGAGGGAGGCCTTCGGACTCTCCAAACCTAGATTCTTACAACTAAATGCGAAGTTACCTTGAAGAAGTTAAGGGTCTAAAATGTGAATGGAACGGTGTCCCCTGCAGCCAATCATTGCTGGACCTGAAATTCCCCAGGAAGCAAAGTGGCCAGGACATTCACTCTGACATTCGTTCTACTAGCTGTTTGCCATGTCTCACCCCACCCACGGCACTCGGCCTGACGTGCCTCAGTGTGTGCATCAGTGCAATGGGTACAGCAATGCTTGGCCGAGCGGATCACCATGCAGGCGGCGGTGCAGGCCGCCTGTAATTTGGGTCCAGGGGCCTCACTGCTGGTGTTTGGGCCCTTGTTTCCTCCCCTTCCTTCCTGTCGGCTGGAGCTGCTGACAGGCTTCTAACAAACAGAACATGGCAGGCTGAAGGCTGAGGGGATGCCACTTCTGAGATTAGGTTACAAAAGACTGTGGCCCACCCACCCCTCTGTTTCTTGGAGCCCCTGGGAGGAAAAGCAGCTTCCGTGTTGTGAGTGCTCCTGTGGAGAGGCCCACACAGCCAGGTCCTGAGTCACATGGGTGAGTCGGGACCTGGGTCCTCCCCACTCAAGCCTTAAGATGACTGCAGCCTGTGGGAGAGCCTGAGTCCTTTCTGTTTAATTTAATTTAACTTTTTTATTATTATTTTAAAAAATATATTTTTATTGATTTTTTAGAGAGAGGAAGAGGGATAGAAAGATAGAAACATCAATGAGAGAGGAAGTCATCGACCGGCTGCCTCCTGCATGGCCTGCACTGGGGATCGAGCCTGCAACCCGTGCATGTGCCCAGCCCGGGAATTGAACCAGTTACCTCTTGGTTCCTGCGTCGATGCTCAACTGCTGAGCCACACTAGCCGGGCTGTTTGTTTTAAACATTTTTAAAAATTGATTTTCAGAGAGACAGGAAGGGAAAAGGGGAGAGAGAAACATCCATGTGAGAGAGAAACACCTGGTGCCTCCTGCATGCTCCCTACCTGGGGTCAAGCCAGCAACCCCTGCATGTGCCCTGGCTGGGAATCAAACCAGCAACCTTTTTGGTGCACGAGATGGTGCCCAACCAACTGAGCCACGCTAGGCGGGGCCTGAGTCCTTTGTGTGACCCAATCTAAACAGCCCCACAGCATTCCTTCCACAGGGCTCTACTGCCCAGCCGTCGAGGGGAGGGGAAATAGACTCCAACTGTCAGTGGGAGAAGTGTCTGTCATACTGGGCATAAATATATGTAAAAATACATATATCACTGCATGGCTCATAGAACCCCCTCAAGGAGCTCCTCCGATGAAAATCTGTGTGTGTGAGAGATGAAACAGCGCCTGCAGGGCAGACCCCTGCCCCCAACACTGAACTGCCCTGAGCAGGGCCTCCTGTTGTGTTTACACAGCTCTCCATCTTCGCAAATCACAGCCAGCCACAAACTCTCAGCTGCTCATTGAGTCTCTCAACGTCTGTGGGAGCAGTGCCTGCACCGACTGGGTCTGAGGTGGGATGGGGACCAGTACACCTGGTGGGGGGCGTTGGAGCAGGACCGACCTCAGGACTACCTCGTATACTCCTTCAACCTCAGAAACATGATTGAGTCTTTTCAGAGTCTCTGTCTCCTCATTATTAGACTTACCAGGCGGCACCCGGCCAGCGTGGCTCAGTAGGTGAGCGTTGACCTATGAACCAGGAGGTCACGGTTCGATTCTCGGTCAGGGCACATGCCCGGGTTGCGGGCTCGATCCCTGGTGTGGGGCGTGCAGGAGGCAGCCGATCAATGATTCTCTCTCATCATTAATGGTTCTATCTCTCTCTTCCTCTCTTTTCCTCTCTCTAAAAGAAAAATAATAATAATAATGAGAGAGAGAGAGAGAGAGAGAGAGAGATACCAGGCCGGTTGCTGTAAGCATGCAGGGAAAGGATGAGGCACCCAGCTCTTGGCCCGAGTGAGGCAGAGCAGGGTCAGTTAGGCAACGCCCTTCCCTGGGCCAGGCTAGGAGGACAGAGCTTGGGCCAAAAGTCCAGGCTTCCCTGAAAGGCTGCCAGGAAATACCTGACGCCACTCTAGTCCCCGGCACAGTGTGAGCCTAAAGGGTTAAGAAGGCCTGGAATCAGAAGCAGAGGGCAGAGGGGAGGGAAGCGAGCGGGAGGTGGGCAGGATTAGCATGCAGCTGGTGCTGCTGCCCCCTGATCCCCGCTCAGCTGGTCCCCTCCCAGGGCAGAGGAGGAGGAGGGACGCCAGCGGGCAGAGCGGTGGGCGGGAGGGAGGGAGGGAGGAAGGGGTCTCTCAGGGGGAGCAGCTCCCTCCCCAGCACAGCCCAGGGATAAATCCGAGGAGGAGCCTGGGGGGCTGTGAGCCATGCAATGCTAATCAGCTCCATTGTTATACGTGGCTTTCAGCAGCGGAGTCCCTGCGGCACTGGAGCACTTTCTGTGGCAGGAATTTGAAATCCTGCCCCAGAGAACAAAAGTCCCCGGCAGTACCTCGGGCAGAGGGGCCTGGAAGTGGAACCTGCAGGGTTTTCTGAGGGTGCAGGTGGAGGGGCGGGTTTCAGTCGAGTGAGAAATTGACAACACACCCGAACCGGACTCTTCTTCGATTTTTCATTGTATTGAAACCACGCTGGAGCTTCCTGAGTTATCTCATGTTTTAACAAGTAGGGCTTTTGTAAATGAACAAACAAAGCGGGTGGGGGAGGTGAGCAACAAACCAATGAAATAAACCCTGCAAGAATGGAAGCCACGTGAAGGGGCAGATTCGTTTATGCCAAATTCCCTGTAAAAGCAATTCCAGAAAATTCAGGCTCCCTCTGCCAAATGCCTGGGCGGTCTGGGAGCCAAGAAGGAAAGGAGGGACCAGATGAGAAATCCTGGCAGGGGGCCCTGGTTGGTTGGGCAGAACCAATTTCCCCAACTTGATCTGATCCCAGAGAGGACAGGGCGATTCGAAGGCTGGTCAGAAAGACAACTGTCCCAGGGCCTCTGGGTTACTCCTGACGCACGCCCTGACTCCCTGGGCTGGAGCCGGTCCTGCAGAGAGAGAATGAGAGGCTGGGGGTGAGCCCTCAGAACTGGCCGCCCAGCCAGGGGCAAACCAAGATTCCAATCTAAATGACCGGGACTATGGAACCTGGGTTTCTGTCCACGGAGCAAGAGAGGTCTGCAGTTCAGGAGGGCCCTGAGGCGGAGCTGAGAGGGAGGCCCAGGCATTCCAATACCTGACTGGCATCCTAAAGGGGGTGTAGCTTGGTTGCCCCATTGTGGGTAGGAAACAAGAGCAGCCTGGCTATTTGGGCGACTAAGGGTGGAGAGATACTGAAGACCAGTGCTGTCCAATGTAGTAGCCACCAGCCACAAGTACCACTGAGCATTGCACAAGGCTAGTCCAAGTGGAGATGTAAAAAAACACCAGATTCAAAGACTTAGTATGAAAAAAACAAGGTAGACTATTTCATAATTATTTATCTGATACATGCTGAAATGATACATTTTTGCATATACTCAATTAAATAAAATTATTAAAAATATTTTCTTTCCTTGCCTGGCTGGTGTGGGTCAGTGGTTGAGCATACACCCATGAACCAGGAGGTCATGGTTCGATTCCCCGTCAGGGCACATGCCCAGTTTGTGGGCTTGATCCTCAGTAGGGGGCATGCAGGAGACAGCCCATTAATGATTCAGCCCATCAGTGATTCGCTCATCATTGATGTTTATATCCCTCTCTCCCTCTCCCTTTCTCTCTCTGAAATAAAAAGTAAAATAAAATAAAACTTTCTGGGAACCCTTCCAGTTCTCTACATCAGTTAGAGTCTATAAGATTTTCCTGAGCACCTACTATGTACCTGGCACTGTGAGAGCACTGGAGATACCAATAAGAAGCTTCCGGTCCAACAGGGAGACATGCAGCAATTAATTACATAGATTAGTTTTTCTTAAAAAAAACTGTACAAAAAATGGGAAAGAAAAAAACAGGAAGCTGAGTTGGTCATACCACGGGGTCCTAGCTAAGCTGGAAGAATCAGAGAGGGCGTTTCCAGGGGTATGATTCTTAAGCTGAAACACCAGGGGGAAACAGAAGGGGAAAGACTTGAAGACAAAGGAAGCGGAATGAGCAAAGATCCTGATGTGTCGGAGACTGAAAGTCTAGGTAGCCAGGGCACATGAAGTAAGTGTGCAGGTGTGTGTGTGTGAGAGAGAGATAGAAAGATGGTTAGTTTTATGTGTCACTTGACTAGGCTATGGTGCCCGTTGTTTGGTCAAACACTAGACTAAGTGTTGCTGTGAGGGAATTTATAGATGCGTTGAGTAGACTCTGAATAAAGCAGATTATCCTCCAGAATGTGGGTGGGCCTTATCCAATCATCTGAAGGCGTTTAGAGCAAAAACTGAGGTTCCCCAAAAAGGCAATTCTGCTTTAAGGCTGTAACATAGAAATCGGCTTAAGTTTCCAGCCTATGGGCCTGCCCTCCAGATTTTGGACTCAAAACTACAACATCCACCCTGGCCAGTTTGGCTCAGGGTCTTGGGTTCAATTCCCAGTTAAACCCTGGTTGGGGCATGAGCTGGAGGCAACCAGTCGATGTGTCTTTCTCATGTCAATGTTTCTCTCTCTTTCCTCTCTTACCCTTCCCTTCTATTCTTTCTAAAAAAATCAAAATCAATGGGGAAAAAATCCTTGAATGAGGATAAAGAAAAAGACTCCAACATCCACTTTTACCTGAATTGCCAGCCTACTGTGGACAGTTATTAACATAAGTACTTTACATACAGCACCTCACTTAATCCTCATCGCCTCTGTGCTGCGGGGATCAGGATTAGCCCCATTTCTCAGAATGGAAACAGAGTTAGGGAAGTTATTGGTCACGGGTCGCTCAGACAGTGAGTGGTAGAACCAGAATGTGAACACAGGCCTGCAGGGCCCTATTCCTGACCTAACCGTTCGACTTTACTGCCTGTTCCACTGTTACTAGGTCTCACCTGGTGGCTCATGGACCAAACCATCCAGGAGAGAAATTTGGGGCATTGGATTTTTTTCTTTTTTAATACTTTTGGCAGTCTTTTACCTTCTAGTATATTCTAATTCATAGTTTCTTGTACTGTGTTACTCACATTTATGCTTGGCTGCGGGGAGAGGGCACATTAGAATTTGCCTCTATCTACTCCTGCATTCTAGTACAAGAGTTTAACATTTTCCCCCTGCTTTCCTCCCACTTGGTTAGCCATTTCAAGACTTTGTTTAATGTGAAGCCCTACATGTTTCCACTTGAATTTTATCATCTGTGACAACTATCATCACTATAGTTACAATCACTCGTTCTGATGTGTAGATACGTTCACTCATTAGAAGGCATTTTATCTTTAAGATTTTTATCTTTACCCAGTTAATCTGTCACACAACAATCTACATAACTACCTGTATTTTAAAAGGACAAGAGAGGAACTTGAGGAATGTCTAACCCAGCCATGGGCAAACTACAGCCTGCGGGCCGAATCCAGCCCGTTTGAAATGAATAAAACTATTGAAAAAAAAGACCGTACCCTTTTATGTAATGATGTTTACTTTGAATTTATATTAGTTCACACAAACACGCCATCCATGCTTTTGTTCCGGCCCTCCCTCCGGTCCAGTTTAAGAACCCATTGTGGCCCTCGGGTCAAAAACTTTGCCCACCCCTGGTCTAACCCCTCTACTTTTACGTGAGGTAGCTAGTATCACACACAAGTGGGAATTGCACACACACAGATATGCAACCCTAGCCCTGGCTGGGTGGCTCAGTTGGTTAGAGCATTGTCCCATACACCAAAAAGGCTGCAGTTTGATTCCTGGTCAGGGCACATACCTAGGTTGCGGGTTTGATCCCTGGTTGGGGCGCATACCAAGGCAACCAATTGACGTTCCTCTCCCCCTCCCCTCCCCCCCTCCCCTCCCCTCCCCCTCCCCCTCCCCCTCCCTCCCTCCCTCTAAAATTAAAACATTCTCGGGTGTTATATATGACCCTATACTATAATAATCTTCCAAATACAGCTTGAGGAAACTGGGAAACTTGTGTGAAACTACTTAAAAACACTTTTTTTTAAATCCTCACCTGAGGATATTTTCCCATTGAATTTTAGAGAGAGGGAAAGACAGAGAGAAACATCCATGTGAGAGAAACACATTGATCGGTTGCCTCCTTCATGAGCCCTGACCAAGGCCTGGGCCAAGGGCACCGATGTATGTGCCCTTCACTGGAATCAAACCCAGAACCCTTCAGTCCGCAGGCCGACGCTCTCTCCACTGAGCCAAACTGGCTAGGGCGAAACTACTTTTTAAGCTCATATATAGTTGTCTTTGCAAGCCTCCCGCCCTCACACCTCCCCCACCCCCCATCCCACCCATGGAACCAAGCTTGAACTCTTCAGACCGTCTCCCCCAGCTCCCCCTAAAGGGGAACAAAAGGGTTCGATTTGGTGCCGTTTATAAACAGACAATGCCCTTCATCAAGCAGGCCATGTCTGTGTGCTACATAACAGGGAGTTCCACACTGGCCACCTACAGGTTTGATGTAGGTAGATGACTGGGTAGAAGGGCATCAGAAAAGCCCCAAGTTCTAAACAGGCTCCCAGAAAAATGAGAACCACCCTTGAGAGCCACAGCAGTCACATGTGGAAAATAAAATGTTCGGGCACCTCACTGAGGGGTGAGGGGTGAGGGGTGAGGGGTGAGGGGTGAGGGGTGAGGGGTGAGGGTCTCCCTCCCAGCACCAGGCAAGGGCACCTGATAGACTCGACCCAGGAGAGAAGTGACGCTTCACAACACCGTGAATCTCGCAGCCCGAGGCGCGGGCTTTGTGTCCTTTCCTGGCCATGTGTCCTCGGGCTCTAAATGAAAGTCACTTCCCACATTTCAGCTGTGTGCTTCTCTGTGCCAATTACATTACAAACCACACCAAAGCCTCATCAGCGTCTTCCCTCAACAGAACACATTTAATATCTCATTAGCTTTGGAGAGTTTCATGGCAAATTGGCGTAAATGGACACTCTAGAAAGAGCATTATCGTCTGTCTAAGTAGCTACTGACACTGTTGTTTTCCTTTTTCTGACAACGCGCTCTGCAGAGCGGCTTGGAGAGCAGAGGTGTCCGCTTGCCGGCCCTCGCCATCCGACTGCTGGGACGGACCAGCAGGCCACGCAGGCCATCAGGCCTCTGCTCTCTCTCCAAGCAACACGGTGGGAAGTTAACTTGAAATTCTACCAAGAACCTTTTCGCTCCCTTTCATTCCAGGTAGAGGAGTTCTGCCTCTTTGTGCTTATTTGTTCCAAACCCCTGGCTCCATCCCACAGCTGTTAGGTGAACCGTCGCTGCTTAGCAATAACTCGTGTGCGCTTCGCCCTCACAAGGCAAAACCAGACTGAGGAGGCCTCGATTTCAGAGATCCCTTCAGGTCCAGGAGTCTCCATCTAACAGAGATGCATTGCTATGCTTTAAGGAAAACGCATTAACATCAGACTCTTCTCCAAAGAATAGCAACATGCAAAGGAAGACATGCAAAGTTCCCAGTTAGAGCTGGAACGGAGGATGCCTACTGGAGTCGCAGGGGACAAGGGTTTTGTTCTCATGTTGGCCAGGAGAAGAGAGTCATCACAGATTTAGGGACCACTGGGAGAGACCCAAAGGCTAACCCCCCTCCCCTCATCACCAAGTAAAACGGTGTCCATACCATCTCCATTCCATTTAATTCACATTTATCAGGGGTAAATGTCTCCAGATCATCGCAGCTGCTCTAAAATTCTTTAGAGAAAGACACTTTGATGCTCTCAGCCAGAAACGGCCGAGAACCGTAACTCTCAGCAAGAAGAGCTGGCGGGGAAGGCAGCTGCTGTGGAAGGCAGACGTAAGGAACTTCCACGAGAAGCCGGTTGCTACGGCTGTAAAACCGGTTTACGGCAGTGTCTTTTATGATATCCATTGCCTATTAGTTCAAAGTTCACGAGATAAATTTCTACTTAAGTTTGGAGCCAGGAAGAGTTTTGCCCCTCCGAGTCATCTTGTAGGCTTGCTCCTCAGGTATACAAGAAGTTTGTTTGTAACATAAAGCTACATTCCATTTAGCAATGCAGCGGACCACTCCTATTATCTGGTAATACCCATTTTCTGTTCACTTTACTCAATTTGTCTTCTGATTTTTAAAAATACCCTATTTCAGCCCTGGCCGAGTAGCTGACTTGGTTAGAGAGTCGTCCCGATACGCCAAGGTTGTGAGTTTGATCCCTGGTCAGGGCACGGACGAAAAGTCAACCAATGAATGCATAAATGAGTGGAACAACAAATCGATGTCTCTCTCTCTCCCCCCCACACTTCTAAAAATCAATAAATAAAGTTTAAAAAATCCTATTTGCTTATTGTTTAATAACATAAGCCGTCACATTTTGGGCACATAGAGTGGCCACATTTGAAAAAAAATTGCCCTAATTAAAACAATGAGTAATCACTAAATATTTATTAGAATGGCTACTCCCCCCCCCCAAAAAAAATGATAATATAAATTGCCGGAGAGAATGTGGAACAACAGGAACTTCATTCCTTGCTGGTGGCAATGACTCGGTGCAGCCACGTTGGAAGGCTGGGACAGTTCCTTATAGAGCTCACCATGGGCTCACCGAGGACCCAGCAGTCATGCTGGCAGGTGTTTACCCACCTCGTCTGAAGACTGACGTCCACGTAAAAACCTGCAGGTGAATGTTTATAGACGCCACAGTCACAAATGCCAACAACTGGAAACAACCAAGATGTCCTTCAATAGGTGAACGGATGTACATATTGTGGTCCGTCCATACAATGGAATATTATTAAGAGAAATGAACTATTAAAGCCACAAAAAGGCATGGGTGCATCTTAAACACATATTGCCAAGTGAAAGAAGCCATTCTCAAAAGACTGCATAGTGTATGATTTCAATTATATGACATTCTGGAAAAGGCAAAAATAGAGGCAGTAATAAGATCCGTGATGGTCAGGGGGAGGGGAGGAGGGCTGAGTGGTGGAGCCCCGGGGATTTTTTAGGGTAGTGAAACCAGTCTGCATGGTACTGCAGTGGTGAATGTATGACACTCTGCACTTGTCAAAACCCATAGAACTTCTAGAGCACAAAGAGTGAAACTGAATGTATTCTGCAAACTAAAACACATTCTTTTGGGAAGTTGGGAAATCCTGAATGCAGAATATGACAAAACAAACCAGATTACAAATCTATGAAAACCCTCACGGAAAGGGTGTGGGAAAAGTGCTGACCTAAGAGAGTGGAGTCTGTGAGAGTCAAGGCAAGAGAAACTGTACGTAAGCACTGTCCTGCAGCTAATAGAGCTGTTTCTGTGGGGTGTGGGTTAGCAATGCTGACATTGCTGGGCATGTGTACTGCCATGGAATGATTAAGCAAATAAGTGAGGGAGGAGAGAGCTACTGTGGGAGCGGGAGGCTAGCATATTCCATAGGGTAATGGACTAGAGTTGGAAATAACAGTGTGAACTCATGGTTAGCCAGATAGTTACATATTTAGAGGTGTGTTCTGTACACTGGTGTACATGTTTCTTTGCTGTCAGTTGAGTGGGCCTAGAAGCAGACACCCCAGTTGCAACAACACCCCTCATGTCCACATCTTGGTTTCTAATACCATTCTCCAGTAAAAGGAAGCAGACCTCCTTGGAGAAATGGCCGATTCTAGGACTGGGGGAAGGAAATATGCAAGATGAGCTTGGACCATCTCAAATGCCAGAAAGTAAGGAGGTGCTAAAACTAAAACAAAGGGACACAGGCGCCAACAGAAAGAGCTGCCTTTAGCCAAAGACGGAATAATCTGAGCAACAAAGTAAAGCAGTACTGGATTATAACCCAAATATAAACTAAATCCCCGCGAGTCCATGCTGGTATGAATGAGTAAAGTGGGGAGGACAGACAATTCTCTCATGAGCAAGAATTCCATATACTTGACATAGTACTCTGTTCTCAATGTACTGAGCTGAACTTTCTACTCCTTATGTGTGGGCTACACACAGTGACTTCCTTCCCAAAAGCAGAGTGTGGCCCAGACGCTGTGGCTCAGTGGTTGAGCAATGACCCATGAACCAGGAGGTCACGGTTCGATTCCGGGTCAGGGCACATGCTCGGGTTTCGGGCTTGATCCCCAGTGTGGGGCGTGCAGGAGGCAGCCTATCAGTGATTCTCTCTCATCATTGATGTTTTTATCCCTCTCTCCCTCTTCCTTTCTCTCTGAAATCAATACAAATATATTTAAAAAACAACAACAACAACAAACACACACCCACAAAGCAGCAACCAAAAAGCAAAGAGTGTATAAAAGGGAGAAGGTAACTCTACAAAGGAAAAACCTGACAAATACTACCTCAAGCCCGGTCTCCCAATGACGAGGTGATGAAAAGCACTTTACTGCTCCGGTATTTATCCCCAAAACACACAAGCCCAGGCTATTCCTGGGGAAAACAGCAGCCCCTCCTCATTGAGGGCCATTCCTCAGAATACCTGGTCACGCTCCTCAAAACCGGCAAGGTCATCGAAAACAAGGAAGGTCTGAGAAACGGTCTCAGCAAAGAAGAGCGTGAGGAAACAGGATGATTAAATGGAATGTGGTTTTCTGGATGGGATCCTGGGAAAGGAAAGGGACATGAGGTAAAAATGAAGGAAGGACATCTGAATAAAGTGTAGACTTTGGTTAATAACGTATCAATATTGGATCATTAATTGTAACACATGCATCTTGGGAACGTAAAATGTTGAGTGAGGATACTGGTTCCAGAGAGATGGGGATTCTTTGTACTATCAGCACAATGATTCCATAAATCTGAAACTGATTTAAAAGAAAAAAAATTTTAATATATTTTTATTGATTTCAGAGAGGAAGGGAGAAAGAGAGAGCGATAGGAACATCAAGGATGAGAGAGAATCATTGATTGGCTGCCTCCTGCATTCCCCACACTGGGGACCGAGCCCACCACCCTAGCATCTGCCCTGACCGGGAATCGAACCATGACCTCCTGGTTCATAGGTCGACGCTCAACCACGGAGACACACACACACACCCTCCAGAGCACAGGCCTGCGTTTCAGAAGGAATCCAAGCACCACAGGCTAACGCTCAGAGTAGCTAGGATTCTGAGCAGCATCTCTGGGGGAGAATTCAGACCACCTCATGGCAGTTCAGAGAGGAGGCTCTTACCTGCCCACAGTGTCAAACCATGAATTCTTGCCCTTTCCCACGGAGAGAAACCCACAAAGTGGGGAATTCGTGGAATTTAGCCTGTGTGAATGCCCGCTGCCACCACACAGTTCTTCTCTCACGGCTCCTGGGGGGTCTGGGGCAGCATCTCTGCCAGGACAGGCTGGCTGAGCTTTCGTCCCTGAGGCAGAGGTGACGAGGCCCCAGTGCAGGTGCCTGTGGATGGGACCCAGCGAGGTGACTGCAGGCCTGGGCCAGGCAGGGAGGGCCGGGAGCCCACAGGCCTTGTAGGAAGAGGGACCTGTGGCAAGGAGGTGGCGGGTGTTGGCAAGGCCTTCCGATGTTTCATAAAGAGCCAGACACTCCAAGTGTCATGTGCAATTGGCACAGCTTTTAAAGGCAGGCACCTCTGTCAATTTCTTTTTAAGAAAACAAGTGCTGGCTAAAGGAAACACACCTGACAGCTCCCTTCGGCGGGCGAACCCAGTCTGTGACTTCAGAGAGAGGACCTCTCCAGGCGCATGCCCGAGTTTCCAAAGTATTTATTTAAACCCCAGGAAGACGGAAATGAGGGGGTGGGAGTTCCATAGAACCGTCTCCCGTGTTAACCAGGAGCCACACGGGGAAGGCGGCTATTTAAACAAAAAATCATTTCAATAAAATAAAATCAGAAAGTGACTTCCTTAGTCACACCAGGTCCATTTTAAGTGCTCAGCATCCTTTCGATCATTGTGGGACGTTCCACTGGATGGTGCTGCTAAGGACGAAGGATATACTGAGGCGCATGGCAAAATCTGAGTAGAAAGTATGTATTTTACAATACTGTGCATCCTCGTTAAATTTCCTAATTCCGGTCACTGTAACACAGCTATGGAAACGCTCTCAGGATGTGCCTGCGGGAGTATTTTGGGGTAAACGGAGCGTGATGTTTGCAACTTACTCTCAAATAATTCGGGAAAAATGCCATATGTACTCAGAATGATGATGCAAATGTGGCAAAATACGAACAGGTGAATCTGGGTACCATTCCTGCGACTTTTCTGTAAATTTGAAATTATTTCAGAAATAAAGAGTTAAAAGAAAAAAAAAAGGAAGAAACAATAAAAATGTCCAGGGAAGCCCAGAAAGGTATAAAGTTGACTTTCATGAAACACTAAGAACGTATCCCAAGTGGGGGCCCTCAACGTCGGTGGTGCCATCTCGCCGCAGACTACCAAGGTCCGGGGTCCAAGTCCCGCATACTCTCCACCACCCCTGCAGAACCTCCCACTTCCCTCGAGGCGCCTTCTTACATATTCCTGGGGGCAGAGTGTCCCCAGGCCAGTTCACTCCACTCTCTGTTTCCAGGGTGACACCATGCTACCCCTCTTCTTGCGCCAAGTTGGGTGTGCCCGCCCTGGACCCTCTGACCCTCACCTCTAATGTCCCACCTGGAGGAGTGACAGAATCTGTCCTCAGCTGAAGCCGAAATTGTTTTTAAGCTGGGCCATGTGCCTGGGAGGGGTTCTTGGCACTGGGGTGTCACCTACCCATGTAAGGATCATTGCTCTACCAGCTTTTTTATTTTTTTAATGTCTTTATTGATTTTAGAGAGAGGAAGGGAGGGGGGTAGTGAGATGGAAACATCAATGAGAGAGAAACACCCCCTACCAGGGATCGAGCCTGCAACCTGGGCATGTGCCCTGCCGGGAATCAAACCAGTGACCCCTTGGTTCAGCCGCGGGCAAACTATGGCCCGCGGGCCGGATTCAGCCCGTTTGAAATGAATAAAACTGAAAAAAAAAGAGCGTACCCTTTTATGTAATGATGTTTATTTTGAATTTATATTAGTTCACACAAACACTCCATCCATGCTTTTGTTCCGGCACTCCGGTCCAGTTTAAGAACCCATTGTGGCCCTCGAGTCAAAAAGTTTGCCCACCCCTGCCTTGGTTCATGGGTCCAGGCTCAATTACCAAGCCACACCATCTGGGCATTCTACAAGCTTTTAAAAAGCGGTTTGTGACTACATTTTTAGGTGGACTTTTACTTCAATGCACAAATGTGATGACACACAGGACTGCATGTCAGTGCGATTGTTTCTTTTTCCTCTTGGGCTTGCCCTCCCACGACACTTCTCCCTCTTCTGTTGGCTTCTGGGCAGGGGAGCAGCCCGTGTTGCTTCCCTGGACTTTCCTGCGACCACAGAGCCCGAGCCTCGGCCACAGGGAGTGGTCCAGCCACATTCCCGGGCGGGCGTGGAAGGGAAGGGGCCGGTGGTGCCAGAACCCCCTCCTGGTTTCCTGCGTGAGCCTTTCATTAGAAGAGCGCCTGACTGTTGCTAACCTTTGCTAAGCAGCGGGACGCCGGGGGCCGCAGTGGCCATAGATCCTGCGCGGCATTCTAATTAAACGCAGCAAACACGTCTTGAGCACCGACCTTGGGGCCAGGCACTGCGCCAGGTGCTGCTGACACAAACATCACAGTCAGACCGTGCCCTGGAGGAGTTTCCAGGCAGCCCAAAGCAAAAATGTGGTAAGTGCTGTTTTCCCTCCCGGCGCAGGGGGCACTGGGCAGGGTGCTGGAGGCATGATCTCATCTTGGGGGGTGGGGAGGGCAGGGCTTACCCACCTCTCCTCATGTGACTTTGACTTTCGACATCACAAGCCCAGGACCTCAGGATGTACCCTCCCCTCCTCCTTCATCTCGTGCAGCTAGTAACTATTATACGCCCAAGCTCCCTAGCTTGTTTTTTTCCTAAGAGGGCAGTTTTGAGCCCAAAATAAAATATCAAAGACAGGCATATATCTGCTCCCGAAAGTGCCTCTTGGTGCAGAAATGGTGCCCGGCTCCCGCTCTCTCTGGCGAATCCACCCTTGTCCTTTCAAAGCAGGCCCCATCCTTTTCCGTTAACCGCCTCTCAGGCTTTGGCGGCGTGGCTCATGCCGCGCTTGCTCACGCAGCCCTTCCTGTGTGCACAAGAGGTCCCTCCTGTACAGCGTCAGGTGAAGCACTCCTGCGTTGGGTGTGCAGTTTCCACACCCGCTCAGCCAGCAGCGGCTCAACGAGACCAGGAGTGACCGTGACCCCATGAATACAGCCCACGACACCCCCATGAAATGTACCGCACGGCGAGCATCCCCTGAGCAGACATTCCAAAAGTGGCCCGGGACACTCCGACACCCACCACTTGACAGGAGGGGAAATGGGAAGGAAAGGGATGGGCATCTTCACCTATTGCAGGGAAAACAGACCAACCAAAAATAACACACGTTGTAAAAAAAAAGAAAAGGTGAAGGGATTAAGACGGACAAATTGGTACTTACAGCATAATCGCAGAGCTGTAAGTACCGCACAGGAAATACAGTCAGCGATATTGAAATAACTACGCATGGGGCCGGGTGGGTACTTGACACATCAGGGCGACCGCCCTGTGAAGTGCACGGCTGTGCTGAACAGCTGAAGCCGAAACAGAACAACATCGAACGTCAACTGTCATTGCAACAAGCAAACAAACTCATGTCCCTTTAACAGAGAGAGAGAAACCCAAATTCCAATTCTGTATAGAAATAAATAAATTCGTTCCAATCTTAAACAAATTAGCACACACCACATGATCCTGTGGATAATTGCTGGGCCCCTCCCAGGGCAAACGAGGGTCTCGGAGGCTTACGCGTCAGTAGCTTCCTGGTAAATCCACCTTTGCTCACGGCAAACCATCTGGAATGAGTCATTCCATGAAATCGGAGCATTTGCCCCAGGGCGCCTTTGACTCAGGAGGCTCTCTCTGGGGAGGGCATGCTTGGGATCCTTTTCTTCTCCAGGACATACTGGTATGAACACACTCTCAGTTCCTTGCAACTCAGCAACACACCCAGGCGCTTCTAAGCCCACAGGGGTCAGGCGAGGTCAGTTTGAGCCCTGAAGTCCCACACTCTGGAAACCCCCTCAGTCTCAGGAAAACTGGGTGGCTGGGGACTCCGGTGGGCTCTGAGGGGAGGAGTGGAGCAGTGTGCATTGCCAAGCACAGACTTGGGACCGCATCCCTGCCTGCCTTCCCGGCCCAACCTTGAACACCTTGACCTTGAAAGGAGCGGAAGCCGGCTAAGTGACTTAGGCAGAGGAGGGATTTTTTGAAAAAATGTTCTCCTCTCTCTGCTTCTGTCTCCCACCTGGAGATTCACAGTCCTGAGTGGCAGCATCTGATTTGGCAAACCAAGCCACGGTCAACAGACTCACGGCTGGGGCAGGAATGCACACACGCAACTGGAATCTGCCCTTTTTTTTTTTTGCTGTGATGGGGAGGTAGGCTCTACTAATGCTCAGAAACGTAAGTGGAGAATCCCCCCAAATTGGGAATGGGGTTCAGATGACCGCCACCCCAGGACACTGCAAAGTCAAAGATAAAGAGTTTCTGTTGTATAGAACCAAGCATTAACAACCGCGGGGGCAGAGTGGGAGGGGGCCCTGGCGTGGGCTGTGTGCTCAGGGTCTGTTTGAAGGAGACGGGGCAGCCAGCATGGAGGGCTGGGGGCAGACAGGGTCCGCCAAGATGACATGGTCTAAATCGAAGGCACTCGAAGGCAGGCACATTGATATTCAGGGGACTTAGGTGGGGGTAGGACTGGGGGTAGGGTGGGTGGAGAGCGGAACGAGATGTTTGGCCTTAATTCAGGGGCCTGCCAAATTGCTTGGACACCTTAGCCAAGGATTTTGGGTCTGGTATATGGTGACAGTGTAACGGGGGAGGTGAGAGAAAGGAACTTACATTATTCTTTCCAAGGGAAGGAGGGGGTCAGTGCTTTTGCTACTTTGAGTTTCTCCGTTTCTCCTCCACCCAACCCAGGAGCGTGAGCTGGAGTCAGACTTCAGTGTTTTCAAGACCCATCTGGCTCTACTTATTCCATCTATTTTCACATCCAGGCGTCCTTTGTTTGCAAAGCCCCAGTGGCTAACTGCCTGGGTGCATTTCTATCTTTAGCTATTGAGCTGCACAGAGTAAGTCCCTGGATGTTTCCAGAAAGCTGCACTTTAAGTCAAAACCTCCCAGGCTTTCCAGGGTGCCTCAGGCTGGAGTTTCCCACCGGCTGCCGTAGCTCAGTGCTCTCTCCAGGTCGTCTTCCAGCGTCTACCTGGCCAGGGACCGATTTCCCGCTCACTCCAAGAGAAGCATGGACCACCCGGGGCGGAGGGGGAGGGGAGTGAGGGGGGTATGGGGGCTGGGGTGGGGGGTGGCTGCTTGGAGACTCTCTGTGGGACGGCTCTGGGCTGGCCCCACAGCCATCTGTCTTCACAGATGATTGAGGTAAGGTTCCCAAAAACTGAATACCCTGCTGCACCCCTCAGCCAGTGAGAAGTGGACCTTGGATTAGAACTTGGGTTTATTGAATTCTCAAGTCCAGAGGCAGGTGTACCCTCAGGAGAGGAACCCACAGGGAGGAGGTCAGGACCACGGAGCCCGGGGGCTGCCCCGGTGCACAGTCGGAGGGCTCCCAGGACAGGCCCACGACACCATCCTCACACAGCTGGAGGCTCACTGGTGGGCAGATGGCTCCAGGCAGCTCCAAGGTGGGGACGAAGAGTCCATGGGAAGAAGCTCTAAGGAGAACTATTTATTTTATTTATTTATATTTTTACTTTTTTAAAATCCTCACCTGAGGGTATTTTTCCTTTTTTTTTTAGAGAGAGTGGAAGAGAAAGGAAAAGACTAAGAGGAATATTGATGTGAGAGAAACAAATCAATAGGTTGCCTCCTGCACACGCCCCAACCAGGGTCTGGGCCAGGGAGGAGCCTGCAACTGAGGAGTGTGCCCTTGACCGGAACCGAACCTGGGACCCTTCAGTCCAGGGAACCAAACCGGCCAGGGCAGGACTATTTCTCTTGAGACTGAGGACGAACTTCTGCAAGTCAGAGCTGCCCAGGAGGACGGCAGTGAGGGCCAGACGACCAAGCAAAGGCTCCTGACATTGGCCGAGTGCCCAGACACTGCAACACTGCGGTGGTTCCGGAACAGTGTTCTTGGTGGCCACATCAGGAACAGCTGGGTGTTATTCAAGCTAAACAGGTCGACGGAGTCAGAGCATTGCAGGAGGGAGGCCAAACGACTTTTATTTTGAACAAGTGCCTTGTGTCCCGCTGGGGTGCAGCCAGGTTTCGGGGCCACGTGCACGGGGGACACCCGAGAGCCTGTTGGAAGGCTGGGCAGTGAGACTTTCCAAATCTCTTCCAATGTTGAAATTCGATGATCCCATGTTGGACGGATAAGGTGTGCCAACAAAATTATGGCACGAGGACTTGGCCAGATAAATCATTTTCTTATTTGGCCTGTTTCTTATTTAATGGGAGGATCTCTTTTTTGCCAAAACAGTAAAACTGTGTGTTGCCCACATTCATCGAGATGAATTAGTTTCCCCCCTTTTTTTTTTTTTTTTTACCTTGGGTGGATCAGGGGGTTGGGGGCAGGGGCAGGGTCAAAGTAAAAGAAGAAATATGTTCTCATCGGTTCTGGCTAAGACAACTGCCAAATGTTAGCATTCCTTGTGGGGGCACCAATTCTGGGTTCTTTTCTGAAAAGCCAGCTCAGAGCTTTGGGTTGCGTTACTATAGATGAGACTCGCACAGGGCTGCAAGATCGTGCCTATGGAATGAGACCGTGTTCATTTCCAAGGAAGCGGTCTCCATGGTCTTATTTTTTTAAAAAAAGTTTTTATTGATATCAGAGAAGAAGGGAGAGGAAGAGAGAGAGCCTCACTGATTGGCTGTCCCCATGCACAGCCCCAGGCATGTGCTCTGACCGGGAATCAAACCATGACTACCTGGTTCATATGCAGGTCGATGCTCAACCACTGAGCCACACTAGCCAGGCACATGCTCTTGATTCATAACACACCAGTGACTAAAAGACACAAGCTCCAAGTCCCATCCAGTCGAGGTGTCGCTGGGAGCACAGCTGGGACACAGACTGGGTTAGAGCAGGTAACCGGAGAAGAACCAGCAGCAGCAAACAGGGAACCACAAAAGAGAACATTTGTTCCCAAGAAAGATGTCGGTGGCCCTCAGTCCAAACAGCAAGGACTCCTTGCGGACTGAACCTGGTGGCCGGCACAGCCGAGTTCCCATGCAAGGGGCGGCATGCTTTCCTGGGGGCCACAGTGGGGACTCCAGGAAAAGCAGAGGAGGGTCCCCTCTCCAGAAGCAAAGGAAGTCGTCCTCTTTGCCCAGAAGGGTAAAGCAAAGTGTGTCATTCTGCTGCCATTTTCATGAAAGGATCGCCTGAAGGACAGGCACTGAACTGAAGAAATTAGCTAAGGAGGCCGACATGAGGCCAGGTAAAGAGCAAATGCGGGAACAAGAGTCTTAACTCAATGAAGTGGGAGCCAACAGCTGCCTGGGCAGGAAAAGTCGTAAATGCAGACTCGGCAGTGATTGGTCGCAGCGCCTCTATTTCCCCCTGATGGGCATTATTTTGTTCTTTGCTTCATTCAGCTATTAAACATGGTCTTTGGAGAACAGTATCTGGATTTAGGACATGTGGAATCCATTTTTT
The DNA here is from genome assembly GCF_963259705.1 of Myotis daubentonii. Taxonomy (NCBI): domain Eukaryota; kingdom Metazoa; phylum Chordata; class Mammalia; order Chiroptera; family Vespertilionidae; genus Myotis; species Myotis daubentonii. The sequence goes on along the minus strand of NC_081853.1, from coordinate 41,036,066 downwards.
TTCTCCTAGAACTTCAATAAGGTCATTAGTCACCACTCCTCATGGCTTATCATATTGCTGGCACAGTTATAACCACCGGTTTATCCTTCCTTCTAGCATCATTTGAATCCGGTCCTCAGAGGCCTTCCCAGGTCTCCATTTGGATGCTCTCTTTCTGGATGTGTGAAGGCGCTGCTGTCCCTGCGGACGTGTCTGCCGTTTGGGGCCTAGATAAGCCACTGTCATGTGGACACGGTTCTGAGAACTGTCCACATCTAGAAAGAATGGGGAACTCCTCAGGCATGCAGTCGGTAACAAATGCTCTGGAATATTCCCAAACTAGGATTTCTACTGGGAATTTGGAGAAACCCAATGTAGTCTAACTTTTGTTTTAGGAAGTGGTTCTCAAAATGAGGTCTCTAGTGGCTGTGAGCTAATCCCAAAATGCAACCCTTTCAATGACTCCCACTTTTATTTACCTCTCACAAGCACTTACTAATAACATATTAGCATCATATTAATAATGAATTAGCATCATACTGGAGAATGCAGAGAACTCTACTTTGTCTCTTCTACAAAGTCTGGCTACAATAATACCTGGCATCATGACTTCGACTTACTTTTTTCCTTAATAAATAGATTTCATGACCCAGTATGCACTGTGGTTCAAATATGAGTTGACCACAACTACAGATGAACAAATTAGCGAAATAATTCCCTGCTGCTACCTAGTTGCTGCTGCTCCACTGGGAGGCTGAAATGGGTTGGCCTTTGGAGTCCTTTGTTTTAGCCAAAGAGTCTGGAACCAGAAGAGTTTGTGAGGTGCTCTCTGAAACAATGGGATGCAGAGAAATAGAACAAGTGTTTGGAGTCCGACCAACTTAAGGTCAACCTACCAGGGCCTCCGTGTTCCAGTCTGCAGGCTGTGGTTACACAAGGGCATCTGGCGGAGGGGCTCTGGGGACCGAGATCCAGCTGCACTCTGTCTGCCAAGCCTGGTACAGCCGGCTTGTCCACCCAGGGGCAGGGGAAAGGGTAGGAGTCCTCTTTTATTTTTTAATTTATGCTTCCTTTCAAAAAAATTGATTTTCTTTTTTTTTTAGAGAGAAGGGGGAGGGAGGGAGGGAGGGAGGGAGGGAGGGAGGGAGGGAGGGAGAGAGAGAGAGAGAGAGAGAGAGAGAGAGAGAGAGAGAGAGAGATAGTGATTTGTTATGCCACTTATTTATGCATTCATTGGTTGATTCTTGTATGTACCCCAACTGGGGACTGAACCCACAACATTGTGGGTATCGGGATAACACTCTAACCAACTGAGCTAACTGACCAGGGCAGAAGCCTTTTTTTAAATCAAATGTACGTGAAGGCATACCTGCTACCCTGGTGCTCCCTCTTAGTAGCAGAGTGACTTTAGGAAAATGCTTACTCTCTCTGCAGCTCAGACTTCTCGTCTGCAATTGCAGAACAGTAATTCCTACTTTGCATGATTAGTGTAAGGTTTGAAAACTAATAAACAGAAGCCTCATTTAAAATGGAATCAGGAGACTAGAAGAGAGGCCCGTTAACATTTCCCTAAAAGCACACTACTGACCCCAAAAGTAAGACAGGTATCTCCAATGGGAAGTGATACTCTATTACTACCTCAGTGGAAGGAAGAAAAGGTCCCTCTGGAACAGCTCAGCCAATGGGAGACTGCCATACTCAGCCAATGAGAAGCCACTATACTTCAGACTTTCACTGTCCTCCAATGGACTCTTCCTTTGCAACAGCCCCTCCCAAGTCAATGAAAGAGTATTCCTTGCCTTTGTTTCTTTGGACTTGGTTCACCATTAGACGGCCTGTCCCAAACTGCAATTCTTTTTTGTTATTGTTGTTAATCCTCACCTGGGGATATTTCCCCCCATGATTTTGGAAGGGACGGAGGGGGAGTAAGAGAGGAATATTGATGTGAGAGAGACACATAGTTTGATTGCCTCCCACACCTGCTAGGATTGGGAATCAAACCTACGACTCTTTGGTGCCCTGGCGGAAGCTCTACCACTGAGCCACCCTGCCAGGGCCCAAATTGCAGTCCTTTGTAGTTCCCAAATAAAGCCATTTTGCTGGAGAAATATTTGCTAAAGGTCAACAAAGGTATTGAGGTCATGTGTGTAAATTGCCTGGTACAGAGTAACAGATGCTCAGCGAGAGGTCTGATCTGGTTCCATCCCTGGGCTCAGGTGGCTGTGGGCACGGGGTGAAGGGCCCTCTCCCAGCTGAGTGGCCTGGTCCCACGCACGTTCTTCAGTGTTTGTGGCTGAGTGAAGAGGCCAAGGTGTTGGGAGACAGGCTACAGTGTCGGTCCCAATCCTGCTGCTCACTTCACTCACTCTGTCACTTGGAGCAAGTAACAGAACTCTGAGTCTCCCATTGCCTCATCTATAAAGCGAACAGGAGATAAAACTTATTTCAAAGTGCTATTGGGAAGATGAAACGAGTTCATAAGCTAAGCCCAGACTTGCAATGCTTTTTTGTTGTTGTTATTGATCCTCACCCAGTATTATTTTGTTCTTTGCTTCTTTCAGCTATTAAACAGGATCATTGAGAACAATATCGGGTGCTCAGCAACCTGAGTTCTTTTCTCCTACACCCCAACCCTCCTAATCTAATTCTTTGTTTTATTTAACACTTACCAAACTCCATCCAAAAAGAAGTTCCGTCAGTGCTCTTTCCTTAAGCCAGAAAAATTACTTGCAACTTTCTACGTAAATTTCAATTAAGTAAAATAAACTTCATAAACTTATGCAGATGAACTGGGTAGAAAAGGTAGGAAGAGGATGAAAAAAAATGGTTCTGAATAAAGAGCCCAGAGACCACCCTAGACCTTTTGGGTTTTGGGGGTGTGATAGCAATGGCCTACAAATCAGGGATATTGGGACAGCTGCCTATCCCAATGGGGAAAAAAAATAGAAATGGAAAAAATAAAATTAGAATTTCACCTCATGCATCCTGATGGAACTGAACACCTATATGTGTAAAACAAAACTTTAAAATATTTGTATGACCTTAAGGGCAGGCAAGGATTTCTTAGAGATGACACAAAAAGCAGAACTCAAAAAGTGGATACATCTGCGCTCACCAAAATGAAAAACATCTGTCCTATAGCAACGTCATAAAAGTGTTCGAAGACTGATGGCAGGCTAGGAGAAAATATTTGCAACAAATAAAACCGATGAAAGATTATATGCAACAAATAAAACAGATGAAGGGCTATATTCAGAATGTGCAAAGAACAATAAATGTTTAAGAAAAAGACTAACAGCCCAATGGACGCATATCAAAGGACAGGGACAGCCAGTGCTGTGAGGGACATCTGGGTGGCTAGCATCCCTAGTTGAGCATGTGCTAACCTTTCTAATCCTCAGGGAAATAAAAGTTAAAACCACGAAGAGCTCCCCGATGAGCAGAAATCAAAAAGTCTGACAAAACTGAGGGAGAGGATGAGAAGCAAGCAGACGGGCGCACACACCGCCAGTGGGAGTGTAAATCCATACGGCCCCTCTGCAGAGCGATTTGGCAATCCCCAGAAAAGCCGAGGCCACGTGTACTCTGTGAAGTCACAGTGCTGTTGGAAATAGAAATAGCAACGGATCGAAAACAAACTGGGAATAAACATGCGGAGGAATGCTCGCAGGGCGAAACACGGCAGGGCAGTTCCAGGAATGAAGGAAGTCTGTGCTCACGTGGCTCAGGCTCAGTGCTGGGTGGAAACAGCCAGGGAACCGAAGGCGGCATGTTCTGGGAAGGTGATGACACAGCAACACCGTGCACAGATCCGTGCAGTGAACGCGGGAAACAGCTAGAGGAAGGCAAAGTTCCCGGGCATGCATGCCTGGGAGGCAGGGCTGGGAGGCCCGCGTTTCATCTGCAGTGTGGCTTCTGTTTTATGCTTTGCTTTGTTTTTACTCCTCACCCGAGGGTATTTTCCCATTGATTTTTAGAGAGAGTGGAAGAGAGGGGGAGAGACACAGAGAGAAATATTGATGTGAGAGAAACACATCGATTGGTTGCCTCCACAGCAGCCCCGACCAAGGAGGTACATGTCTTTGACCACAATTGGACCTGGGAGCCTTCAGTCCATGGGCCGACGCTCTATCCACTGAGCCAAATTGGCTAGGGCTGCTTTTTTTTTTATGACAAAAATGTTAACATTTGTTTCTTCATTCTAGGGGGAGGGCATGCTAGTGCTTTTACTATTTAAAAAGTTTTTAAATAGAAAGTATTTACTTAGCTATGGAACTTTGAAAGTCAGATTTGAGGCTTGCCTGGTGGAACTCACTGAGAATAGACATGGGCTTTTACATGATTGAAAACTTGTCTGGGGGTGGGAACAAAGGAAGGAAAGAGAAGGGAGAGGGAACAGAAGTTCAGAAGCGGGATGGAGTGGGCCCAGGAGTGACAGCACCATTGCTGTGGGCCCGAGGCCACTTCTCTGCTTCTACTCCGACAGGTGCCTGATCAGCCCCAAGCTTGCGAATTTCATGGATGTGTCTTTATACCAGGTAACTGCAAGCTTCGCTTCCTATGGCTTGCTGTCAGCTAAAGATTCCACCGAATTTCTCTTTCTCCCTTCATCTCTATCTAGTGATGGAGTCTAGGCCTAAATACGCTTTTCCGTACCCCAGGAGTTTGTGACCAGGGCTTTTACAACAGCTCATATAAAATTACCCTGTTACTTATTTTACCTCAGAGTTCCGTGAAATGTCATCCATTTATACTAAAAACCCCTTTCTGCTGACTTGCAGCGTGGCTGGGTGAACCCCGTCATTGCCTCGTCATCAGCACCAGCATCCCTGGAGGGCCTATGGGTATCAGGGTGGGCGTGTGGATGTGAAATACACCAGCAGCCCCCAGATGCACTTCTATTGCTTTATCTCTATGTATATGAAGAGCCTTTCCTTTAAAGGACCCAGGGATCTAATTATATGGTCATAGCCAAGGGCCTAAGTATAGAAGAGATGCAGTAATTTGTTATTAAGTATGTGCATATGCTAACTACATGCATAGCTTAGAAGGCTATGGAGAATGGAGTTAAAGGTTCAGGAATCTTTAGAAACCACACTTGAATAATCACAGCCTTAGTAAAGTATCTTATGCTTCAATGCATTTATTGCTAACCAATGATTGTTTCTATGGGGTATAATACCCCATGATAAAATCCAAAGACTATTACCTTTATCGCATAATTAAATATCTTTAGTTCTAATATACAGATAGTTCAGAGTGGAGTCTGTTTTGGGGGGAGGAGGTGATGCTTAATTTGAGTTTCTCACAAATTTTTTTCAGATTATTTAATATAAACAACACAACCATCTTCTTTTTCTGTCTTTTCTCCCTGAAAAAAAAGCCAGTGCTATGGTTGCATAACTTTTCCTACTCCCTAGCTTTTAGCAGAGTTCAATATATCTAATATGCAAAAAAGTCATTTATTTATTTAAGAGGATGAAACTTCACTTAAAGTATGAATTTTTATTGCATCAATCTTCTTGCTCATATGCAAGGCCTGATAAAAACCAAATAAACAAACAAGGAGTAACAGGGAAAGGAACATCAACAATTAGGGAGAGACCACGCTCTTTCCTGGAATATGTCAAGCGATAAAATATAGTAGGTTTTACCCTACAAAGGTAGCAGTTTCATATATTTAATGTTCTATAATGTGGCTACAGCTTACTGCCCATAACTGCAGGTATTTCGTTGCTAATTGTAACAGACTTAGATCAGCTCCCCTACTTGGGGCTGGGACTCCCCCAGAGCAGAGGAGTTGGGGCCTCTGGCGGACAGACAGAATGCTCCCTCCCAGCTGGAAAGGTGGCTCTTCTGCAGAAATGGGCAAGTCCTCCTGGATGTGAGGGCCTCTGCTCCCTGGCCCAGCTACCACTCTGGAATTCTTTGAGAGAGAAGTCTGATCAGAAGACAAAAACTCTTCAAAGGACGAGTTGGGATGAAGTAGCTCTCAGTCTCTGAGAGTCTTGAGCCTGTAGGTTTCTCACAAGCATTTTCTTAGCAATAACAGTTGGAGACCTGAGGTTTGCACAAGGCACCCTTAAAAAGATATCGGTCAGTCCTAGCTGGTTTGGCTCAGGGATTAGAGTGTCGGCCCCAGGCCTGAAAGGTCACAGGTTTGATTCCAGTCAAGGGCACACACCTTGGTTGCAGTTTTGATCCCCAGCCCCGGTCAGGGCCCATGCGGGAGGCAACCAATCGATGTTCTCTCACATCGATGTTTCTCTTTCTGTGTCTCTCCCTGTCCCTTTCACTCTCTCTAAAAATCAATGGAAAAATTTCCTCGGGGGAGGATTGACAGGAAAAGATATTGAACAGAGTATCGTGCCAATATGGCTTTCCGAGGGGAGCCAGGAGACCATCTCTCATGTCTATCTTATCCACACCACAGGGCCTGCATGGCTGTGCCTTAAATGTCACCTGGGGGTGTGTAAAGAGAGACTGGGACAAGCCCTCATTGACAGGCCACATCAGGTTTTTCATCTGCTTGGATAGGTCAGCTCTACTTTACACTGGGGGAATCAAGGCTTGAAAAGGTTCACTAACTTTGCCTTCGGTTGCAGGCCAAGAAGCCTGACTCCAGGCTCTACTCTGTCTGCCACCTGCCCTTCACCTGGCTGTGTGAGCTTGTCCTGAGCTGGGTGGGCTTTAGTCATGTGCCAAGATCAACTGTCCATTGCGTTGTGGATTGTTTCTGCCCAAGGGCCCACCTTCTACCTGTTGCTACCTGGCTTGAGCATGCAGCGAGGGGCGGCAGTGGCTGGGTAGGGGCTGTGTTTCTCACATCTTCCTGCACTCCCCAACCTGATGGGACAGCAGTTAGGCAGTTGGGGGTTAGGCTGACCTAGATTTTAACTCCTAAACTGCCTCCTGCCAGCAGTGCATCCTTGGGAATCTCTGTGTTTCAGTTGTAAAAATGAGACTATAAATATCTCCTCAGAGTTGTGACAAATAAGCTAATGTGGGTGAATTGCTGGTACATGATAATGAGGAATAAATGTTTTCTCCTTTTTTTATTGCCTCCCTCCATGCTCCTCTTCTGAATACATACCTTTCTTTCTCGTGCACCAAAGGGGAAAGTGGTCTAATACTAGTACAATATTAGTTGATTTCTCAGATGATTCTAAATAGTAAAAATCTCAGTAATTTGGACTCCATACAGCCTTAGCCATGGCCACACCTCCTTGTATCTATAAAGAGAGGATGATGCTTTACTTAAAGTGTGAAGCTGAACTTTAGCTCAAGTGTGTTGGTCAGGAAAGGCTAGGCTTATGCTGCAGTAACAAACACGCCCACATCACACAAGAGGTTATTGCTCACGGACACGAAGTCCACTGTAAGTCAAGTGTCTCTCCAAGGCAGCTTCTTCCACCTGGTGACTCAGCGGCCCCACCTGGTCCCATCCAATAGTCCTGCCAGGGAATTGAGGCCTCCACTCTCCCTGCCCAGTGGGAAGAGAAAGTGGAGAACTGCACAGGGGCTTCTTGCTGCCTCCACTGGGCAGAAAGGCTCATCTCCTCTGCTCATACTGTATTGGCCACAATGAGCCAGAGGGCCCCATCTGTGTGCAAAGGAACAGACAAGTGTATTTTCTGGTTTCTGGGCAGGAAGAATATGAAGCAGGGTTAGGGGAACACATCATTACCCCTGCCATATCAGGCTATTTAAGAGTTCAGGAAGAACACGTCATTTTCAAGCAGGATCAAGTATCTAAAATCTCCTATTTATGTACATAAAAAAAATTAAGGTACTGAAAACAAACATCAGCAGGATGGATAAATACATTGTCATATATTCATACAATGGAATAGTATTCTGCAGTAAAATGAAATGAACTGGTGGTACACGCAACAGCATGGATAAATCTCAAAACAATATGCTGAGTGAAAGAAGCCAAGCAAAAGGGACTCGTACCGTATGACTCCATCTTATATAAAACACTAGAGAATATAAACTAATCCACAGTGACACAAAGCAGACCAGGGTTGCCTGGAGACAGCGGTGGGTGGAGGGCACAGGGAAACTTCTGGGGGTGATGACAATGTTGTCTTGATGTGGGGATGACTTCACAGGTGTGTACGTGTGCCAAAACGGACCAAATTTTACACCTGCAAATGTGCAGTTTACATCCTTCCATGATAGCTCAACAAGGTTGAAAAAACTAAGATATTGATCCAAAATTATCTTATGTATTATTTATTGCTGAAGTGCTTACTTGTTTCTTTTGGGTTTTCTCTGTATTTAAAAGCCACAATGTGGCATTTCAGTACACATACTGAGTATTCTACCCACCATCTCCATGCTCTTTCCTGCTTACTCCCGACTCACCCCAGAAAGAGACCTTTGCCCAGGGCTTTCCCATGAAGAGAAGAATCAGGTTCAGATCCTGGCTCACCATGTGCTAGCTGTTTGGCCTTGGGCAACTTACTGAACTTCTCAGAGACACTGACCTATTATCTCCCAGACTTGTCATGCAAATGTGTGTTGAGCCCTTCCAGGAAGGAGCCTGCCAGAGCCAGGGCGGGTGCCCCAACCTTAGGTACCTGTCCCAGGGGTCCTGCTACCTTCCTGTCACTCCATCTGAACCTTCGCATTGGGGTCATTCCTCTGATTTTGAAAATGGTTCATTCTTCGCTGGTCTCCATTATATTAAATGTGAATAGAATGTCAAAGTTTGCCAAAATACTCATTAATCAAAATAAATAATATTTTAAAAAATTAAAATTAATATAAAAATCCATGATGAAATGAGATGTCAAATAGTTAAGTAAAGACAGCCTCAGTCCCACCTCAAGTCCTTTTCAAGCCATTTCCCCAATTCTGGCAAGTCTCATGGAGTCGAATTCCGTCACACCCGAGGTACTAAATGTAAACACCCATGGGTGTGCAGATGATGTTTTGTTGAGTTGTACACTTGAAACCTGTATGGTTTTATTAGCTGATGTCACCCCAATAAATTCAATATAAAAGTAAGTAAATAAATAAATAAATACCTTTGGAATAAATTAGTGGTATCCTATGATTTTCCATTAGTTACTCAACAGCAAGGCTTGAAGGAATTAGAGTCAATAAGAATGACCAGAGCCCAGCCGGTGTGGCTCAGTGGTTGAGTGTCAACCTATGAACCAGGAGTCACGGTTTGATTCCTGGTCAGGGCACATGCCTGGGTTGCGGGCTGAATCCCCAGTGTGGGGGATGCAGGAGGCAGCTAATCAATGATTCTCTCTCATCACTGATGTTTCTATTTCTCTATCCCTCTCCCTTCTTCTCTGAAATCAATAAAAATATATTAAGAAATAATAATGCCCAGAATGGAGGAAAGGGCTAGAAAGGAATCTGGGACTGGACTGAGCCCGATTTTAAATTTTCAGCATCTTGATCATTATGGATTTTGTATTAATTTCATTTTTAAAAACATTTCATGTCTGTTATTTACTTTGATTACTGAGTGTTTTGGAGACCCCTTCATTTTTGTGCCTGAGGTGAGTACCCCCACATCCTGGCCCACCAGAGGAGAGACCACTCATCCCCGTGTGGCCTGGGTACAGAGGGCAGTGGAGGGAGGCAGTGCAAGGTGCAGGACTGGAAGTAGACACCCGAGTTTTAATTCTCCTTTCTGCCCTCTCATGTGAGCGTCTATGAGATAGGCTGTGGATCCCCGTTTCCCTAACTGCAAAATGGGCAGGATGACCACCCCCTGGGTGGGGAGGGAACGGCATAGCATAAACCCTTGTCCCTGGGTTCAAATCCCAGCTCAGCCACTTATGAGCCATGTGACCTCAGTGTCCTTATCGGAGGGCATAAGAGGGGACAATACTGACTTCAGAGGATGACTTGTGTGAAGCAGATGGGTTAGCACAAGTAAGGCTGGTGAACCAGGACCTGACACGGAGTAAGCCGTCTGCTACTATTCTTATCTCCACACAGCTGTTCTAAAGATCAGATTTTGCAATGTTCGTCAAAGCCCTGCTGCAGGCTACAAAGTCCCATTGCGAGCTCTGACTATCACGTGGACTAAACTTGCAGCGAAAAGCGACTCTTTGGTCACCTCTGCCGCTAGCTGAGCTTTGGTGGAGCCGATTCATTGCAAGGGACAAGCTGCCAACCTGACAGAGAGATCGTGACCAGGTGGAGGCATATTAATCTCTAATGAGGACCAGGGGAAGGGCAGCTGGCTCAGGAAACAGCCCCTCTGGTGCCAACGGCTTCTTTCAGGCTTCTTTCACACCCGTCTCGGGCTTTCCCCTCCTTTGAAGACAGTAACCAACCTCCTTTGCATAACTGAATCTTCAAAAGTTTACAGACCCACAAAGAGAGAGAGAGAGAGAGAGAGAGAGAGAGAGAGAGAGAGAGAGAGAGAGAGAGAGAGAGAGAGAGAGAAAGCAGCTAAAAGGGAACCATTCAAACGAAGGTGCTCAGAAGAGTAACCGTGAGAGTGTCTGAGGCGAGGACTGGCCCTGATTAGAGACGAAAGCTGAACATTTGAAAGCGTGAAGGGACGCTCAGGCACTGGGACTTTTTCATTCATCTGTTTTAGGTAATTTGAACATTTCCATTAATAGAAGGAAAAAAAAAAGGCAGTGAGATTTGCCTGGGCCCTGTTCCTCTCTAGAGAGGAAGCCTGGGAATAGAATTTATAATTAAACCCCGATAGGCTTATATTTCTTCATCAAGGGACTGCGAACTGAAAACGCAGTAACAATACGGAGGATTTCTTTGGGCAGAAGTAAAAGTGATAGACGCACAGACTCTCTCTCACTATATAAACACGCGCGGGGAGATGTCAGCAGTGGGAACTTAAAGGGTGGTTGCATTGTACAGTATTTGGTACAAATTTGAGAAACTTCGTCCAGTTTTAATTCCTAATCCTTGGGAGAGTAGCAACACTTATTTTAAAAATGAAATCCGAAAGACAAATATCACATGATCTCACTTATTTGTGGAATCTAATGAACAAAATGAATTGACCAACAAAATAAGACCCGGAGCAGGGAGGCATGGAACAGACTGACATACCTCCATGTGGGGTTGGGGGGACGAGAAGAGATAAACCAAAGAACTTATATACTTACTAGAGGCCCCTCAGCCTGCCCTGCGCCCTCTCCCAATCCAGAACCCCTCGGGGGATGTCGGACTTCCTGGCCTGCAGGATTGGGCTGAAACCGGCAGTCTGACATCCCCCGAAGGATGTAGCAGTGCAAGCAGCAGCAGGTGGCTGGGGAGGAGCCCCAGCCAAGGTGGGCCAGGTAACGCGCTGCTCCCACTCATTCTGGCCCTGCTGCGCCTGCTCACTGGGTAGCACTGCTGTGGAGGCAGGAGAGGCTCCCACCTACACAGGTGTGCTCGCCAGCCGTGAGCACAGCGGGAGCACACTGACCACCAGGGGGCAGTGTGCATCATAGCAACCAGTCGACTGGTCGAGCAGTCAACCAGTTGTAACGGTCGCTTAGGCATTTATATATATAGATATGCATAGCCCATGAACATGGCCAATAAGGTGGTGAAGACCTGGGGTGGGGGTGGGGTAGGGGCTGGGAGGAGGAGAGTAGTGGGGGGTGGGTAGGAGAATGGGAGATATCTGTAATACTATCAACAATAAAAAATATATTTTAAAAATAAATTAAAAAAAAAAACACCACAAAATCAGCTTGATTTTTTTTCTGAGGATGAACAATGGCCTTCCTTTGCCTGCAGGCAGTGGCATCCCCAGAGTCCCTGTGACCAGCTGGACTCCACACTGGGACCCCGCCTCGCCCGGGGAGGAGAAGCAGGCAAATGGGGAGGTGATGGGATGGTCTCTCTCAGAGAACATTCTGGAGAAAACTGGTGACGTGGGCTTCACTTCCTGTCTCATCCCTTGCCCACCCTACAACCATAATCAATTCACAACCAACACAAGGTGGTTTTTGAATCACGGAAGGGCTGTGGATACCTGAGAGAACTGCCCCAAAGGAGAAAAGCATTTCAATGGGGTGCTCAGTGTGAACATTTCAGAGTCCAAGGGAAAAGAAAACAAGTTAGACTCCTCCGAACAGTTCCCAGGGGGTAGAGGCTGATCCATGGCTTTGTTCCCTGCCTTGGGTTCACCCTTCCTTTCATCTCTGCATCTGGCCTCTGTCCAAATCCCCACAATGCCACCCTCCTTAGGAAGGAGAACCTCCCTTGCCACCTCACGAGTTGGTCTTGCCTCAGCCTGTGCAGACACAGGACAATGGCCCCCAGCGGTACTTTCCCGCAGCCTCAGGTGTATGGTAAGGAGCACTGCAGGGAGCACTTTGGTACCTCCAGGCTGGCCCCCTACTCCCCAATTCTCTCAACTGAGGTCAAGGGATGCCTTCTTCGTTTTGGAGTTCTTTGAGTGGCTCAGCTGTGAACAAGCTTCTCATCATCATAAAGATGTAAATACTCAATGTTGACTCAACTGACATAACTCCACTGGGAAGACAGGAGAGAGAGAGTGTACACCAAACATGTCAAATTTGTGGCCCGCGGGCCACATGCCTCATTTATTTGGCCCATGTGTTAGCCTTTGAATTTGACATGCTTGGTGTACACACTCATGTGTAATTAGAGGCGGTTGGTGGGACTGGCCCAGGAGAGGGAAGGGAAGGTATAACCATGCCAAATCCTCATTTTCTGCAGTAGAAAAGAAGTAAATATCTAAAAAAATTTTAAAAATCAAGCAATAACAATATTCACACATGATTAGAAATATAACTATGACCATCAAAGATGGCGGCATAGGTTAACGCCGGAGTTTGCTGCTTTGAACAACTACTTCAAAAGTGAAACCAAAAAACGGAAGGGACATCACCCAGAACCACAGGAACGCTGGCTGAGTGGAAGTCCTACAACTAGGAGGAAAGAGAAACGCACATGGACACTCAGAGGAGGCGCAGTGCTGAAGTCAAATTCTGAGGTGTGGAGTGCGCGGAGCGGGCTGGCGGCGGAGGGCGCGGTTGTTGTTTTCAATCGGGAGGGAGTCGCAGACTCTGAGCACCAGATCCGGGCGAGTCTTTAGGGACCCAGACTCAAACGGGAGAAGCGGGACTGTCTGGCTTCGGTCAGAGCGAGTGCAGCTTTCTCTCCGAGCTTTGCAGCGGGTGCTGGGACTCAGAGAGGCAGAGCCCCTTGGGACAGGACTGAGAGCCACCATAACTGCTCTCTCCGGCCCACCCTGTTGATCCTGTGCGACCCGCCCCGCCCAAGCCCTGCACAGAGGCATTTGCCGGATAGCCTCAGGCAAAGGCATTTGCCGGATAGCCTCAGGCAAAGGCTAGATTAGCACCTCCCTAGAGGACAGAAGTTCTCTCACTGCTGACACAGCTGATTCTCATAGCCACTTGGCCTGGAGGTCAAACCCTCCCTGGAATTAGCTACAACAATCAAGATTTAACTATAAGACTGCGAACAAAGACCACTAGGGGGTGCACCAAGGAAGCATAACAAAATGCGGAGACAAAGAAACAGGACAAAATTGTCAAAGGAAGATATAGAGTTCAGAACCACACTTTTAAGGTCTCTCAAGAACTGTTTCGAAGCTGCCGATAAACTTAATGAGATCTACACGAAAACTAATAAGACCCTCGATCTTATATTGGGGAACCAACTAGAAATTAAGCATACACGGACTGAAATAACGAATATTATACAGACGCCCGACAGCAGACCAGAGGAGCGTAAGAATCAAGTCAATGATTTGAAATGCGAGGAAGCAAAAAACATCCAACCGGAAAAGCAAAATGAAAAAAGAATCCAAAAATGCGAGGATAGTGTAAGGAGCCTCTGGGACAGCTTCAAGCGTACCAACATCAGAATTATAGGGGTGCCAGACGATGAGAGAGAGCAAGATATTGAAAACCTATTTGAAGAAATAATGACAGAAAACTTCCCCCACCTGGTGAAAGAAATGGACTTACAGGTCCAAGAAGCGCGGAGAACCCCAAACAAAAGGAATCCAAAGAGGACCACACCAAGACACATCATAATTAAAATGCCAAGAGCAAAAGATAAAGAGAGAATCTTAAAAACAGCAAGAGAAAGAAACTCAGTTACCTACAAGGGAATACCCATACGACTGTCAGCTGATTTCTCAACAGAAACTTTGCAGGCCAGAAGGGAGTGGCAAGAAATATTCAAAGTGATGAATACCAAGAACCTACAACCAAGATTACTTTATCCAGCAAAGCTATCATTCAGAATTGAAGGTCAGATAAAGAGCTTCACAGATAAGGAAAAGCTAAAGGAGTTCATCACCACCAAACCAGGATTATATGAAATGCTGAAAGGTATCCTTTAAGAGGAAGAGGAAGAAAAAGGTAAAGATACAAATTATGAACAACAAATATGCATCTATCAACAAGTGAATCTAAGAATCAAGTGAATAAATAATCTGATGAACAGAATGAACTGTTGATTATAATAGAATCAGGGACACAGAAAGGGAATGGACTGACTATTCTTGGGGGGGAAAGGGGTGTGGGAGATGTGGGAAGAGACTGGACAAAAATCGTGCACCTATGGATGAGGACAGTGGGTGGGGAGTGAGGGCGGAGGGTGGGGCGGGAACTGGGAGGAGGGGAGTTATGGGGGGGAAAAAAAAAGAGGAACAAATGTAATAATATGAACAATAAAGATTTAATTAAAAAACAAAACAAAAAAAAACTATGACCATCAGAAGAAATGGCTAGAAGATCTGGAAGTGTTTGCCTCTGGAGAGCAATATGTAAAGACGGGGAGGGGATGGTAGGAGACTGCTGGGTTTCAACATTAGTTTAGGAGTAGTTTTGAACTCAAAACTAAACACGTGTGTGCTTTTGAAGCAAAAATAACTTTAAAACAAAGCCACCCTTCCCTCTCAAAGGTCACCTTTTAGCTGCACAAAACCTTGACGTTACCCCTTGTCTTTCTCTTGGGCAACATCAAGTTCAGAGACAGGATGTGTGCTCTGTTTCTACCTGAAGTTAGTGAGGGCGAAAAGGGGTGTGGGTTGGTCCTCCTGCTGGGGTTATAGATTACTCTTGAGAGTAGAACACAGAAACAAAGATGATTTGTCACCACTTATCTTTTAACAAGCTGCTCTCCATTCTGACCTGAAGAACAGTGACTCGGTTTATAACGAAATGTCAGTGTGAAGTCAGTGCCATATCAGGAACTTCCTAGCAGGGAGAATGGAGAGGAGCACCTTCCCTGCTGACCACGGGAGGGAGCCTAGACCCGCTGCCCTCCCAACCCCGTCCAATTCTAAGATTTTAAGCTGCTCTAGAAAAAGGCCTTAGACTTTTGTTGATTATATTGCTGCATCCACAATCCTCTTACCCACAGTATGAGAATCCATTGAGGATTTGGTGCCCGTGCCCCGCCCCCACACTTCCCACCAGTAGGGACATTTGTCAAGATTGATAAGAGAAAACTGGAAGCCACCACCCAGTATGTATTTGTTTTATAATCTGTCATTGTTACCGCCTATTTTAGAAAAAACAAAAGGAAAGCACCCGTGTCACCCTGAACACTGGTAATACATCTGCCTGGTTTGGCATCACTGTGATTTGCTAGTCTTTTGATGTTCTGGAGATGCCTGTCACGCAGGAAATGGCCCAGCTCTGAACTCAGTGAGGAAGCACAAAAAGTCAAAGACAAGTTTCTGAGTAAGTGCAGCATGTCTGAGCTGTTCTCGTAACCTTTGCATTCCATGAATCAGCTATCCCACTGAAAAGGCAAGATTAATTGCAGGGTGTGGAGCCAAGAGTCAGACTTTGGTTCCCAGCCCAGCTCCGCCACACTAGCTGTACAACCTTGGGTGAGTTACTTAATCCCTGTGGATATCGGTTTCATCATCTCTAAAATGGGTACAATAACCAGAGCAGTTAGGATGCTTACGGTGCAACAGAAAGTCCAACCACACCGGCTACAACAATAAGGAAACCTATGGGCTCATCTACCTGTGAGTCTATAGATCATGAGGTGTACACACCAGCCTCTCAGTGATGTCCTCAGGGACCCAGGTTCTTCCTGACTCTACACCGCTGTCCACAGTGGGGGCTCCATTCCAATGGGGCTCTCCCCAGGGTCACAGGGTGACAAGCAGGAGCAATGAACACATTGCGGACCAGTAGTTTTATTGCTAGCTTTACCCAGTGGCCAGATAAGTTTCTATTGAACGAGTACAAAAAAGTTTTATGTAAATGTTAAAGACGTTTTAAAATTAAATACCCATTGCATTTTGAAGTTATTTACTACATGTTCTTACAAGCTAATATCTTTTTATTTTATTTATTTTTTAAAAAATATATTTTATTGATTTTTTACAGAGAGGAAGGGAGAGGGATAGAGAGTTAGAAACATTGACGAGAGAGAAACATCGATCAGCTGCCTCCTGCACACTCCCTACTGGGTATGTGCCCGCAACCAAGATACATGCTCTTGACCAGAATCGAACCTGGGACCCTTGAGTTTACAGGGCGATGCTCTATCCACTGAGTCAAACTACTTAGGGCAAGCTAATATCTTTTTAATATCACAATTGGCCATAAGCCTTAGAACAAAAAACACGAGAATTCTCGTGATCCGTCCGCAATGTGTTGTTTCTTTGTTTACACCAACTGAGGACAGAAACTACCTTTGCCTGTGGCTTTGCTCCAGTAACCTTCCCCTGAATCACAGGGAGACAAATTGGTCATTAGCCCATTTCTGAACCAATCTCTCTGCCCAAGGGATGAAATTAATCTGATTGGCTGAGGTGAATCAGGACCGCCTGGTGATCTGTTATCATCATAATTAGTGTGAATATTAATAATAGGAAGACAGCAAAGGGGAGGCCGGGCACTATAAGCATGGTCATGGGGCAGCTTCCCCAGAAAGCTACAGCTTCACGCTCCCCAGGGAACCAGGGGTCCATTCCCTGCGGATCACGGGGGAAGGGATGGAATAAAGGGGGAGATGGGCACATGCACAGTGAAGTCAGGTGATGTAGGGGAGGTGCTTACCTGTCAGTCTAGAAAGATCACTGGCTGGTAGGGTGGAGCCACTGTCAGCAGAATCTTGGAAGGGTGAAATCCCTAGACCAGAGTTCCCCCTTACACCCTCTTGCTCTGTGACCTGCACTTGCCTGCCATGTGGCCTTAAGCAGCCATATGACCCACAGCCATGCAGACACCACACGCAATGGACTGCGGCTGGGCACACACACGAAGCTAGCCAGATGCTGGACTGCACTGGACTTTGTTATGGAGCAGAAATTCTGGGCAGTGGCCTTACTCCTGGCTGAAGACAAGCCTGGCCTTCTTCCATGGCGAGATGGACAAAGATGGGACTAGGAGGGGAACCCCCTTAATTTTACATCATAATAAAGCTTCCCGCATTAACCTATCTTCCCACGGGCACCTCAGGAAATTCATTTCCCCGCAGCACCCCAAGAACTCCACTTCCACGGATAACAGATCTAGCATCCATCTCTCCAACCCTGCAGCTGCCATAGACTGGGGGGAGTGGGCCAGCAGAGGGAGAAAAGCCCCAACTCCTGGAACGTACCCCCCACACAGGTCCCTGGAAGGAGGAAACAAGAGGACACGTGCAAGCACCCGGGATGGGGGGCAAACAGCAGAAGTCATTTCCCTGCAGGTACAGGGTCAGCCTCCAAAGAAAATGACTTTTCTGGGAGGCAGACAACGCACAGTATCATTCGTATGGTGTGTCTCACCAGGCTGGGCTGTTAGGAAGCATCCAGTCACCTTCGTGGAGCCCCTACGACTTGACACACTAATGGGGCGCAGGTGTAAACAGCCAGCGTCTCTCCCTCTTTTAGAACCAGCAGCCCCAGGTGGAGAGGGAGTACCCAGCGCCCAGGAGAGAGACCGCAGCCTCTCCCAGGGCCCAGAACCAGGCACGGGAAACATCCTCTTTAAAACATGCACAGCGCCTTGGAGGAAGAAAAGCAGCCCAGGTCTCGTCGGTAATTCTGTCTCAAGTATTACGAACCACTGCGTGTTCCAAGTTTCTCCAAAGCCTAGCTATTCCACCGCGCGGCCCAGCCGGAGAACCCGGCCCTCTCGTCAGCTGTGCGCATTTGTAACCAGCTTTCCCATCGCCCCAGGAGGGGTCTGCACGCTGCCAGTGCGCATGGGAGAGTGTGAAGTGAGAGCAATGGAGCGCCCCAGAGCACGGACAGCTCTTCCGCAAACAGAAACTCCTATAAACACTCAGTTTAAGATCACACACACACACACACACACACACACACACACACACACACACACACACACACACACACTTAAAGGCCCTCCCTGGGGTATTAGGAGCGACCACCTCTCCTGGACACGGTCAATTACATAACTTCCTCCACCGTAAGTCACAGGCACCGAGGGAGCCGGCGAATCACACCCTTTAGCAGTAATGACAAGACATGAATTACCATAAAGATGTGAGAGATGTGAGATCCCCGGTTTCAGAGCGCCGGACGGACAGGGTGTGCCTGCCTCTTTCCCCACCTGTTCTCCACCCAACGCCGCCTTGGGACACGCAACTGCACCGCGGGGCTCCGGGCGAATAAAGCAAGTCCCGAGGCGGGCGCAGCGGTGCAGGGCGCTCCTCCAATCTTTCAGGAGAAGCTGCAAATCCTTCTGTGTTTTTTTCAAGGAGTAAAATCTCCAGCTTTTTAAGTGGCGGCAACTAATTACCATTTCTATAAAAACATAGTGGGCTCAACAGGACATACCTGGGGCTGCGTGTGGAGGGAGTGACCTCTGGAGCTTCTGGCTTTGGGGTCCTTCCGCCTTCGCGTCCCCAGAGCCTGGGCACATCACCACGTCCGAACCGGGCTCCAGGGAGATCCGCGGGCCTCCGGTGCTCCTCCTGGCGTGTGAGGCCTTCGGCTCCTTCTGTGGCATTTGGTTTCGCGGGGCCGTCGGTCTCAGGTTTCCCCCCTTTGCACTGATTTGCTTGGCCTGTCCTTATAAACCACCTCGCACCTGGTGGTCTGAGCAACAGAGAGGTGTTTTCTTGCAGCGCCGGAGGCTGGGACTCCAAGATCCCGGTGTCCGCAGATTTCCCTCCTGCCCTGTCACATGGTCACCCCTCTGTGCATGGTACCCCGGAGTCTCTGTGTGTCCTCATCTCCTCTTCTGATTAGGACACCAGTCAGGCTGGGTGAGGGCCCACCCTCAGGGCCTCACTTTAATCTAATGGCCTCAGTAAAGGCTCTTTCTCCCACTACAGTCACATTCTGAGTTCCTGGGGGTGAATGGGGTGGAAGCACAATTCAGCCCTTAACCCTCTCTACCCCAGTGAGCCCTGTCCCAGTTCTCAATGTCTCCCCGAAGGCGAGGGGCTGGGAACATGAGCAGGTCTCACCTGTTGAATTTCCAGGGAAGACCTTCAACCAGGTCACGCCCTCACTAAGCCTGGAGCCCTGAACTCTCTGGAACCCTCAGACAACCCCACACAGCCTCTGCCAGCCCACTGCCCGCCTCTGCAGGGCCTCGATTTCCAAACAGAAGTCCTAAGGCTCCTGTTTCATGACACCTCTGTGGCAGCTGCCGGGGCCCCACTTCTCCCATCAGGGAGGCAGTCTCCTCACCCACCTGTGGGACCTGAGTGAACACTGTGACCTGTTTTCACCCAAGGATGCAGCCACAGCGATGTTCACCTTTATGGCTCCTGCAACACCTGGGGATCAGGGTGGTTAAGTGCCACTGACTTGCACTCTGTGTCTAAAACACTGATTTGGATGGAGAGACCTGGACTCGGGCCTTGGTTCTGCTATCCACTGGCTGTGTGATGCTGGTCGAACCAGTAAATGAAGCCTCAATTTCCTGGTCTTCAAAATGAGACTATTAACACGCTTGCTACTACAACTACAGCCACTCCTCCTAATTACTACCATTTTCTACTTCAAAAGATTGTGTTAAGATAAAATTTGGAAAAGAAATGTGAAAACCCTATAAACCAAAAGTCCAAATACAACATTATTATTATTAAACTAGAGGCTCAGTACATGAAATTTGTGCACGGGTAGAGTCCCTAGTGGCTACCTGCTGCTGGCCGGGGCCTCCCTTTGCACCTGCCTTGGCCTGGCACCGCCCACTCACCTGCTCCACCATTCCACAGCCATCCCGCTCTCATCTGGGCTGGCAGCGCTTCCACTGCTGCCCACTGCCAGCACCGTGTCGCCCACACCCGCCATGTTCTGTGCTGCCCCCTGGTGGTCAGCACACGTCTAACTCCTGGTCAGTGGACATGCCTGTGGGGACAGTTTGCATTATTAGCCTTTTATTATACAGGACTAGAGGCCCGATGCACAGAATTTGTGCAGGGGGTTTGGCCCCCTGCTGCCACGGTGGCTGCTCGGCCCCTGCTGCTGCGGCAGCCACCTCTGCCTCAGCCCCTGCCCACTGCGGCTTCATCTGGAAGATGGTCCAGAAGGATGTCCGGCCTAATTAGCATATTACGCTTTTATTATTATAGATGTCCTGCCTATCTTGCCGACTCCTTATCATTGCAGGATGTAATAATGTTCTTTACTTAACACAGGGGAAGGGACATTCATCCACTGAGAGACTTGGATTTTAGTTTATTTCTACTAGTTATTAACTCAGAGTCTTGGGAAAATCACTTAATTTTCCTGTGTCTCACTTTCCCCAGAGGTTAAAAATTTCACATTCTATGATTTTCTACAATATTGTTATTTCTAAATGTTTTATAGAATAGCTGCTAGGCATTTGGAACAGCTACCCCATTACCTGTGGCTGAGATGCATGTGGCCATGGAAATTACATAAAATTATTAATGGTTATATCTACATAACACAATCTCCTGTAGGTAAAAAAAAAATATTGGGAGCTCTGTGAATGGAAATTTACTGAGGCGCACCACTACAGTTATATCGATATTTTAAATAATTAATTCACAGCATATCAAGCACTACTATCCCCGTGGAACAAGTATGTCATAGATTATTAAATATTGGGGTTTTGTTTTCTCCAAAGAAATATCTCCCAATATAAAACTAATATGATTAGTTTTTAAAATCAGACCTGACATAACTCTTTAAACAGAAAATCATCTTTCTCTTTTCAAATGTTACATTTGAGTGCCTTTCGATTTCAAATTGTATTTTCCCTCCAACTGAAACTTCAAAATGGTTGCTGGTGGGAGGGATGTCTTCATTCAATTCCTTGTGGATTGGGCCTGTGTCTGGGAGAAGAAAGGCATTATTTTGAGATTAGAAAGCTCGCTATGGCCCTGCTGAGTTAGAATAATTTGAAACGGGAGTCAATTTGAAAATACCATTTTAAAGATATCATTTGTTGTTTGGCTACTATTTCCTATTTCATACAAAAATTGGAAAACGAGAATAGCGAGCCTGTTCTCTTGGGACTTATATCCTCGTTTGTTTGATGTCTCCTTCGAACGTGAAAATGCCGCATGCCACAGATTCGTGGTGTACAATGAAAGGGAGCCACCAGCGTGCTGTGCTGATAACTGGATGTGTGTGGGGGGAAGGGTGGGAGGGGAGGGGGGAGGAGGAGGAAATAGATGACATCATTTGAAATGTTAAGGCTCACCCAGAGTTTGCATTAAGCAACTGCTGCTTTCAGGTACCATCCACAACTCATTATTTCCCATCCTCTCAGACCTGATGGCTTTCGTACTCTCGCGCCTCCTAACTGGAGTGGTCAGGGCTCATCTCTTCACTTAAGTAGCGATATAAAAACCAAGTCCAAGTAGGGCCGGGTTCCAGAGTGGTGCCCCAAGGAGCCCAGCGGACCCTCTCTCCAGCAAAACAACAACTTAACTGGGAAATTATTTTTTAAAAACCCCAATAACTTAGAGTCTCTGGAAATTGTTTCAAGTACATACTGCAAATGGAGAAAAAAGTTCTTCAAGATAACCTATTGAGCCTTAGTAAGAACAGCGAGAGTCTGTGGCATTTGAGCCCCACATCAATTTCTCACCCACGGCACCCCCGGCTCTGAAGTAGGGATGTGCTGCTCTGGACAGATGCAGCCAAGAAAATGGGGGCTCCCTCTTGCCCCACCTCCCAGTCTGAGGTGATGGTTTCAGCCTGGGAGGGGCAGGCTCATGCCCTAGCCTCATGTTGCACATGCTCTCTTCTGGAAAGTACAGCCGAGAGGACCCAGATACACCAGACTGAAAACCAGTGGGAACGGGTGGCCCGAATTTAGTTCTGTCAAGTGCTACCATGCACACTGCAAAAAACATTTCCGGAAAACAATAAATTAGAAGAAAATACCGTATTTGTCTTCATCTCCAGGAGGCCGGGGGTTTCTATTTGGAGGGATCCTTTTACATTACCAATTCTTGCTATAAAATGAAAATCTCTTTCAACTAAAAATCCTGGCAGATTTTTTTTTCCTCGTGGGGATTTTAAATTTTATTCACATGCTTTCTAAAGAGAATGATACTTCTTCGTAAACATGATCTGTTTCTCATACTTTCCAGTGGCTGATTATATCCACATTTTTTAGCAGATGGTGGTTGCGGATCCCAACAAAAAGAAAACACATGGTAAGCTCCTTTATTAAATCGATGTAGGAAGATAATCTGAGGATGATTAGAGAACTTCACTCATTCCTTTGAAAAAACATGGCCCAAGTCACAAAGCTATTTCTATAGTGACAGTGGGAATTGAGTGGTCACAGGAAGGGGAAAGGGTGATTTTCTTTAATAATAAAGAAAAAACAGGGCCTGGCTGGTGTGGCTCAGTGGTTGAGTGTTGACCTATGAACCAGGAAGTCATGGTTCAATTCCCAGTCAGGGCACATGTGCGGGTTATGGGCTCGATCCTCCGCGTGGGGTGTGCAGGAGGCAGCTGACCAGGCATCTGGTCAATGATTCTCTCTCCTCATTGATGTTTCTATCTCTTACTCTCTCCCTTCCTCTCTGAAATCAATAAAACTATATTTTTAAAAAAAAAAAAGGCAGAAGAAGAAACAGTGATGAGCTCTAGACCTCACATCTCCTCTCTCACTCTTGGACATTCCAGATGGCGTGGAAATTGCCAAGAGCTGGGTGTTTTGTATGCGCACAGGAGATAAAAGCCTTCAGCAGAGCTGCCCTTCGACTCCGCACACTTAGCACCGGCTCAGGTGACAGTTGAAGGGGGGTTTCCCGACTCCCCACCCCTCTCCAAGCAGCGCCCCGTGTGCGTGTGCGGTGTGACCATTAGCAGCGGCCTGCCGTGCTCTTTAGGAGCAAAGAGGCCATTACCTCTTCCTGGGAGGCCTTTCCACTCTATTGCGTTTTCTCGCTCAGTTCTGGAAGGGGACGTTTTCCATCAGGAAGGGGAGAATGAGTCTTTTGAGTTGGCAGATAGGATGTTGCCTTTTTCCCCTTCAAGGTCGGAATTACATCTGCTTCATCCCAGGAATGGAAACCAGACAACAGTAGTTCTTTCTCCGTGGACGCAGGACTAAGGTCGCTTCCCCCGGCCTGTGTCCAATCTGCGCCGATTACAGGAGTTTACTGAGGAAATGACGGGTGCATTTTTAGTTATGAATTCTTCCAATGAATATCTGTTGGGTAATGATTGTATTCTAACCATAAGAATAAATCAAATATGATTAAAAAACCTGCACGTAGTCCTCTTCCTGGGTTCAAATTTTTGCTCTTGCTTTTTTTTTTTTGCAAGCTATTAACATCTCTGTGCTCCAGGGTTCCTTGTCTGCAAATAGGGACAATATTAATATCTACTTCACAGATTTTTTTAATGAGGTTTAAAGGGGTGAGCACATGTGAAGTATTTCGAGCAGGGCCTGGCACACAGCCGCATATAAGTGGCAGTATTATTGTAATTATCATCTGTAATCATTTGTTTCTTTAAATAAGACTCAAAGCAAGTGTTAAAGACTCAGTGTGAACATTTGTTAAATCCATGTGATTTTTTTGTGTGGGTGTTATTTTTGATACTTTCCTATATTTTAAAATAATTTGTAAAAATGAGTTACACATAAAAAGATGCATTCTTTATGTTCTCAGTTTTAGAGTAGTTAGGGAGAAATTTTTACTGCCCTAGAGACCGACTGCTCTCTGTGTGTGTGTGTGTGTGTGTGTGTGTGTGTATGAATGAGCCAAAATCTTTATCTCACCACCTGGCTTCAGAATTCCTTTTAGGGAGAGAACAATTGTTTGTTTTGCTAAAACAACTTGATAAGCCATTTCAACTCGGGGTTGAAGGTGGGACCTTGAGGCCTGGGTGCTGGCACTAGTTCAAGTGTGAAAGCGATAGAACTCAGCTACTTTGCCTGAGAAAGTGAAAGGAGGAAGAGGAGCTGAAGGGACAGGGGCAGGAACAAGAAGGCAGGAAGAAGGGAGCCGTGAAGGTAGGGGCGGGGGGGTGGCTGGGCTTTAAGGCGGAGGTGAAGGATGCATCTGTGAGGAACATATTCGGCAGCAAGTGATAAACAATGGGCCAAGGCCAGCCCCAGACCAATAGGAGCTTGTTTTCCTCTGGCAGCGAGCATCCCAGAGGAAGCTAGTTCTTGGCAATGGTTCAGTAATGCAAAGGGTGGTCCGTGGCCAGGGGAATAGGCCCCGTAGCCCTCTAGCCACAGGGAGCACAGACAACAAGGACGTTAGCTCTTGCACTTGAAAATCCGTCGCAATGTTTGTGCTGAAGCCATACCTTCCATGGGCAGCTCCCAGCCAATGACAGTGCAGCAGGGTTACCCACGCGGACCAGCTCCTGGGAGATGGGCTCCTGGGACAGCCAGCTTTGGAGGCTCCCCAGGGGCTTGGCTGAACTTTCGGGGCAGCTTTCCTTGGACATCTTAACTGTAACATGAGGCACGGAAGAAAAAAGACAAATGCATTTAAGAGTTCTGAGGGCGTTTTACGCGCAAAAGAAACTTTCTCCAAAAGAGTATTGTCAGTCATACTCCAACGCCACCTGCAACCATTTACTCATTAGTAAGTGCCAGCAGCGTGCAAGCACCCTGCCAGATTTTGTGTAATTTGGGGACTATTTAGTATATTGTGAAAAACAATGCAATGTTTTTATGAACACTCAAACCCCCAAAGATTGCCCTAATGCTAATGACCCTAATAAAGTGTTTACCATTTAGTCATTGGCTCTGAGGGCCAAAGGAATTTAAAAGCAACTGTGTATTTCCATGCAGGTCCTAAAAGAGCTGCATTTAATTTTACAGCTTTTAAAGCTTCATTAGAGCACTTATCATTTAGTATAAAAGGCCCAGAAAACCTTCAAAAAGCCATCTGAACTGTATAGGCTGCTTTCTGGAATGAGTCTTCAAAAATACTAAGATCACAGGAGATGATAAAAACCTCTCTGTTCCAGGGAATTTGTAATTAGTAGACTTTCTCCTACCAAAATGCCAGCTAGTATGGGCTTTTTCCAGCAGGTCAGAAGTCTGGG
The DNA here is from genome assembly GCF_963259705.1 of Myotis daubentonii. Taxonomy (NCBI): domain Eukaryota; kingdom Metazoa; phylum Chordata; class Mammalia; order Chiroptera; family Vespertilionidae; genus Myotis; species Myotis daubentonii. The sequence continues at coordinate 41,010,655 of NC_081853.1, read as the reverse complement.
AGGGACCCAGCTGCATGACGGGATGTAGTCTCATGAGGTTGCAGGTGAGATGTGAGGGAGAGCTACGGTCATTTGAAGGCTCGATTGGGCGGGAGGATCTTATCCTAGGATGGCCTCTCCCAGGCCTGTTGGCTGGGGGCCTCAGTTCCTCACCACGAGTCCCACCGGAGGGCTGCTCACGCCGTGGCTGTGGCGGCTGGCTTACCCCAGAGTGAGTGACTCAAGAGGAAGTCACAGTGCCTGGTGTGACCTACTTTCCGAAGTCTCACGCTGTCACTTTTGCCTCCCTCCATTCTCCAGCAGCGAGTCGCTCAAGGGGAGGGCAAGTAGGCTCCATGTCTGAAGGGAAGAGCATCAGACACTTTAGGGACAGGTAGTGGTTTGGAACCAAAGTTCCCCTGTAGAACACGTTTAGAAGCCAGTCAGTTTTGAAACATGTAATAACAGTACGGTGGTATACAGCATCAAGACCACGAGACACAGGGACTGAAGTTCAGAAACACCATGTTAGGCCCTGACTCACTGACGGCTGTTGGTTCTCGGGAAGCGTTAGCTACCTCCTGCCCTCCCTGCCTGCTCCTGTCGGGCTGGGATCAGCACTGTCAACTACAGGAATGTTTGCAAAGTACACTGAAAATATAAGCTCGGGGCCGATTATGGCAGAAGAGAGGCAAATGTGTAGAGCAGCAGTTGGCAAACTTTCCCTATCAAGGCCAGAGTGTGAATATTCTGGGCTTTACAGACCAGAAGGTTTCTGCCGTAGCTATTCAATTCTGCCACTGTCCCCGGAAAGCAGAGAGTATAAGGAAGCAAATGAGCCCGGTTGTTCCGACAACATGTTGTTTACAAACCAGGCGGCCGGTCCTGTTGCCGACGCCGGTTAGAGAGCCACACTGGGACGGGCACTGGCGTGGGAGCAGGGGGTGATGCACGATTTCCTCTGCGGGGGGAGAACGAAGAACCCCTTTCCACAGTGATCCCAGAGCGGTCCTCCCCAGGTTTTGGCTTCCAAACAATTATATTTATTTCTATGCATCTCCAGTAGTCAGTGGTTTCCTCCTCTGATCTCTTCATCTCCTACAAACATCTCCTAGAAATGAAATTTCACACACACACACACACATACACACACACACTTTGCTAACCTCCTCCCACCCACACATAGACATGACTAAATAGGTCAGTGTGCCTTCTTTTAACCAGGTCTCGCTCTACCCTGTCCCAGGCTTGCTGAGTCGCCAGGAACTGAGTGACTGGTTGGAAACCCTCCTGACACTCAGCAACTTTAGGCGATGGACTGAAATTCTCTGTGCCTGTTTCCTCTTTTGTAGAAGGGGGACGATACTACCAGTCCCGAGCTCATGGTTTGCTGTGTGGCTTAAGTGGGCGATGCCTGAAGCCCCTGGAACAGGGCTGGCCCCGGGGGGGGGGGGGGATGGGGGGGGCGGGGGGGATGGGGGGGGCAGGGGGGACGGGGGACGGGGTGTGATCACGGTGATCTGGCTGGTGCCCCGCCCAGGCCCCTCCGTCCCTGTAACTGGCCATGCGCCCGTGTCCAGGTTCTGTGCGCTTTGCTGCTAAGATGGGACATTTGCAACCTTCATCAGGGGACTGTCCCAAGGCCACGGGACGCCCTCACCAAAGGCACAGAGAGCTGAGGTGCGGCTTTTCTATGCGTGTCATACGCACCACACAGCAGCGAAAACGGATGAACCATCGATGCCTCCAGGCATGTGTCATGGGAGCTGCTGTCCCCCGGGGTAGCCTGTCCCAGTAACCGACAGGGGTGGGAACAGGAGGGCTGGCTCCCTTGCCTGGGGTGAGATACACTCGGGGTCACTTACCCCACAGCTCCCCTGGGGACACGCCATGGTGATGAACTCAGCTGAGATGCCTCCTCCCTGCTCTGTCCGCTCCCCCATTCCCTCCAGCGTCTCCTGGGAGCACTTTCGTGGTGAATTCCTTGTCCATGATCCCGGCCCACTGCTCCTGACTCAGCCGCTCCTGTGGGCAGGGGCCAGCCACCGCCTGCTCGCCGGGCAGGACACGTCCTCCTGCGCCCTCTTTCTCTCTCGGTAAAATGGGAGGCAGGAACCAGATGATCTGAAAGGGCCCAGTGATGGACAGGGAGAGGCAGGCGGGTTTCAGTGGAGCTGCCTCTGGTGAATGGGGCTGGTTTCTGCCGCTGTAGCTCCTGAGGGTCAGGGTGCTTGGCAATGACCTTTAGAAAGTGAGTGGGTGGTGGGTGTGAGGGACGGGGATGCACAGGAAGGCAATGAGTTAGAGACAAACGGGGCGGGGGGGAGGGGGGGAGAGAGAGAGAGAGAGAGAAATGCAGGCTCAGAACCAGCAGAGGGAGAGGGACAGTTGAGCTGGGTGAGCGCAGGACCTGGAGGGCGAGCTGGTGGAGGCCTGTGGGCCGGGAGCCCCACGTCTGTAGTTTTCACTCTTTAAAAACAGATCCCCGAGGGTTTTGGTTTGGAGGAACATGGAACCGGGCCCTGAATAAAAGCCAGACACTGGTTTCAATCCCACCAATACCCTCTGATTCACATGAACAGCGAGAAGCTTTCTGGCTCTCACCCCCTGCAGGGCTGTGAAGGCACAAGGAGCAGTGGAGTGGAGGGGTGGGGGGGGGGGGCAGGCTGCCATGGAGGCCTCGGGAGGGTCCAGCGCATCCCAGAGCTTCTCAGGGACACCCTGGCTCCCGGTGTGCGGCACCTCCAGAGCGTCCCTCCTGGCCCGCGGGGGTCATGTCCTGAGGAAGCAGCCTGGGACAGAGCTGGGAACCCGGGTTCAATGCCCCCGCCGCCCCGCGCCCCTGAGGGATGCAGGGGGTGGAGAACGTGCTCCCGCTGGGCAGGGGTTGCACAGGGAGCTCCTCAGGAGGTGCTGACCAGCACGGCCTCTCGCCCATCTCGGCCCAGAAGGAGACGCCAGTACAGGGAGAAGGTGTGAGGAATTGGCTTAGATGGAGAGGGGATGGGAGGAGGAGGAAGGGGCCAGCCTGGGATGGAGGTGGAGAGACTGGGAAGTAGCTAACGTGTTAGAGGAACCCACAAGTAATACCTCTTCTCTCACAGGGTCCCTGGGACAGGCTCTGGGGTGCAGCCCAGGAGACCAGGTCCAAGGCACCAGGACTCCAGTCTCAGCAAAGACCCCCCTTTCCGAGCTTGGCCCCGAGTGGCAGACCCCTCCCACATTCAATGGCCACCTTGACCCTGGCCTTGGTCCATAGGTCAGTGCTCTAGGCCGGCTGTGACAAGGTACTGCAGCCTGGGCACATGAGCAAGTGCTTTTTGCTCACAGCTCCGGAGGCTGGCCGCCAGATCAAGGCGCCAACAGCTTCAGCGTCTGGTGAGAACCCACTTCCTGGCTACAGACCACCGATTTCTCACTGGGTTCTCCCGCGGAGGGAAGGGCCTGAGAAGAAGAGCCTGCATTTCTTTATAAGGTGGCTACTCCCTAATCCCCTCCCAAAGCCCCACCTCCTAACCACCACACTGGGGGCTAGGATGTTGGCACAGGACTGAGAGGCGGTGGGGGGGGGGGGGGGCACAAGCATTCAGCCCACAGCAGTAAGGGTTCTGTCGAGTGTCCTGAACTGAATAAGATTCTCATCACAGTCACAGGGCCCTGGGGAGAGGGTAGCAGAGACGTCTCCCTTGACACCTAGGTTGCATTTCTGTAGTAAGGGGGCTGGGACTCCGGGCTGAGTCCATTTAACTGAGGGAAACACATAACTGACCTGTTACACACAGAGTGGTGGAGTTTGTGCTCGAGAACCCACAGCCTGAACTAGAAGGAGCAGAGGTAAATATTAGAAACTTCGGTCAACACTCTCCGGATAACTGATGGAGCAAGAGAAGAGGGAAAGCTGCCCCTGAGTGATTCCCAAGAGAGGAAGCGCTGAGGGGAGGGGAGGGGGAGGGGCAGGGACAGCTGCCAGTCCTTGGCTCCTAGGGGCCGTGTCCTCTGCCTGGAGGTCACTCAGTCCATTCACACCTGGCCTCCAGGTCTGGCTTTCAATGCTGTCCTCTCTCAGCAGTTCCCAGATGGCCTGCTAGGCGGGCTCCCCTGCTGTTCCCTCCCGAGTGCACTCCCCAGTCCTAACAAAGGCAGGACCCTCCCTGGACCGCGGCTGGGGATCAGGGATGGTGTCTGCGTGTGCACTGTGCTGCCAGAGTTCCCAGCTCGGTTCCCAGAACCCACTCTTCCCTCCAGAACAGCAGGTGCAGGTGACTTGGTCCTGAGGTGACGTTTTGAAGGGTCACCAGACGATTTTCCTTCCTGGCAACTGCTCCCTCTTGAATCCCGCCTGCGGCCCTTCCCCTTGAACACGGGAAGGAGAAACCCACCGAAAGCAGAAGCGAAGTTCGGATGGAACACTGACCTTCCCGTGGTGATGGGCATGGTTACCATCTTGACTGCAGTGACTGTTTCCTGGATGTACATGTAAGCCTCGGGTGTTCCGTATCAAACAGTACGCGGGACATATGTGGAGTGGAGTGGAGTAGGTCATCTCTCTGTCGGGCTGCTGAGAAATAAAGCCTGGTTTTGGAGCTGGCTCTCAGGCTGTCCCTTGAATATGCAAAGCAGAGGTGAGCTTGAAAGCCTGGTGCTTAAGAAAGGAGAGAGCCTGGGAACCCAGCCTTGGTTTAAAACTGGGGTCCTCAAACTTTTTAAACAGGGGGGGCCAGTTCACTGTCCCTCAGACCGTTGGAGGGCCGGGCTATAGTTTTAAAAAAAAACTATGAACAAATTCCTATGCACACTGCACATATCTTATTTTGAAGTGAAAAAACAAAACGGGAACAAATACAATATTTGTATTTGCATGTGGCCCGCGGGCCGTAGTTTGAGGACCCCTGGTTTAAACTATCTGAGTGGCTGTGGTGGGTGCAGGACCGGACCAGAGTGATGCTCACTCTCTGGCTGGGAGCACTCGGGCTGGTCGATCGCAGATTCCCGGGCCACCTGGCGTCCCCGCCTGGGCAGGTCTGCGCAGTGCCCTGGAATTAGCCTCACGAGACCTTGGGTGCTGTGGCTGCGGGAGGGTCTGGAGTGCACGCTTTGAGAACCTCTGGCCTAGAGAACAGGAGGAGTGAGGATGAAAATACAACTTTCCCGCCTCAAAAAACAGGAGCTAACTAGAGGAAGAAGGACGATGATCTGCAGTGGACAGGAGCTGAGCTGCAAGGTAGGGGAAAGCCAGGGAGTCTGCCTCAGAGCAACGCCAAATGGGGGTCAGAGGTGGGGAGGTGGCTACCTCCACTAGGTCAACCTGGCCCTCAGGGTATAGCCCTCATAGAATCTGGAATGGTGGGGTTTGGCAGTGTCTTGGGACTGGGCCTGGGTTGAGCCTCAGGCCTGGGGACATGGGCGTGGTCCTGTGCCGGGGTCCAACCCCAGCAGGTCCAGGGGTTCCCAAAGGCGTAGACGGAGTCGGCGAAGAAGGAATGACACGGAGACAGCGTTCAGTTGATCAGCAGCCTAGCCAGGATCTCCAGCCAAGTTCTGGTCTCGATCTCCAGAGAGGTTCTGCTTAGGATCTCCAGCCAGGTTCTGTACAGGTTCTCCAGCCAGGTTCAGTCACCAGGTTCTAGTCAGGTTCTCTTGCCAATTTCTGTAGTCAGGTTCAGTCCAGGATCTTTTGCCATGTTCTCTCCAGCGAAGTCCTTCTGTCTCTAGAGAATGTTCTGTGTAGGTTCTGTGCCTAGGTTCGGTCTCTCTTGGTCCTGTCTTCTAAGTCCTGTCTCGTAAGTTCTGTGTTCTGCTGTCTTGTTACATCTGTATTTATACCAGTTGATTCAATCCTATCAATCTCTATTACAAAGGTTAGGGCGTTTCTTATCTCCATTCCAGGAGTAAAGATTATGTAGCTTAAGCATGATTGTTCATAGTTAAAGTGATTAATTACCCGCCTGGCACTTAGTTTTCCCTCCCTAACTTCAGGGGAAAATCCCTACCTGGGGATTCAACCTTTCTCGGAGAGGTGACCTTGGTTAAAACACAGCGCCAAGAAGGTGAGCAAACATATTAAGAACCGTATGCCATATATGCCAGGTCCCTTCAAACAGCAAGGATGGACCGGCTCCCGGCAGTCCTGGGAAAGCGGGGTGCAGAACTCCCCATCTTTGTGGAGGGGCCTGGTGGGCCAGCCTGGGGTTGGGACGAGGAGAAGGGGGTGGGGACCTGACCACTGCAAGGACGTCAGAAGCAGGAGCTGACACAGCAGCCCGGGGCCTGCTCTCAGAGACCAGCAGGGACACGGCAGGCAAAGTCTTGCACATCCTCCAGCACTGAGATCACCTGAGGTGTGGCTACTGTAGAGGGCGTGACTTAAAAAAATATTTTTATTGACGAGAGAGAGAGAGAGAGAGAGAGAGAGAGAGAGAGAGGGGGGGGGGGGGGAAACATTGATGTGACAGTGCAGCATCTATCAGCTGACTCCTGTAAGCCCCCTACTGGGGATCGAGTCCGAAACCTGAGCATGTGCCCTGACCTAGAATCAAGCCAGTGACCTCTTTGTTCATGGGACAATGCTCAACCATTGAGCCATACCACCCGGGCAAACATGATTTTTAAACGAAGCAACCAGTTGCCCTGAATTGGCAGGAGTAACAACTCCATCTCAGCAGAAACCAGGTCTCAGGAGCTAAGTTAATGTGAGTAGGAGACAAAGATAGTCCCGTCTTTGGTCACTTGAGTTGCTGACTTTGGGGTTATTTGACTTTAGAGGGGGTGGACAGGAACTAAGACTGCCGTGGCTGAGGAAGCCCAGTGCATCTCCGGGAAGGGGCTGGAGGCTTGGAGGTTCAGTCGGACTTTGGGGCATCAGAAGAGGAACCAGAACAAGAAAAGCCGAGGTAAGAAAGCACAATCCCTACCCTGGGTGTGGGTGAAAGTGCCACAGGGGATGAGAGCTCTGACTCTGTCTCCCCAAACCCCCAGCTGATGCCGGATGCTCTCAGCCAGGGCTGGCCTGGTGCTGGGTAGAGTCGGGGGCCTGAGGCTAAGAGGACAGTCATCTGTGGGTTCGAGTAATCGTCTTTCAGTCATGCTATATAATAAAGAGGTAATATGCAAATTGACCATCACTCTAACACACAAGATGGCCGACAGGGGAGGGCAGTTGTGGGGGACCAAGCTGGCAAGGGATGGCAATTAGGGGTGACCAGGCCAGCAGGGGAGGGCAGTTGAGGGCAACCAGGCCTGCAGGGGAGGACAGTTAGGCGTCGATCAGGCAGGCAGGCAAGCGGTTGGGAGCCAGCAGTCCTGGATTGTGAGAGGGATGTCCGACTACCCATTTAGGCCCGATCCCGGCAGGCCTAAATGGGCAGTTGGACATCCCTTGAGGGGTCCCAGATTGGAGAGGGTGCAGGCTAGGCTGAGGGACACCCTCTACCCCTGATGCACAAATTTCATGCACCGGGCCTCTAGTTATTTATATTGTAACACACAGAAGACACAGCTTGCTCTGCCAAAATGAAGGATTTAGAAATAACTTGCAGGCTATGCAATAATTGAGTAGTAGATGTTTGGTCTTCTGGGGGAAGACAATTACATCCTATTTGCAAACCTTTATGGATGATCTATGTGGGCACCCTTTTTACACAATGAGATGCCCCTTTACACTCACTAGCATGACTATAATCAAAATAGATGTGGAGAAATTGGTGCCTTTACATATTGCTGATGGCCATGTAAAATGGTGCAGCCACTATGGAAAACAGCCTGGAAGTTCCTCAAAACAGTTAAACATAGTTACCCTATGACCCAGCAATTCCATTTTTACCCAAGAAACCTGAGAACATGTGTCCACACAGAAACTTGCACATGAATGTCAGAGCGTTACTCATAATAGCCAAAGTGGAAACAACTCAACCGATGAGTGGAAAAACAAAGTGTGGTATATCCATACAAGGAAATGTTACTCAGCATAAAAAGGAATTAAGTACACATGCTACAACATGGACATGCTAAGTGAAAGAAGCCAAACATAAAAGGCTACATGTTGTGTCATTCACTTCTATGAAATGCCCACACTAGGCAAATCCATAGAGATAGAAAAGAGATTAGTGGTTGCCAGGGTCTGGGGGGAGGGTGGATAGGGAGTAACTGCTAATGGATATGGGTTATTTGGGGGGTAATACGATGTTCTGGAATTAGTGGTAACAGTTGCACAACTTCATACTAAAAACCACAGATTCATACTTCAAAAAGGTGAATTTTATGGTATGTGACTTACATCTCAATTCAATAAAAACAGTCTCTTTAAAAACACATTTGCACTCAAACGCACACACCCCATACTCTTTGATGATTGTGATGGCAGCAACTTCTGTTAACAATATTCCCTCCCCCCGCCCCTGGAATGGTGTATAATAAATTCTTTTTTATAATGGAAAGGCAAGAAGTTTTGTTGTGTTTTTTTGTTTTGTTTTGTTTTTAACTTTTGGGGCAGCTGTTGAAGAAAGGGATTGCCACTCAATCGGGTCCTTATCTTGAAGAGGGGTTTACACAGCTCCTCTCATCTTTTACATATTCAAAAAGATAATTTTTGAAACTGATGTTTAAGTGGAGAAGGTAGGATTTCAGAAGTTGCAGCTTTCAAAGCTGGAATTCATAAAGCCGTATAGAAGTCATAAAGCAGAGCCACGTAGTGAAATTAAAGTGTTTTGAACAGTTATAAGGGGGTTTTTTTGTGACTAAAAGAATTTCTACTGGGCTCCAACACACCTTGGTGGGCTAAAGAGAAAAAGCAGGACCATTTTACTCATGGATTTTATTTTATAGGAATGATAGTGCCTGCTAGCTCTCACTTCAGAGGGATTTTGGGCAATTAAGGAAATACTATCTGAATGTGCTTTGTTCCCTAGAAAGAAAGGTGACATAAAAATTCAAAACACTATGATCTTCATTCAATAAAAGTTTATGAAATGATATAAAACCACCTGGTGAATTCTACTTTGTGCTCAAATTACCTACACAAACCATTTTCCACTCACTCCATCAAAGCGCTATAGGCCTGTTTCTTTTCATTTGCGAGGGCCTGAAATGAAATGGACTCACTTTGCAGTGCGGAGGTGATGAGCTGTCAGGTCTGAGGAGAAGGATTGTTGGAGCCAGGAAAGCTGATACCATTAGTTACACCACATGCGCACATCTGACGTGGCTCCCTCAGCTCACCACACCACATCTGCGGCAAGCAGCTCTCTGCTCTTTCTCATTTTATTTCTTTAATTCAAAATTTCTGCTTGAGGAGTTTATTTACAAAATTTTAAGCCAGCGAAGTATGAGCTTATTTTCACAACACGAGTTGTGTTCAGGCTCCTCTCTCTCTTCTGCTTCCTCTCCCACCTCCTCTCTCTAGAACAGAACCTAATGACTGGAAACCTGGTTTCTTAAAACACGTTGGAACAGAAAGACAGGGCCACAGTCGTTCCCTCTGGCTCTGATATCCAGCCAGTTCTGGGTTCAGGGCCCTGGAATGTTCGCTGAGCAAGAACCAGCTTGGAGCGGGCTTCCCTGATGGGTTCTCCAGGGCTGGGCTGTCAGAAATAAGCCCCCGAGATGATGTTCCCTGAGGGACACAGGAGTTGCCTCTGACCAGGGGAAGGATGACCCTGTGCCGGGGTCCTTGCACTGGCTCCACGCAGACCCTCTCCCCGCTCCCCAAACCCCACCTTCCCGAGGACCTCGGGCTCCCCAGTTACTCTGCACCCGCTGCACCTGGAGAGGCCGGCAGCATCACTGTCCACAGTGGCTTTGCACCCACCCTGGGATGTGAGGGCGGGTCAATTTTCCATTACTGATGCAGCTGCACCATCTCCCCATCCTCCCCACCCCCAACGCATTGGCCCTGCTTTGCCTCCTGTGAAATAAAATCACCAGATTCCGATTCTTACTGTTACAAAACGGCAGCATGTGACAAACCTACAGAAATTGCCACTTCTCCTTACTCCTCCCAACCCTCAGGCCTTGGCAGGAAGTTTCGCCCTCACTTACCTGACCTTGAAACAGGCTCTTCCTCACTCAAACGCAAGACCACCTGGTCACTCGGGAACGCCTTACCAGGCAGGTCCCCAAAAGAAAGCCCCTCATTTGGCTGATACTTATATTGCAGACTGTCCATCAACATCTTAAAAAACACCTCCTTTGCCCAGCAGGTGTGGCTTGATGGTTGAGTGTGGACCTATGACCCAGGAGGTCACAGTTCAATTCCTGGCCAGGGCACATGCCCGGGTTGTGGGCTCAATCCCCAGTGGGGAGTGTGCAGGAGGCAGCTGATCAATGATTCTCTCTCATCATTGATGTTTCTATCTCTCTCTCTCCCTCTCCCTTCCTCTCTGAAATCAACAAAAATATATTTAAATCAAACAACAACAACAAACCACCACCTTTGGGGACTGTCCCTGGGCTTAGGGGCAACAGGGAGTTGCCAGCTTCAAAGAAACTTTATCTAAAAGCCGGTTCCCATTAGAGCCTGGAGGAGCAGCGAGGTGGCTGGCCTAGGGCTGCGGGCCAGTGGATTCCTCAGGCCTCTTCCCCCCGCCCCCCTCCCCGGGGCTCCTTCGGGCTCCTTCGCTGGGATGCGGGTCTGGTTTTATTTGGGCCTTGTCAAGTTCTGGCTAGGGTTTGCACTAGCATTGCCAGCTCACTTGTTATGCCCATAAAATAATAATGCTAGTAAAATAACAGTGAATAATCATAACCATGGAGCTCATTTACTCAGCACTGAGCCTGTGCCCAGTGGTCTGGCTAAATAGTTAACCTATATTTTCTCATTGAATCCTCATAAACTCATGGAGGTTAAATAACCTCCCTAAATTCATGCCAGCTAGGAAGATTTGCCTGAATCCAGAGCCCATGGAGGACTCTCTCTTCCGTATGGTTTGGGACCTGGGGGTGGGGGGTGGGGGTCGGGGGGAGGCTGCATTTTGAATCCCCAGAGGCCTGAGCTCATAAAGGCCATAACCCCCAGGCTCTGGAGGCCGTGGGGTCCTGGAAGGGCTGAGGTCTGTGCACAGAAAGGCGGCAAAGCCATGAGTCCACCGCTTCAGGTCAGAGGTTAAAGGGAATGTCACCCTCTCTCAAATATCAGCAAGAAAATCATGCAATTCGTGTATGGATACAAGAGGAAAGCGAGCCTGCCTTTCCCACTTAAAACTACTTTGGGAACTTGAACCCCCTTCTCGCCAGGACTTTGTGCCCAGCAGACACTTTTGATGTCTCTGTAGGGGAGACGTTTCCCAAACCTATTTCCTCCCACCATCAGCCTCGAGTTCTTGGGCCGGACATTCTCAGGCCCATGTAAAATGTAGGTGGAAAAACAAATTCTCCCTTAATTTCTTTTTCTCTATCTTTTTGGTATTTCACACACCCCTTAGAGCCTGAATGGTTCAGGTATTTGTGAACAGGCCCATAGCAAGTTATTTTTCCAGGGCTAAATATTTCCCAAGAAAATCTGCAAATGAGTATTAGCAGAGTCCCTACATCCCCCCCCCCCCCCCCGACAAATAGGTAATGAATGAATCCTAAATATATAAATAGTAGAAACCAAAACAGGACAAACCTCCCCCCTCTCCCTTACCCCCCATCCCAGGCCCCCATTGGAGTTTTACACAGAACCCAGACTTAAGATTTCCACTTGGGAGATTTCAACAACCCACCCGGGTTCCGTGCTCCCGCTGCCCTGTGTCCAGTTTGTTAGTCAAGGAGCAATTTAGGCCCCTTGCCTCTCCTCTCCCCTCCTCCCTGCCCTGCCCCCAAGTCTCTCCATGCCACAAATCCTCTGTAGTTGTACCGACTTCCCCCCCAGGCCTTGTAAGCCTCTATCTCTGTCTTACTCCTTTGACTACATCTGTTTTACTCGGGTGGCGCCAGCAGGTACAGGTGATATGTGGACAATTCATACCAGACTGCTGCGTGGATGCCCGGCCCCACGCCCATCCCTGTCCAGCTGCTCTAGTTGCACGATGGCTAGTTGCCCAGCTCCAAACCTCTCCCTGCACTTGGGGGGCTCACAGAATTCACCCAACTGTAGCGGCACAGAGCTCTCCTAAGCTGCTTTTAATTTTTAGCAACACCCCATCCTCCAATCCTCCAACCCATGCCCCCCCTGCCTGCCCACCCCCCCCCCAATTCTGGCCTTGCCTGGCTCTGTTCTATGCGGCCCATGCCCAGCTTGTCACATCTTGGTTTCTTCCCTCTCTCACCTTTCCCTCCCACTTCTGGGCTAGTTACGGGGCCCCCTGTTCATGCAAACACAAGGTGTAGTTCAAATGTGTTTCATATGATAGCCTTCGACAAGGCGCTGTGGTGTTGACTAAATTGTTGAGGGACTTTTCCCTGCCTGGATGTCAAAGTACCACTGCTCTTAACATATTTACTTAGTGTGATTTGCATAAAGGTTATTGCACTGGAAAAAATAGCCATTGTCCAACATGCGGTGTAAGAGCCATTATGCTGAAAAGTTAATTCAACAGTCATTACGTGAGGACCATCTCTGATTACCTTAGTCTTTCTCTTGGCTTTTCTTCTGCAGCCGATACTGATTTCCTCTCGGGCAAGTGGACGCTTCGCATGGACTGAATGAAGGTCTCAGAAAGCCAGCAGAGAACAGCCTACAGACACTGTTAAAAAATATGGCCAACATGTTATGTACCTGCTTCTCAGGGGGTCAGAGTTAAATGTGCATTGAATTACTGATACATGCAATAACATGGATGAATCCCCAAACATGCCAAGTGAAAGAAGCCAGATACCATGGAACGCATACCGCCTTCACATGGAATCTAGGACAGGCAAACCAATCACGGAGATAGAAATCAGAATGTGTCCCCCGGGGGCTGGGGAAGGGAAGTGACAGGAAAGAAGCATGAAGGAATTTTCTGGGAGAATGAAATGTTCTGTCTTGTTTTGGGTGGTGGTGACACAGATGTATGCAATTGCCAAAATGCATCAAACTCTATGCATTGTGCATTTTCTTGTATGTTTAAAAGGTTTGAAATAAACAAAAAAAGAATTTAAAAGTCCCTCACATTACATTGCTATTAATGTCTTTTTAAAAATATATATTTTTATTGATTTCAGAGAGGAAGGGAGAGGGAGAGACAGAAACATCCATAAGAGAAAATCATTGATCCGCTGCCTCTTCACTCCACCTCCCCCCACCCCCTACCCCACTGGGGATCAAGCCCGCAACCCGAGCATGTGCCCGGACTGGCTGGGCTAAATAATGTCTTAAGTAAACTTTATAGGCTTTGGGGTTAGAAGGCCCTGGTTTGATTCCAGTTGTATGACTTCATGAACCTTCCTTAGCCTTGGTTTTCTCACCTAGAAGCCAGTGATGAAAACTACTCAGCTCATAGGGTTTGTGAACATGAAATGGCTAATGCCCACAGTGACTGATGGGAAAGCACTATGTCCCTCTTCTTCCCTGAGTAATTTGAAGGGCACTCATCCGCGTTGTGTGGTCACCATTCCATTTCCCCGTGACCACCTCCAGCCTGTGCCCTCGTGCTCAGACGCTCCCTGCCTCCGGCCCCTCTGTTCTGTCGGTCCCGCCTCTCTCCGAGCTGCTGAGTTGCCTGAAAGTCCTTGGTGGTTTCCCAGCGGGTTCTGCTGCCTGCAGGTGTTGTTGCCTACAGTCTAACCGCCTCGAAATCTGCTGTGAATAGAACTCTCCCGCTGGCACCCAGGCTTCTGCCCAATCTGGTTACTTCCCCATCATGCTCACCTGAGATTCTTGGGGTTCCAGCTCAAGCCTGGCGACACCCAGCCTTACAGCTTTGTTCACAGTAGACTCTAGATATGAAACAGGCTCTTTTTCCATTCCTTCCAAGTCTATAGGCCTAGGCAGCCCCCTTGACCCTCCAGCTTGCAGTGACTCCTCCCTTGTGTGAACCCCGTATCAGATGGCATAAGGAAGTTAATGGTAAACAGAATACATAAAATGCATAATACATAACTACTAAAATGCCTGTGTACTGTCCCAAATCATTTTCCTATCCCCTCTGGCTGGAACGCCCTCTGGAGACAGACACTTACTCTGGCTGGGGGCTGGGAGGCATTGCTAGGAAGAACACAGGAAGCCCAGGAGGCGCTCTGGCAGGAGGGTTAGGCTCTCTGATAGGCTGGATGCAGAGCTGGGCTGCAGAGCCTTAGAGGCTGGGGTGTGGGAGGTCTGTTTACGCTGTGCCCACACGGTATCCGAGATCAGGGTCACGGATCACATTCTACAGAAGAGAAGAATGAGGCGCAGGGCGGTAAAGGCAAGTCAGTACCAGGGCCAAGGCTGGCAGTGGAGCCCCTGACTTCCCTCCCGTCCCACTTCAGTTTAGTGAACCCCTCACACACTGGAGTCCCTAGCGCCCAGGGCTAGAGGTTTGCACTCAACTGGCCTCCTTCCTGTGGGTGCTGAGGACACACCAGGCATCTTTAGACTCTTGGCCATCATGCACCTCTATGAGCTCATTTTGGTTGATTGTTATCAACAGATAAAGGTATGTTTTGGGTGAAGATAGTTCTCTTAATTGCCCTCAAACTGTTTACTGAAGAGAATTCAGTGTTGATTTGTGGGTAGCTTTTTATTTTTTGAAAATAGAGTAGTTGCATGTGGTTAAAAGTCACACAATGCTAAGGTATGAGATAAAAAGTTGTCTTCCTAGTTCTAACTTACATTACCCCCAGCCGCTCCCTACAGGCAACCTCCATGACTGCTTCCTGCGTGTCCTTCCAGAGACGCGAAGAGGGAGTGGCAGCTTAAACCTAAGCACCGATGAAATATCTGAGACATTCACCAGAACGAATAATTGTGGGAAAACCCCCTCAATCTCCACTGATCCAGTGTTTCTCCCCTGCCCCTTATTCAATTCACATTCTCTTTCTTTTTTCTTCTTCTTTTAATTAAATTTCAACCCTTTAATATTTCTGGTTTAGAAGGTAGCATAGGAACAAGGCCGGCAGCTTCAGCCACTACCACTGGCTCTAAGGAGACTTTGGCTGGCTCAGGTGATGGGTACATTTTGGCGGGATGATAATCTGGGAAGGGAAGAAGGTGGAGAATAACATTTATTCAGCACCACTATCCGACAGGCACTTTGAAATATAACCCATAAGGCGATGCTGTTATTTCCAGTTTGTAGATGGGCAGAAGGGGTGAGGGAGGTTCTGTCACCTGGCTAGGCCCCTCTCGGCTGCTTCCCATGGCCTGGGGAACTATGGCAGGTCAGTTTGGGCAACAAATGGTATCAGGCCGATTTGGTTCCTTATAAGGTGAGCTTTGCCTATGTCTCTGTGGCTCTCCTGCAACTGTACGTGGTCGAGGGATGCAATGAATGCATATTGAGTGATGAGTTCAAGTTGAAGAAATGCAGAGTTTGCTGTGCCCGTGGGGCTTCCAGGCAACCACCTGTGGTGGGAAGTAGGACATTCAGAGCTGCCATTTGTGAGAAGCTGGGTGAGTGATTTAGAAGTGATCAGAAAGAAGTGATCAGAAAGGTGAGATCATCAAAGAGAGAGAGGTGAGAAGGACAGGAAGTCAGGGATGAGATGCATTCAGGGGGTGTGAAAGGCTGCTCTGGGGACCTGTGGGATTTAAACCTGAGCCCAGGGAGAAAAGTTTAGGGAAGAGGATTACAGCATGAGTGCTGGGGAGGCCTGAGGACAAGCTTCTAGAACATGCTATTGGCTTGGTGATTAGTGATATTTGAGTGGTGGATTCAGTAAAGTGGCAAAAAGGAAGCCAGATTGTGTGTGTGTGTGTGTGTGTGTGTGTGTGTGTGTGTGCGTGTAGGGGGGGGGGGAAAGAGGGAAGGAGAGGCATATACAGTATATATATATATAGAGAGAGAGAGAAAGGGGCAGAATCCCTTTAAAGTTCACGTAAACCTCTTGTCTTGTTTTGGGCTACTATAATTTTATGAGGTTAGATTTACAAGGCCTTTATCCTGAAGCCTGGCATTTCTCCCAAGAGTACAAATTCAGCCTAATGAGGGCAATTCAAGTGAATCCACAGGAAAGAAAAAGGAAAGTGATATTTTAATTTTATCCAGCCTGAAACACAACCGTAGGCAAGGAATTCTGAGCCATGAATGTATCATTGCGTTACTTTATGGAAGAGACATTCTGCCCAAATTGGCTGTGAAGTGAACAAACCTTATTTTTCTACTGAATTCAGCTATAAAATGACTAGGAATCTTCCTGTGTGGATTCGGGGGGCGGCGTGGTGGGGAGAATGAAAGAAAAGGGCAGAAATCCACTGTCAGGGAAGAGAAGAAAAGGCCAGGAGGGTTTAGACTTCTGATTTGCAAAGCTGGCTTGTGACTGACTTGCGCTGCTTCCTTCCACACTGTAAGGGTCATCTCATCTCCTCCTGCTTTGCTCTCCTTGTTCTCCTTTTGAGGGGCTATTACACCCAGTGGAGCTGCCTGCACTATTTTGCTTTACCTGCGGTCCATTTAACACAGGTTCAAGGGCTCGGGTTGTACAAACCCAGTAATTTCCCATTTCATCAGTTGGTACATTCGCGATTACCTGCATCAAGTTCCTCGGACTGTGAGGCGGTGCCATACCGTGGGTCTGGGACTCAGCCAGCTCTGCCACTTAGCAGTTACATGCGTTGAGGCTTATTACAATCTCTGGGTCTCAGTGTCCACATCTGTATGAGGATAATCCCCATCTTAGGGGATTATAGAAAGAGTTAAATGAGATTACACACACACACACACACACACACACACACACACACACACACACACACACAGTTATATAGTGTTTTCCATGACCAGTGCCTATTTAATATTTAGAGGGGGTAGTCATTGTGGTGATAATAATGACGATAACCCAGAGTCTTGTCTCAGTAGATTACCCTTCTCATTCACTGAACATAAAATGAAAATGAGTAAACAAAGGAAAACAAGCCCTAAATGTTCTGCTACAGGAAAATCTGACCTTGTTGCCCACAGGCAATTTTCACAGCTTCCTAGAGTCTCAAACCTTTTACACGTGTACTTCTAAAAGGATTTTATCCCCAGTTGGAAGGCCAAGATTAAAAAAAAAGTCTACAGATAAGAAGTGCTACCACATCTTGAGAGCCCCCACCTTGAGCAAGTCATTTGGCCGCCCCTGAGTACACTGCCTGGGGATTTGTTAAGTAAACAAAACGTGGCCAGAATGGTGGAATGTGTGCGCTGGCCCGAGCCCACCTATTTGCTCAGATGATCATCACCCAAGTCCATCTCTCACAGGGCGTGGCAGGAAGGTGCAGGAGGAAGGGTTCGAAATCCCAAGGGTCTGAATCCTGACAAGGTCACTTCTTTGCTGGGCAACTGTGGGCAAGTTACTTAACCTTTCTGTGTCTGTTTCCTCACTGGTAAGGGGAGGGTAAGGGGGATGGGGTGACTATGCCTCATCTACAAGGTCTATCCCAGGGACTGGACAGCTCTGTAAGGAACCTGGCACGGAGCCAGCACATTGGTGATTCTTCCCCTCCTCTTCTCAGGACACCTGTAACACAGTCCATATAAAAATGTCAGCTTACCAAAATATTTCACACTGAAACTAAACGCTCAGCCCCGCTTGTGTCAGGCTGGCTTAACACTGTTAAATTTCTTTTATATTGGAAAAATACAATATAGAAAAGTACAGATGATGATATAACATCCCATATCTTTAACTACCCAATATGTGTTAACATTTGTCATAGTTATTGGCTTTGCATCTCTGTAAAAGAAATAAATAAAATGCTAGCGGTAAAACGGAAATCTTGTGTGAGCCCCCCGTTTCCCCCTTACCCCCCCCCCCCCCCACACACACACAGGCAGCCTTCGCCATGAGCTCATTTGTGCATAGCTGTGTTAGGCTCTGGTCAGTGGCAAGTGTCAGAAACCCCAACGTGGCAGTGGCTTAATGAAGATAAAAATAGGCTTCCCTTCACATGAAAGTTTGGGTGGGACGTCCAGGTACCTCGGTGCTCGATGGTGTCAGGGACCTGGGCCCCTCCTATCTTGTAGCTACAGCGTCCCCCAGGCCAAGGCAGCCGCTTCAGTTCCTGAATGTCAGCAGCAGGAGGAGGTTTTGGTGAGATCATCAAAACCACTTTCCTTGGAGGTTTCCCTCGTGTGAGTTCTGCTTTGTTCTTGCTGCAGCTTATGGTCCAACAGTAATTCTAGCTGCTCCATCTTCCCTTAATTCCCCAGAATATTTCATCCATCAGTTTTTAAATAAAGGTGGTAACATGTCACCTCTGGCCATCTGGGGCAGGACAGGTGTTAAGCCATCCCCAAGCCTTAGTTCGGGCCATTTTTCTCCTCGTTTCACACTCACACACTCTCCCTGTAATCACATTCTTCCCCAAGTTCTAAAGATTCCCAACTTCATGGCTACGACTAAATAGCTGCAATCCTGGATACCGAGCTTTCCTGAATGTGAGTCTCGTATATCCAGGGGCTAGATATTTCTGCTTGGATGTACCCAAGCACTTCAATCTCAACAGGTTCAGACTGACCTTTTCCTGTGTTGCTATGGCTCCATCTTCTCTTGGGAGTGGCCCTTGTCCACATGGTCACAGCTGGCTCAGAGGTACCATGCCTCCATTCCAGACCATGGAACTATGTATAAAGAGGGAACGGAGGGGAGCAGCTTCCTTTTATGGAATAAGGTCTGGAATTTGCTTCCATCATTTCTGTTCACTTTCTATGCTAGAATTTAGCTCCATGGCTCTGCCTAGCTGAAAGGAATGGTATTAGTTATTGCTGTGTAACAAAGCACTGCAAACCTTAGTGGCTCCCATCAATCCCCTTGTTATTGCTCACCAATGTAAGGGTCAGGTCTATCTGGATTTGGTGGAGTTGATGCATGCATCTCCATCAGCTGTGCATCTGCTGATCATGGCTGGGCCATCTCAGGGACACTGGGTGGCGGGCTTGTCTAGGATAGTCTCGGTTCTTCTCCACAAAGTCGCTCTTCTCTGCGCAGGCTAGTTTAGAGTTTATTCTCAAGGCATGGAAGGGTGCCGAGAGAGCTGGGAAGTGCACGAGGCCTCCAGAGGCCCAGCTTGAAACTGGCACACGATCACTTCCACCACAGTCTACTGGCCAAAGCAAGTCATAAGGCCAGCCCTGTCTCAAGGGTGGCGAGAAAAGGACTCCACCTTTTCATGGAAGAAGCTGCAAAGGATGTGGTACTGGAAGGATTGAGAATTGGGACCATTATTTTGTCATCAACCCACCACAGAGAGACTGGGGAATTTAGTTTCCAGCTAAGTGGCGACATGCCCAGCTAAAACTCCAATAGTTCTATTTATAGAAGGAAGAAAGGGAGAAGGGATATTGGGGATAATTTATAGACTCTACCTCAGAAGGAATTATAGTTCCCTATTCATCTTCCCCAAATGGAGGTAACACTCTCAATCTCTTGCTATAAATATAAATAAGAATACCATTTTGACAAAAGTTCTCTTCTTAACTAGTGCACATTTTTGATTTCCCTCGACTCTGCACACCCAGCAACTTACTCTTTGATCTCTTAATTCATAAAACAAATTGCTTACAAACATTTTGGTAGTTTAATATGTATAGTCTTTGTATTATTTTGCAATTCCCAGGAAAGTAGCATTATGCAGACCTATTTTTAATATATACTCATTTTATAGAAATTTTATTTTTATGTTAAAAACCATTTCTTATATAAACCCATTTTTTTTCTTATTCAACTATTTTAAAAACTCCCCCCGCCCCCCCCCAAAATCCCCCAAAATATGATTTCCATTCTTCCAAAATCCAACAGCCCAAATCTGGAATGACAAGGACATCCTGGTATTTTATTACACACCACTAAGAACACATGAGAACGTGGGGATGCTTTAATATGGACAGATGTTTTACATTTAAATAAAAATGCACAGTCACGCTTGAATTTAAAAATAATTTCTTCATTATTGCTTAAAGTGAATGGGGTCTCTTGGGGATTAACAACAGCTTCTGGAATTTCTCATCATAGGTTTTGAATAAGTGTCCACAAACTGCTTTGATTTTTAAATCATAGACCTTGGAAGTCGTCTGATGGTGAACATTAAGCCAACTAACAGTTGGTCTAAAGCAGGGGTGGGGAATGTCCAGCCTGCTTTATCCTATCATTTGGTCTGGCCCTGCAAGTGTTTAAACAAATATAGCAGGCTCATTAAAAAAAAGTTTTATTGATTTCAGAGAGGAATGGAGAAGGGAGAGAGAGAGAGAGAAATATCAGTGATGAGAAGGAATCATTGATTGGCTGCCTCTTGCATGCCCCCTATTGGGGATTGAGCCCACAACCTGGGCATGTGTCCTCGACCTGAACTGAACCGGGGATCCTTCAGTCCGCAGGTTGAGCTCTATCCACTGCGCCAAACCAGCTAGGGCGGGCTCATTTTTAAGCTGACAATTCTGTATGGCCCTTGAATGATGTTACAAATATTAAAAGGGCCCTTGGCAGAAATAATGCTCCCATCCCTGGTCTTAAGGATGGAGAGTAAGCCTGCCAAAGCCCCTGCTGGCCACCTTCATTAGTTTGTCGGGAGCTCCACGCTGGAGACTGACAGACCACGAGGAACGCTAGCGCCTTACTTCCAGGCGGCCTCAGCAGAGGCAGGCCCTACCAGGCGAGTATGACCTCTCTGCCCCTCTGTACTGTTCTTGCGCCACAGACAGAGTAGAAGAATCTTGCTGGTGCTTCTCGATGTGCTCAGTGGCACCAGTAGTAAAGCATCTGTGACGTTTCTGTTGCATAGCTGGACAGAACTTCTCAGGAAGTCTAAATTTCCTAGAAATCAGTCTGTGATTGTCATCCTGAACTCTGACCTCCCATCTAATTTTTTTTTTTTTAAAGATGGATGAGAGGGCAATACTGCATGGGAGGAGGGGATGATGACATGAGAGTGGCATTTGGGGTCACATCAACTCCAAAAGATGCCAAGGTCACTGGGTAAGGTTTTGTCATAACCAGAACACCGGGGGTTCCAGCAGTTGGGGTTGGCCCCCCACTCTAACTATGTGGCTATATCAACGGGTGAAAGAGAAAGGTGGTTGCATCATCTCCTCCAGTTTTCTCTGTGGGTCCCACACATAAGAGATATTTAAACTTCAGGAATTTCCCATTTAAATTATCCTGTCCAAAAGCATACTGTGCTTGAGGCTACTCATTCACAGAAAGGCATACATACCATAAATCATGTTTGAAGATGTAAGAAAGGATGCAGTGATTAAATAGCTCACATGCCTGCAGGACCAGAAAAGGGGTTGAGGCTGGCTGGCTGTGAAAGCCATGGAGAGTGATGGAATTCTTCCAGCCGTAGACACATCTCTTCTAAAAGGACAACCGTACAGCAAGTGAGATACTGTTTAGGTAAAACATTTCTATGGGCCAAACTGGGCCAGTGTGATGCCTGAGACCTTCCATGGAAATTTACTTTTAGTAAGAAAGCTCACATGCCCTATAGCCCTGGTGTGTCCCAGTCTGAGGGGCTTCTGGGACATGGGACTTGCCGTTTTAACACGGGGAAAGTCCCAGCAAACAGGGAGAAGTTGGTCACCCTAACCCACGTGACCAGTGCGCATGGTGGGATGAGCGCTGAAGGTGCCTGATGGAGAAGGAATGCTTCAGGCTCGGGGAACCAGTCCGCTGCCCAGGGGGAGCGTGGATGTGAGGAAATGCCTGGCGACTCTGGAGGTCTTCAGAGGCCAAGCTGCCTTGAGCCCCTTGCAGGCGTCAACTCCAAGAGATTCCAGGTCTGATGTGGCTTAAAGTGCAGACTCTGAGACCGAACTAGGCCGGGGTATTTTCACAGTGTGCTCATAGTTAGAAGGAAGGTGTATATGGTCTTGCAGCCGATGGCAAGGGCTCTGGGGTCCTGTGCGTGGCTGGGAATCTCACTTTGGTACTTGTTAGCTGTGCATGACTGAGTGCCACTGTCTTCACAAGCTACTGTAACAAAATACCACAGACGAGGTGGCTTACAAACAATAGCAATTTATTTCTCACAGTTCTGGAGGCTGAAGTCCAAGATCCATGCGGCATGGTTGTGTCCTGGTAAACGCTTTCTTCCTGGTTGCAGACTGCCAACTTCTCACCGCATCCTCATGTGGTGGAAGGGGTAGAGAGCCCTCTGGGATCCCTTTTCTAAGAGCACCGATCCCAATCATAAGGGCTCTGCCCTCATGGACTCATCACATCCCCAAAGCCCCACCTCCTAACACCATCACCTTGGAGATTAGGATTTCAACATGAATTTTTGGGGAATATACAAATGTTTTGATTATGGCAGCCACCTATAGCTAAAGGGCTAGGCTAAGGTTTTATTAAGTAACTTATGGCCAGGCATACAGTACATTTTGAATAAGTACTTCCTTTCTTCCTAATTCCCAAACCATTAATCCAGGATGACCTTCTAGGTCTCCTCTCTAATGCTGGAATAAGAAAAGATGGACTACTTCTGCATTTGCTATCTTCAATGGTTTCCTGTAGAAAAACACATGAAGAATGTTCTATTTATTTGTTGTTTTATGATAAATTAAGCCTGCAACTTTCTGAATTATTTAATTTTTAAAAATACGTTTTTATTGATTTGAGAGAGAGAGGAAAGGAGATGGAGAGAGAGATTACATCAATCAGCTGCCTCCTGCACACCCCCTACTGCAATGGAGCCCACAACCCGGGCAAGGGCCCTGACTGGGAACTGAACCTGAGACCACTTGGTGCCTGGGACAATACTCAATCAACTGCGCCACACTGGCCAGGACTGAACGATTTAAGCTCTAAGAATATCATTTCAAACTACTTTCTCAATGGCCAGTGGTCCTGCCTTAGTCAATGATCTGCCAACATTTTATGTAACGAAGCTACAAAATACTATAATTAGCAATAATTGGTTTGAAAAGTTAAATAGTATCTGGTCACAACATTTGGAAAATGTTTCAAATGAAATTAGTGGTAATAATTTTATTAAAAAGAAAAAAAATTATCTCTACATACTCCGGTTTAAAAGTAACATTTTCAATATTAAAATATTTTCTTTAGGATTTCTTTTTACCACTAAAAAGGAACAAAAACTGCCTGTTTTGAATCAGTTTTTAAAGTGCTTCAGGTAAAGATATTAAAATCTAAATTGGAACTATTTAGGGTGAATGACTTAATTTGTAAATCTTACTATTTAGCAGTAAAGATGCTCCTGATGTGAGACCAAGCTGTAGGTGGGCTTGTCACTGTAATTAGTAGAAGCAGGAGTTTCCGCCAGGCTTGTAACACAAAGAACGCTGAGTGTCAAACCGCACCACACGTTTCCTCTGCCTCCTATAGCTGCAGACCTAAAATAGCCTGAAGGTCAAAGCCATACATACTCTGATCACTGAATGTGCTGACCGTGACTGATATAGTTGAGCTTACTTCTTTCATGAGAATTACGGAGAGAAAAAAGAACCAAAATGCAAGGGCAATCACTGTAAGAATCTTAGGAGAAAAAAGAGAGATAAATAAGTTCAAAAGTGGTAAAACACAATGATCAGCTCTCACTTCCCTCTCACTAGAAAGCTATTTTTGGAGTCACATATTTTAATTCTTGGGTAAAGAACGTTTTAACAGAAAGGATCTTCATGAGAAAGTAATGCCCAGCTAATATGTAAAGCGATAGTGATCGGAAACAACCATAAAATCATCAGGCTATTGACAGCTGGAGAAATTCCACATGCTGAGCGACTCAATTACAAAGAAATATTAGAGGTGTGAGATGAAAAGTACACTTGAACCTGTAATTGAATTAGATAAGCCTGGCTGCGTGTGGGGCTGTGTGGGTCACCAGGAGACAAAGCAGATGCCAGGCTGCCACGAGAGCGTTTGTCAGCCACAGTGATTTATTGAGTGCTTTAATAATACAAGTGTACATCAACTGATCCACAGTCCAAAGTGGCAGGTCCCTAAGAAATTTACAAGCACTTTAAGTAAATCAAAATACTTATTATTTTGTTCAATCCAATAGTCTTCTGCGTGGGGGACAGAAGGCTAGTGATAAACAGAGTCTCAGTAATGCACAGTGATTCTGATTGAAGCTTTTGTACAAAAACTTGTTCCCAGTAGCATGCACCCACCAATAAAGACTTCAGTACAAAAAATTAACCCTAAGCACTACATTTAAGTAGAAACGAGATATAATTCTGAATTCGTGTTTTCCCGAAAATCAAAATAAAACGAACAACGAAAAACAAAACCACACAGTAATACAAAGCTTTGTAAGAAAGCTCTTACTATTACAGATCCAACATTGTTTGCACTGAAAACAAAGTTCCCATCCACGAGGAGGTGGGAAAAAGAACCCAAACCTTTCAAGTTAACAGAAATTAAAAAGGGAACACAACCGGAGGAAGGGGATGGGGCGGAGGGAGGAAAAGCAAAGGAAAAGCAGGAAGAGGAAAGAGGGAGAAGGGGGAAGGATGACATGGTTCAAAGTTTAATAAAAATAAGAAAATAAGAACCGAGGTCCGGAGGGGTGGGTGGGGCTATTGATGCACTTGGTGAATGTGCTTGCACAGGTCCGGCGGGCGGCAGCGCAGGCCCTAGGTGGCATACCGCTTGGTCCACTGTCTGGCCATCCGGTCGTGCTCCGCTCTGTTGGTCATGTACTGCGTGGCAATGCTGCCTACCAGAGGGTCAGCTGGAAAGGAAGCAGAGGCAGGGTCAGTCAGTAGCAGCACCTCTTCCACTTTCTAAGTCGGGGAAGAGGAGTAGTGTCTGGGGTAGGAGGTGGGGGTGTGCTGGGGGTCAGCAGGGAGGAGCTGAGCAGCTGCTGCTCTAGCCTGGAACAGTGACCTGCAAATGACCTGCCACTGACAGACCACAATGCACACCGGCCACTCCAAGAATCACCTACCTGCGCTTTCACCATACCTCTTATCACATTTCTGCACAACTCTAATTCTCTCCCTGTCCCTACCACGTGGTTCTCACCCTCCTCTTCCTCTTGATTTCAAGTGGACACTTCACTGAGGAAACACAGGTGGGCTGTGAAGAAGAAACTCCAGGCACCTTGGTGAGATCACTCTTGGGAGGTTTGGATTCCTTGGCAGCTTCCTTCCCTGAGGTTCCAACCCTGGCGGTGGCAACACTTAAGTCCCTGGCCACCTGCACTGAAGGAGCCAGTGAGGCCCAATGTGTGTGTGTGTGTGTGTGTGTGTGTGGGTGTGTGTGTGTGTGTGTGTGTGTGTGTGTATGTGTAGTCTACTTCTTCCTCCAAATACGGGAATACCAAAATCCACACAGCTCTTTACTACAAAAATACTGATAGATGTTAATACTAGCTAACACTCACTGCTTGACCCCGTCCTAACACTGTAGCATATTAACTCTATAAAACCCTGAGGGAGCTGACACAGGAGGGGTGGAAGCACAAGGAGGGTAAGTCACTTGCCCAGGGCAGAGCAAGGGGTGGAGCAGGGCCCTAAACTACAGGATTCTTTTATTTTCTTTTATATATTTTTTAATTGTTTTATTGCTTTAAGTATTACAAAGAGTATTATATATGTCTTTTTTTTTCTCCCCTTGATCTTCCCCTAGCCTCCCATACTCCCTAGTGTCTTGTGTCGATTGGTTATGCTTATATGCATGCATACAAGTCCTTCAGTTGATATCTTACCCTCCCCCCCCCCAACCCTCCCTGGTCTTCCTGCTGTAGTTTGACAGTCTGTTCGATGTTGTTCTGCCTCTGTATCTATTTTTGTTCATCAGTTTATAATGGTCTTAATTATCCATAAATGAGATCATGTGGTATTTTTCTTTCATTGACTGGCTTATTTCACTTAGCATAATGCTCTCCAGTTCCATCCATGCTGTTGCAAATGGTAAGAATTCCTTCTTTTTTACAGCAGCATAGTATTCCATCATGTAGATGTACCACAGTTTTCTAATCCATTCATCTGCTGATGGGCACTTAGGCTGTTTCCAGATCTTAACTATGGTAAATTGTGATGCTATGAACATAGGGGTGCATATATCCGTTCTGATTTGTGTTTCTGTTTTCTTGGGATATATTCCTAGAAGTGGGATCACTGGGTCAAATGGGAGTTCCATTTTTAACTTTTTGAGGAAACTCCATACTGTCTTCCATAGTGGCTGCACCAGTCTGCATTCCAACCAGCAGTGCACGAGTGTTCCTTTTTCTCCACATCCTCTCCAACATTTGTCGTTTGTTGATTTGTTGATGATAGCCATTCTGACAGGTGTGAGATGGTACCTCATTGTCGTTTTGATTTGTATCTCTCAGATGATTAGTGACTTTGAACATGTTTTCATATGTCTCTTGGCTTTCTGAATGTCCTCTTTTGAAAGGTGTCTATTTAGGTCCTTTGCCCATTTTTTGATTGGATTGTTTATCTTCCTTTTGTTAAGCTGTATGAGTTCCCTATAAATGTTGGAGATTAAATCCTTTATCGGTGATAACATTGGCAAATATGTTCTCCCATGCAGTGGGCTTTCTTGTTGTTTTGTTGATGGTTTCTTTTGCTGTGCAGAAGCTTTTTATTTTGATGTAGTCCCATTTGTTTATTTTCTCTTTAGTTTCCAATGCCCTAGGAGCTGTGTCTGTGAAGAAATTGCTTTGGCATATGTCTGAGATTTTGTTGCCTTTGGATTCCTCTAGTATTTTTATGGTTTCCCATCTTACATTTAAGTCCTTTATCCATTTTGAGTTTATTTTTGTGTATGGTGTAAGTTGGTGGTCTAGTTTCATTTTCTTGCATATATCTGTCCAATTTTCCCAACACCATTTATTGAAGAGACTATCTTGACTCCATTGTGTGTTCTTGCCTCCTTTGTCAAATATTAATTGAGCATATTGGCTCGGGTCAATTTCTGGGCTCTCTATTCTATTCCAGTGATCTATATGTCTGTTCTTGTGCCAGTACCAGGCAGTTTTGAGGACAGTGGCTTTGTAATACACCTTGATATCTGGTATTGAGATCCCACCTACTTTGTTGTTCTTTCTCAGGATCGCTGCAGCTATTCAGGGTCTTTTTATATTCCAGATGAATTTTTGGAGAGTTCATTCTAGGTCTGTGAAATATGCCATTGGTATTTTAATGGGAAGTGCGTTGAATTTATAGATTGCTTTGGGAAGTATGGACATTTTAATGATGTTGATTCTACCAATCCATGAATATGGTATGTTCTTCCATCTGTTTATGTCTTCCTCTATCTCTTTTTTCAACATCCTGTAGTTTTCTGAGTAGAGGTCTTTTACCTCTTTAGTTAAGTTTATTCCTAGGTATCTTAATTTTTTTGGTGCGATAGTAAATGGGATTGCTTTTTTAGTCTCTCTTTCTGTAAGTTCACTATTGGTGTATAGAAATGCCATAGATTTCTTGGCATTAATTTTGTATCCTGCTACATTGCCAAATTCATTTATTAAGTCTAATAGTTTTTTGATGGAGTCTTTAGGGTTTTTTATGTACAATATCATGTCATCTGCAAATAAGGACAGTTTTATTTCTTCTTTTCCAATCTGGATGCCTATTATTTCTTCTTCTTGTCTAATTGCAATGGCTAATACTTCCAGTACTATGTCGAACAGGAGTGGTGAAAGTGGGCATCCCTGTCTTGTTCCTGTTCTTAGGGGAAATGGTTTTAGTTTTTGTCCATTGAGTATGATGTTGGCTGTGGGTTTGTCATATATGGCTTTTATTATGTTGAGGTATGATCCTTCTATTCCCACCTTGCTGAGAGTTTTTATCAAAAATGGGTGTTGGATTTTGTAAAATGCTTTTTCTGCATCAATTGATATGACCATGTGGTTTTTTTCTTTCAATTTGTTTATGTGATATATCACGTTTATTGATTTGCGGATATTGTACCATCCTTGCATCCCTGGGATAAATCCTACTTGGTCATGAGCTCTCTATCCAGACAGAAACAACATTTTTTAAAAAAATCAAAGAAAAAAAAGTAATTTAGGTTTCTGGAGATTCCAGAATGCACCCTTTACCTCCATTCTTTAATTTTACTCTTTCCCTGATTAAAAAAAACACACGTATTGTTAACATTTTGACATATCTTCCTAGACTTCTTTTCTAAATATACATTTAATAAAGATTACCTTATAGTTTGCTTTTGTAATCTTTTGATTAAAAAATTGCTATATGGTAAATAACTTTATATCAATCAGTACAGTTCTAGCTCATCATTTTTAATATTTATCTGAATTAATAACCAATTTCCTATTTAGACATTTGGGTTCTCTACAATCATTTTGCTTTATAAACCCTGCTGTGAAGAACACTACTGTGCACTTGGCAAATTTATGCAACTCTTACATCAGTTTGAAGTATAAATGAACAAATGAAAGTACAAAATGAAGGTATTTAAAAATCATGTGTTATTAATCAAATAGTTCATGCTAAAATTTTTTACTGAATGGAAGAAAGTTAAGACTGCAAATAACAACTGAAATTATGCAACATATGTGCTACCAATAACTATCACAGTGAATTTAATAGAGTAAGAACTTTTTGTTTAGTGTTTTTATAATTATAAATCTAAGTGAGGTGGACTCTTGTTATGAGATTTCATATTTCATGGCTACAGACATATTATATGAAATAATAGTCTCTAAACATATTAATCGACCTTATTCCTTTCACAATTTCTTAAGAAGGAAAAATTTCCCATAATTTTGGGATTCTAGATTACTACTACTTTCCCCAGTCATAATCAATCTTTGAGATTATCACCAATCAATCTTCCTCCTTTTTACTAAAGAAATCCAGAAAGTTCATCAGTGGAAATGGATACTTAAGTCTCCTACAATTTCTGCCAAGACCATGAGCGCACATGTCCAGGTTATCAAGGGCCAGGTAAAGTCAAAGGAAGTCAAGGCCAAGATCTCAGAGGGCAGCAGCCAAAAGCTCAATCAACTTGCCTACACTGCTCACCTCAAGCTTGGGAAACATGCGCATGCCCACATTGCCAAGGTCCACAGGCTCTGCCGGCCAGTGTCCAAGGCCACTGCTTAAACTGTAGCTCTGGCTCAGCCTCCATAAAGAGTCTGTCCATGCAGATACTAACAGAAAAGGACTTGGTAATAACTAATGGCTACTGGTAGAGAAAGCAGCACATCCAATGATTGTGTGAAGCAGCAAATTAATGTAAAAATATTAGAAATCAAAATGTAAGGGCAAAAATCTTATGCTAGCTTCTTATTAAAAAAGCATTTTCTTTAAGCACTGCCCACAGTTGCAGTTGGTGGAAATGCTTTAATGACACTGTAATGTCACCATCAGCCAAATCTTTAAGTCCAGGAGTTGAGGAGGTAAGTCTTTTTTTTTATATATATTTTTATTGATTTTAGAGAAGAAGGGAGAGGGAGAGAGAAATAGAAACATCAATGATGAGAGAGACTCATTGATCAGCTGCCTCCTGCACATCCCCTAATGGGGATCCAGGCTGCAACCCAGGCATGTGCCCTTGACCCGAATCAAACCTGGGACCCTTCAGTCCACAGGCTGACACTCTGTCCACTGAGCCAAACCAGCTAGGGCTTTCATTTTTTTTTAATGGGTAGTTTATTTTTAAATATATTTTTATTGATTTCAGAGAGGAAGGGAGAGGGAGAAAGAGATAGAAACATCAATGATGAGAGAGAATCATTGATTGGCTGCCTCTTGAGTGCCCCACACTGGGGATCAAACACGCAACCCAGGCATGTGCCCTTGACCGGAACTGAACCCAAGACCTTTCAGTCTGCAGGCAGATGCTCTATCGACTGAGCCAAACGGGCTAGGGCTGAAGACATCTATTTACTAGTAAATATTTTTAATGTGTTGTGCAAAGGAGCCACCTAGCAGCTGGCAGTGCTGAGAAGTCACACTGCTGTATCATAATGATAAACTTTAAAAATGTATCAGCTTTAATAGTTATATTACTTAAATTCTTAAAATTTCATATCTATTCTTGTATCTCAGATCACTTTATTATGGGAACATTCATCCTTGCCTTAGGCTGTTCATTGATTTAAAAAAAATTTTTTTTGTTAATCTTCACCTGAGGTCATTTAAAAAAAATATATTTTTATTGATTTCAGAGAGGAAGAGAGAGGGAGAGAGAGATGGAAACATCAATGATAAGGGAGAATCATTGATCGGCTGCCTCCCGCACATCCCGCACTGGGGATTGAGCCTACAACCCAGGCCTGTGCCCTTGACCAGAATCAAAGCTGGGACCCTTCAGTCCCCAGTATGATGCTCTATCCACTGAGCCAAACCGACGAGGGCCTGAGGTAATTTTTCCATTGCTTTTTTCAGAGAGAGTAGGAGGGAGGGATTTATTATATTTTCTGGTTTGGTGTCATGCTTATTTATAAAGGCCCTCTCCATCCAAGCTAGTATTTTAGAAATATTCCTCTACAGTTAGATATAGTAGCTTTTATGTGCAATGTTAGCTTTATCATACACAAGGTTCTTATACATATCTGGACTTGATTCTTCACTTGATATTCTTTCAATAGGTTAATTTGTCTTTTGCATTGTATTCCTCCTGTTTTTCTCACTATAGTTTTATAGTTTGCTTTGATATCTGGTAGGGTAAGTTCTTGCTCTTCCCAATTCCTTTCGTTCACTACAATTTTATTTGGAGAACCCTAATCTTGATGAGGTTAATTAAGATTTGGACCAATTAAAGCTATTTCACCCCAGGGTTACAGGAATCTCATGTCTCCTTGAAGAACATTATCAAGACTTAGAAGATCTGAATTCCTCTGGGTCTACTAATTAAAAATCAAGTGAGTAGGACAAAGTTAAGGTTTTTGCATTTTGAAATGTAGGGAAACCTGACTTCTAATTATAGGCCTAATCCAAACCAGAAAGATTAAGTACCCTGAAAAGACACACACAAACACACACACATATATAGTACATACATTATATATGTAAAATACGTTATATATGTATGAGTGTGTATATATATATAAACAAAGTAATTTAGGGAGAAAGTTATCATGTCTATGATTTAAACCAAATGATGGACATTATGAAACTAGGTTTAAATTTGAGAGTGCTAAATAAAACTGCATACAAGTCTAGCAAGATATGCTATTACTCAAGAATTAATAACTGGTGATGCTAAAAAGAGGTATCAAGTACCTCCAATTCTAAAAAGACATTAATACCTCAAGACTTATTAAGAAAAGATGAGCTGGCTCTGACAGCCCCAGATGCCTAAGATATGGAAAAGGGGAGAAAGCTTTGTGGGAATACAGAGTTCCCACCCGGGAGTGTGGTGTGTGGGGTGCAGCTTCCCTGTCTTCTCTCCTCCCACCAACACTAAAACGGGGAGAGAAGAACCTTTCCTTCTCCAAGCGATGTGAGGAGGGCACTGAGAGACTTCCTGGCTGGAGACTTAAACCAGATATGAGCTGCTCAGGCAGCTGCCCTGCTGATTTACCCCTTGACATTGAGAGGGAGGGAGGGAGGGAGGGAGTGGGGGGGGGGGAGAGAGAGAGAGAGAGAGACACCAAAGAAGCAGTCTATCCTGCTATCTCTTCCATGTCCTATCAGGAAGGCAGCTTCCAGTGGAGGGGACCCCAGTAGCTACAAGGCTTAGGAGCATGCTGTGTGAGGGGGCAGCAGTGTTCTTGAGCCAGCTGGTTAGCTAATTTTTAAATTTTTAGGAATTTAAACACAGCCATTATTAAAATTTAGTTATATAAAGTTACAGTGAAATATTTTATAAAAAGGTAACAAATACTTAAACTTCATTCCTTAATTATTTTACTGCTATTATCTGCATGGTAGAAAAGAACAGCGTGCTACCCTTCATCTTGGTCCAATTATGCATTCAGTAACGTTATTTATGTAGCTGGAATTGGCAAATGCTGCAAATTAGGATTTGATTTATTTTTGTTGCCTGCAGTTAAGAAAGTGATGGAAAAATGCTAATAAAGCAGATTAAACTAAAAAAATGTATCATGTCGAGAGTTTTTACATTTTGAATAGCATAAAAATTGAAGAATATATTCTTCCAGTATTTGAAACTATTATCTTATTCAGCAAAGAATTTGCTCATGACATTGACTAACAAGTGAAGTTCCAACATTTTTCTTCTTTGTTTCACTTTTGTCTTAGTTCTTAATTTAAATGAAAACATCACCCAACATTCATGTTAAAACCACACTCATTTTTCTGCTGCAACAATAAGATGGATACATATAAGTTTTAGCAAAAATCATTGAAAGTCTTCTGGGAGAATTAATTGGCTATGTGGGAGTTGCATTAGAGTATTGTATGTTTTATTTGGGTACTACACATCAGAAACATGTATAATAAATTTAGGTACATATTCACATATCACCACACCATACCTGCCCCCAGATAGTATACCACTGGGGAAGGGGTCAGTCAAGGAGGTTGTGTCTCCCACATCAGGGAACTGGAAAGGGAACTCTCCACATTCCCCAATATGAAGCAGCATTTTGACACCTGTCACCCAGAAGGCATGGATGGCATGGGGAGGATGGCATGGATGGCAGGGGGAATTAGGTGAAGGAACTCAGTTCTCATCCAGTATCTAGCCCCTACTATAAGGAAATTAGATTAAAATCAGGTATAAGACAGGAGTTTAAAAATGGAGCATGCTGATCTTCTACTAACTGAAAGTGGCCTGAATGCTATGAGATCTGCTAAATATTGTTAAGAGACAGAAAAAGCAAGGTTCAACAAAACATGGCCTAAGCCAGTGACTGGAGAAAATGAAAACCATTCCATATTAATGCCTCCTGAGTCGAGATCACTCAATAAACAATAAAAATACACTGGCTATAACCTATACTGTTGATCAATTATTTTTAAAACTTAAAAACTCATCCTATAAACCTACATAGCAGTGCTATATACATTAAATCAATGTGTTTTTAAACATAAAGTGATGTTAGAATAGATTCATCTAAAGAAGAGCACAGATGGTGCATTCCTACTGAGAAGCTATTGGATTGCGGTTCTAGGCTTAGTTAAGCAATAATTCCTAATGAATTTAGAAAATATCCTTACACTGGAGGACTTGAGATACCAAAGAGTCACAGATTACTTTCCCAAAAATACCACTGGAAAAAGCTGTGGCTGCAGGAAGTAGGAAAGAGTCAAAGATGCCAAGACATCAAAGCTAGATATTTTTTTAAAAGCAGGTTTGCCCGGCTGATGTGGCTCAGTGGTTGAGCATCAACCTACGAACCTATGAACCAGGAGGTCAAGGTTCAATTCCAGGTCAGGACACATACCCAGGTTACAGGCTCGATCCCCAGTGTGGGGTGTGCAGGAGGCAGCCGATTCTCTCTCATCACGGATGTTTCTCTCTCTCCCTCTAAAATTAATAAAAATATATGAAAAAATAATAAAAGCAGCTCTATTGAGATATAATTCATAAACCATACGATTTACCTATTCAATGCATACACTTCAGAGGTTTTTGTACATTCACAGTCATGTAACCATTTGCACAATCCATTTTGGAATGTTTTCATCATCCCCAAAAGAAACCTTGCACCTATTAGCAGTTACTCTCCAGCTCTCCAAATTCTCCATCCCTTGGAATCCAGAAATTTACTTATTTATTTTCTATCTCTATATAGTTGTCTATTTTGGACATTTCACATAAATGGACCCATACAACATGTGGTCTTTTGCAACTGGCTTCTTTCACACAATGTTTTCAAGCCTCACCCATGTTGTAACATGCATCAGTACTTCATCCCTACCTGCCTTTTAATTTTTTATTTTTTAAAATATATTTTTATTGAGTTCAGAAAGGAAGGGAGAGGAAGGGAGAGATAGAAACATCAATGATGAGAGAGAATCATTGATCGGCTGCCTCCTGCAGGCCCCCCACCCGGGGTAGAGCCCGCAATCAGGGCACGTGCCCTTGACCGGAATTGAACCCGGGGCCCTTCAGTCCGCACGCCAACTCTCTATCCACTGAGCAAAACCAGCTAGCACCCCCCGCCTTTAAATACATTTATTGATTTTAGAGAGGAAGGGAGAGGGAGAGAGAGATAGAAACATCAATGATGAAAGAGAATCATTGACTGGCTGCCTCCTACATGCCTCACACAGGGGATCAAACCCACAATGCAGACATATGCCCTTGACTGGAATCAAACCCGGGATTCTTCAGTCCACAGGCCAATGCTCTATCCACTGAGCCAAACCAGCTAGGGCCTTCATCCGCCCCCCGCCTTTTTTTTTTGCCAAATAATATTTTATAGTATGAATATACCACATAATGTTAATCCACTCATCAGCTGGTGACATGTGGTTTGTTTTCTCTTTCTGGCTATTATGAGTAATGCTGCTAGAAACATCTGTGTACAAGTTTTGCATGGACATGTTTTCACTCCTCTTGGGTATATATACCTAGGAGTGGAGTTGCTTGATCATATGGTAACCATGCTTAACCATTAGAGGAACTGCCAAAGTGCTGTCCAAAGAGGATACACCTGTTTATATCCCCACTAGCAATGTGAGGGTTCCAGTTCTCCACACCCTCACCTACACGTTATCTAATGACGCCAGATTTTAAAGAGAGAATAGTTTATGCCCCATTGGCCTACACTGACCAGGAATCCAGGTTTTTGTTTCATTTTTTAAATATAAGGCATTCTCTACTAACATTTGTTCCTGCCAAATATGGAAAATAATCCTCTTATTGGAGTATTTTTCTCATGGTGTCTGGCTATGAGACCAGAAATTATCCTGATCCTCTTCCCTGTACTTCCAGCCCTGACTGAAATAAAAATCACAACAATAATCTAACAGGACTTGTTTGTAATGCACACCTTTTCTTCAAAATAAATATATATTACAGTTCTCAAATGTAGTCCATCCACTACAAATTGCTATCTAATTTATTAATTTTCCCCTCAAATAGTCTTTTTTGCCCACATCCCTATTCAGTAGCTAGGAGTGGGACAGGAGATGGTTTTGAGAGTGGAGGTGCATACAGCAGTCATGCCTTAGATATCACACATGTCCACACTCTCAATCTGGACTTAAGTCCAGAGATAGAAATACCCAGGTCAGAGCCAGAGCTGGACAAGAATCTCAGTGGTTTCAGTTTACTAGATCACTCTGCTGCCTCTGGTGCTGAAAGTCTGTGGTGAGGCTGCTTGGTGAGTCATAAGGATGCTTTCCATGCTGAGGAATGACTTTCCACTGAAGGTGTGGGC
Organism: Myotis daubentonii; assembly: GCF_963259705.1. Classification (NCBI taxonomy): domain Eukaryota; kingdom Metazoa; phylum Chordata; class Mammalia; order Chiroptera; family Vespertilionidae; genus Myotis; species Myotis daubentonii. The sequence continues at coordinate 40,975,425 of NC_081853.1, read as the reverse complement.
TTTGATTTGGGCTGAGGCCTTGCTCTTATCCTCTCTTCCGAAAGGGATGCTGCTGAATCCTCTGTTGAATCTGACTGTCACTGAGGAGGGCACGGAGCACTCTGCCTGCTGACTCTCCCCTCTCCTGAGGGCATCGCAAAACCAGCAGTCTGTGGACTGTGGATGGACATTCAGTAAGTGTTTAACAAATGAAGTAATGAGTCATCAGACCCACTGGTCAGAGATGGAATTTAGTTTGTAGGTGGTATCAGGTTCCCGGGCTGAACATCCTTCCTCCTTCCCATGCTCGCGCCTAAATGACATTATAGTGTAGGATCAGCAGCTCTCCTAGTCACTGACTTGAGATGAAAAGCATTTGGGCAGCACCAGCGCCAATTTTTTTGTGGTTTAATATTGAGCTATATCTGCTAAAGAAGAGAATATGAGCGATTTTCTAAAAGTGATGTCTTGTTTTGTCTTCAAGCTTCACTGCTATCTTCTTTTAGTGCTTATAGGTTTCAATCCTTATAATTTATAAAGATTGCTATATTTAGTAATATTCGGTAGTTTCCTGTTTTAGTTCAGACATCACACCTAAACTTGAACCTACTGTTGTTTTAACCTCTTGGGCAACATGATCCGCCACACCATACTTGGTCCATATACTACTGCTTCTCCCCTACTTCTGCTTCAGCAACGTGGGCAGATCTATTTCTAGGATTCGAACTCTTCCTATATCCTTCTGATATAGGTGAAGAACCATGTCCAAATAAATTCTAATATGCCCTAGGTGGTAAATTATGGCCCTTGTTTTCCATTTTTTCTGCTAGCGGAAAATGGGAGATGGCTTAGTGGGCTGACAGGACCGTTAACCGACCAGGTACCATGAACTGACTAAACAATATGCACTGGTCTTGAAATGCATCCTTCTTGTTCACCTCAACTGGCCTGGACCTTTGTGGGGACCAGGCACAGTCAGGCTCACCCAGTTCCTAGTGGCGCTGTCACAGGTTAGGAAACCAGTCCTGGGGATTCTGACTCCCTAACAGTCCTCGGCCCTTCTGCTCTTCTTCCTCTGTATGGGCTCTGTCACTCCTACCCAGACCATCAAGACACCCTTCTGAAAGTCTCCCTGTATCCATGCTCTCCACTCTCAGATGAACTAAGCTTTTTAGTCTCTAAGGACATAAACCTGGCCACGCAAGGCCCAAGGTCCCTCTCTCAAAACCTTCTATTCCCCTCACCCCACCCCCAGATCCTCAGTGGCAAAGGCCAATTATGAATACAGATACATTTTTGCCAATAACTTATGTTTCAGATGTTTTTTACCCATTGAATTACTTTTCAATACCCTCAATTAAACTTTTATCTACAACAGAGACTATTCTAAAGTCCTGTCCTCCTCTTTAGTTCTTACTATTAATGAAGGAAATAGAAATTTTCAAAGAAGCAAACATGTTAAAGTGAGAGAATACTATAAAATAGACTAGTGTGAAATCATTATTCAAAAACAAAAACTCTTGATGCTCACTAAGTATTAAGTGTTGACATTAAAATAATGCCTCAATACGAACTGGTTTCCCTTTTAATAGCCTCATGAGCAATAACTCCTGACAAGAAGTTGGACAGCCTACATGGTCATTCTGGGCTTCCCTAGGGAGACCAATCTCTGGGGAAGAAGAAAATGAAACCACTGATCTCATGAGGGGGCTCTTAAAACACAAAGAGGAGGAAAGAAAAGAGGTGGCTGAAGCCCCCGCCACAGTAATCTTCATACACATTATTAACTCCTTTAAAATAATGCTGAATGATTTGGGCAGAATCATCTCATCTTGTATGTGAGAGAAGGGAAAAGATCAAACTGCTTATTGGGGGATTTTCCTAATCGGCATTTTAAACTGGATTTTAAACTGTTTCAGAGTTAAGCCAACTTCTCTTTGGCAGATGGCCCCTATAACCTCGCTAGGGTGGAAATCTCAATCTTCCGCTTCCTGCTGCTTTCCTAAGTAGGCCTTTGATTACTCTTAACGAGCCCTGTTGCACTTGCCTCTATAACCTGTTGACCTTTCTTACCTTTATACTGCTCAGCCCAGCTGCAAGCCTCTCAATTTCACTTAAGAAAAAAGAAAAGAAAAAAGCCAGGCCTATTTGGGGACAAGGACATACATCAAAACTCTTCAACTTTCTCAAGACTCATCACAAGACTATAGTACAGTAATTCAAAGTTGGCTTCTCTCTGATTGCACAGCAACTGTGTGAAGTAGGGGACATCTAGCTTGTATCTGGGTGCCTCCCTCCCCATCTGGCTAATTCCCTGGCATATTTCTCTTCCTGACACATATCTTTCTCTCCCAAAGGAAGAGAGTTCAGTTTCATATAACTAATGTGCCATCTTTTCCAGAGGTATGTACATTTCCTTTTTCTTTTTCTTTTCTTTCTTTTTTTTTTTTTAATGTGGCTCAGGCATGAAACAGCTCTGGCCACCGACACAGGCATCAAGCTAGGATAAACTAAGGACTGTATACCTGCTTTGCCCCGGATTGATATAATAGCAACACCACCAATCAGGTGTCTCCTTGCCCACTGCCAGGGGGTGAAGTATGTACATTTTCAAAGAGAACTATAGAGACCACACTTAGCACAAATAAATTACCAAAATAATTGGAATGAAAGAGTATGTATACAATTTAGTTGTGTCTTGTGACTAAGAGAAATTCTGGGTTCTTCAAATCACATGGCTGAAAGCCACCTTGCACTCTGCTACGCGGACCCAGTGCATTGTGACTCAAAACGGTATCTTTTCCACTCCCTACTTCTAAGCCTGGTTTTGATTATTACTGCCCATGTAGCTGGCTGTGCTAAGCCATTCTTCATGGAAATTTGGCACTCACTGATGATTTAGCCTTTCAAATGACATTTAAAAAATGTTTTTATTGACTTTTAGAGAGAGAGGAAGGGAGAGGGATAGAAACATCGATAAGAGAAACATTGATCAGCTGCCTCCTGCACACCCCCTACTGGGGACTGAGTCTGAAACCCAGGCATGTGCCCTGACCGGGAATTGAACGGATGGCCCTTGTTTCACGGGTTGACACTCAACCACTGAGCCACACCAGCTGGGCTCAAATGACATTTTAACACATTGAGGGCCAGTAGTTTTATTGCTAGCTTTACCCAGTGGCCAGATAAGTTTCTATTGAACGAGTACAAAAAACATTTTACATAAATGTTAAAGGCACACTTTAAAATTAAATACCCATTGCATTTTGAAGTTATTTATTACATGTTCTTACAAGCTAATATCTTTTTAAAGAATTCTTGTGATTGGCCACAAGCCTTAGAGTAGAAAACACGAGAATTCTCGTGATCCCTCTGCAATGAGTTAATGAGGGATCCCATTCTAATGTACATGCTGCCAAGCTACTGTGGTGTTACTCATGCTAAATATTTTATCCAGACTTTAAAATTCTTATTGGAATGAAGAGTAGATATTGTGCTGTTAATTTAATATTATACTACAAAAAGAAAAAAAAAGGAAGAAAAAAGGGGAAGGATATATAAACTGCTTATGGCAGGACAGACAGATGGGGCCTGCTGGTATTAACACCCACTACTTGCATGAGCAATGACTATATTTTCATTTGTAAGTTAGGTCTAACAGATACCTATAGATCTGTACATATTTAAATTGCTTAGTCTAGCCCAGCCAGTGGTTGAGCGTCAACCTATGAACCAGGAGGTGATGGTTCAATTCTTGGTCAGGGCATATGCCTGGGTTGCGGGTTTGATACCCCTTGTGGGGCACGCAGGAGGCAGCTGATCAATGATTCTCTCTCATCATTGATATTTCTAGCTCTCCCTTCCTCTCTGAAATAAATAAAAAATATTTTAAAAAATACATAAATTTCTCAGTATAAAATAATCATAAAAATCAGTAATAAATAAAAATAATATAGGAGAACTATTCCTATAAAGATAACAAAAGAATTAAGCATCAGTGTTTAACTTCATTAGAGGTTATTTCTAATGTACATGCTGCCAAGCTACTGTGGTGTTAACTCATGCTAAATATTTTATCCAGACTTTAAAATTCTTATTGGAATGAAGAGTAGATATTGTGCTGTTAATTTAATATTATACTACAAAAAGAAAAAAAAAGGAAGAAAAAAAGGGGAAGGATATATAAACTGATTATGGCAGGACAGACAGACGGGGCCTGCTGGTATTAAATACAACTATGTATCTCTTATTTCTGGAAGCAAGTAATTAAATTTTAAATCCAGAAATGAAAATTAGCTTAGTAATTTAAACCTAATTCTCATTTGCGCTAAGTTCAAGTCTTTAGTCTAGTCGTACATGATATGTGACAAAGACCCACTGGTAATCTAGTGTAAGGGTGACAGGTCATAGTTAAGGCTGATTACAAGGCAGTAAAAACAAAATTTTAATGCATTCCATGCCCAATGGCTCTTTGGGATTGCCTGCACCTAGGTGCATGGTTGTATTAACAAGCAGCCCTCAATGTATAATCAAGTTATAAACCAAAATAAAAACGAATTAATTGTTTCTCTAGAGACAACAGAAGAATAAAACTTTAGTGCTTAATTTCATTAGCTGGTTATTTTTAACCTGTCAAAACTAAAGTCCATGGAGTTCAATATGTTCATCCCATACCTACAGCAAATCATTACATTATGCTCTGTTGAGACTTCATTATTCTGGTGATTTATTTGACTGATCTAATTTATTTGAGTGATCTCATTAGGAAATGGTACGTAATAACCTATCATGAGAGTAAAGGTTGTCTATAAAAATTTAGTTTTGGTGCTTGAACTGGTCAATAAATAACATCTAGATGAGCAGATTTCAGTGAAAATAAGTGCTGAAGCATGCAAACCAGGGTGCTCATACTAGATGGGCCATATCCAGCAGATAGATCCTAGGTAACTGTCATATTCAGAAAGTTGGTACACACCATCCCTCCTACAATATACTGCAAGTTAAATTAAGGGTGAAATTCTATAAATTAACCACAGGTGAGCCCACTTTAGGGAAAACCTGCTGATGAGCTGTTACCTTGAACCTCCTTTTCTTGAAGACTGATTTCAGGATGGTCCAAACATCTTCTGGACTCACTACCAGACTTGCTTTTAAGTAACTATGAGACTCAAGCTTTAAACTGAAAACATTTATGTATATGCTGATAAATTGTGTGTGTGTGTGTGTGTGTGTGTGTGTGTGTGTGTATGTACTTAGGTGCATAAAAGCGCAGGGCCGAGGAGGAGCAATAGTAAAGTAAATACTGTTTGCATACTTGGATTGATCTGGGCTTTCACACCATATTTACAGAATAAAAGACACTGAGCAATGTATTTTTGAGGTCTGGGAATGAATGTGCAGATCAGACATGGTAAGCTTGAGACTAGCTCAAAGTCATGGTGAAATACTTTGGCAACCAGGTTTTGTTAGGGCATCAGCTGCTAGTGGCTTTGGAGGACATATCTGATTAGGTGGAACCGACTCTTGCCCAGCTACTATTCTTGACATTCCTTTGATAAAACGATCTATAATATGACCTTCAAGGGATATCACCCCAGAGAATAACAATGAGAAATGCAGTAAGACAACCATTTTGACACGCTCCTCTCAGACATAGGCTGACCTAGTGTGCTGATGTCAAGAGAAACAAAAAGCTAGACTGACTTTCTAATGGAATTTGTCAGATCCCTATAAACTCCAAGAAAGGCTACCTAAGCCTCGTTTGTGGACAAGGGGATAGAAAAATACAGTGACAGAGTAACTTGCTAATAAAGAATTGATAACTAACCTCTTGAAAACCTTATGGATGAGGTCTGCTATGCTCTTTATCTTTGAAAAATTGAGTGAATGATTAGGAAGCTGAATCTCAATTGCATAAAGCACATTACTGATAGGTAAAGAAAGGAATAATTTTATACAACATACCAATTCTGTGTGCACTATTTCAGAATCATAGAATGTTAGCGTGTTTTAAAGTCACGCAGGACTTTTATGAGTTAATTTAAAATATACATTTTGATGGTATAGAAGAAACGCTGGATTCCTGAGATATACATGCTTAAGCCATGTAAGTGACATAAAGGATAAAATTCTAAACCATAAGTTTGTATGACATATTTCAAGAGTAATCTTTGACTTCATAATAACTTAAGTAACATTGTTATTACTTAAGTAATAACCATTTTCTTCAGAAACAAATGTCCAATTTTAAATGGTTAATTTACAATCCATTTCACAAGCTATATCAGTTTATTCATGTAAATGGTAGATTAAAAATCATCAACCAAAACAAAGGCCCCCTCATTATGGCTACCAGCATACCCATACTTTGATAAAGAACTGTAAAAAACGTAGACACTTTTGGAAAACTGCTTTACTCCAAGCCCACAAGTTGTATGTCTTTGTAGTTATCCCTTTTCCTCCCTAAAAAATTTACAAATATAAAGTTTATAATATCATTGGTTCTTGATGTAGAATTGTGTTTTACGAAAATATGACCAAAGATTTCTGTCATTCCATAAAAAGAAAATGTAGAATGTTTTGGGCTATATTAACAATGGAAACATCTCAAGTAATTTATTGATTTTATCTTACTTATAAGGCCACAGGCTAACTTTATGACTGATACGCAAAAGGACACTCCTGATATAATCTTCAACTTTGATCTGTAAGACCCTCGGGCAGATATAATAAAGGTGATCATGAATCAACAGGAAAATGTTTGTTAAAATTGAGAAAATAAGGAACTTTCTCTTTACATTTAAATTTTTTATATGAAAAATACTATTAATACACTTTGAAAAATTCATTTTGCTATAGAATGACTGACTCTAATGGCAACACTTAAGTAATACTAAAGCAAGATATCCTATATTTGGGAAGTTAAAAGACTGGCTGGAAATAGCAGGGAATGGGGGAAAACAGGCTGCTAGGTTTCAGTCAAACTAGAGGTCAATGTTTTTCTGGATGATTTATGGCCATAGCCTTGAATGGTAGTTGAAGAGTATTTCCCACTGTGCTGGCATTCACGGGTGAAAGCTGAGGGAGAGATGAGGGCAGCTAACAGAGATGCCACAAGACCTCACATTTTTAAAAGTTCAAAAGTGCAATTTGTAAAATAAACAGTGGTCCAGGTTCTGCTCACAATGAAGGAGCTGGGACTGCTGACTGTGCAGACTCTGAGCTGAGCAGTGGGGATACACACACACACACACACACACACACACACACACACACACACACACACACACGTAGTCTTCCTCGTGCGAGCTCCTGACTACTTAGCTCTTGGAACTGTAGAAATGTTCAAACTCAAAATCCTCTCTTTGGTTACTTTCCATAATTAGGCCCTTTTTACCTGGTGCCTCAATAATAGTGACTATTAATTCAGTTAAATAGATGTTTACCATGAGCCTTTTATAATGCTGGATATTTTGCTAACAGTAAGCAAGATGAGGAAGGAGGAAGATCAATTCCTGCCCTGCCTAAAATTTGGGATAAACTGAGGAAATACAGGTGTAGTGAATAACCAGTCCCTAGGATTGGTACATGATGCAGAATATTTTACCAACATTCTGACAGAAACTTTATATACACCTTGGATTAGTCTGTTTGTCTCCCTGGTGAGGGAGTCTGAGGACTGAGAAAGAGCCCCCACCCTCCCGCTCCACCCTGGTTAACGTTGAGAGTCCTCTACCCAGCCGAAGGGGTAGACACTGCTGATCCGCTGATGAAAGCATTCTGGGCTCCCTGCAAGGGAGCACCTGGTGTCCTAGCCCCAGGGCTGCGGGTGGTGTTTCTAACACAGGACATCCTGGCCGAACAGGCATCCTGAGGCAGAGGGCTTCCATCACTGGTCACCACAGCCCTCATGGTGAACGCAAGCCCTGGTTTTACGTGATGATTCACATACAGTCAAAATCTTGTACTTTTGGAAGGCAGCTATGCTCACCACTATACCACCAACGCCTTCAAAATCTTGTACTTTTAATCTCAAGAGCAGGGACTTTAACCTAAGTATTTTAACTACTCCTTCCTTCCTGCCCTGGCCTTAGGTCTGATCCAGAGCTTGGTAAATGTCTGTCGAACAGCCAAACACTGAACTTGAGGCGTCAGTGTGGTGTCTGTGCACAGAAGCGACATCTGAGCTGTGTCACACAGAGACCAGGGTTGGGGTAGTATGACCCAGATGTTAAGGGGCCAAGCTCTGGAGACAAACTCCATGAATCTAAATCCTAGTTCTGACCCCTTACCTGAACAAATCTAACCTCTCTGAGCCTGTGCTTCTCCCCTGCAAAAATCAGATAATAACATCAGTGCCCACCCATAGGGGGGTTGAGAGGATTAAATGAGAAAACTAATGAGAAGCACTGAATAGTGTCTGCTACTCAGTAGGTTCAAAGTTGGCCAGCTGTTGCTGTTGTTACCACATTCATTATCATTATCATCGCAAACCTGGCAAAAGAAGAGAAGAGAAGCCAACAGCCAGTGCTCGCCCTCCCTGCTGCCTGGGTGTTAACGCTGCTGGACTCGGGCCACTTCGCTGAAGAGCAGAGAGGGCTGCTTCCCAACTTCCTTTCCTGTCTCCCCTGGGTCAAACTGTCACTCAACGGGCTGACCTGTAGGTCAAGCTGTTTGGTGTCTATAGTGAGCTGCTTTTAGAAAGCGGATGTCGATTCTTTAAAAATTTTATTCATTGTGATAAAATATACGTAACATACAGTTTATCATTTTACCCCCATTTTTGAGTAGACAACTCAGTAGCATTAAGTACGTTCAAACTGCTGTTGGATGGTGAGTTCTTAAAGGGCAATGTTTTCTGGCTTCTCCAGGAACAACTTGTAGGACATTTCTTTTCCCCCCTCAAGTCCAGCGATGACTCTGAGAGTGACAAAGGCCTCCAGGGTGATGCCTAAGGATCTGCTTTGGTTCAAGTACTACATCCCTCATGTACCTTCCACACCTTGGTACTAACCAAGATTTACAAGGATCTTGGTCTAAGTTTCTTCACATCATAGAAACATTTATTTTCACGGGCAGCCATCAAACGGTGGCTGGTGAGAACCCAACTGTGGTCATGTGGATGCATAATTAAGACATGAAGTCAGACCTAATTTTCATTCCCCAGACCACAAACAGAAAATCTACCCTGCAAATAAATTTTCAGGTGGGATGACAGCATGGAGATAATGTTATCACTAATTTGACTACTTAAAGTGTATACACTTACTGCCTGCCTGTATGACTATTTAAAGAATATTAGACTAGAGAACATTTAGGAAGAAAACATCAGAGTCATGTAAGAATTTCCTTCTTGGTGTTAAAAAAATTTTTTTTCAGCCTATCTTCTGGTTTATTACTACAATGGCAATGTGTGTCATTGGGGTAGTATATATATAAAATAAATATATACTACACACTTGAAACTTATTATATACTACACAAATGAAAACTTCTGAAAAAGCATTCTGATTATCTATTAGGAAGACCTTAAAAGAAACAGAAGGTTACATTTTGCCTGTACCTGCGCCTCCTTGTTCTCAAGAGAGTATCTCTAGGAACCTTGCTTATAGCAAGGACTTGCTGAAACAATAATTCTTTACTAAAACTCCTTGAAAAAAGTAAAAATCAATTCTCATTTAATTCTGAAATGTGTTATTATTTTACTTACTAATGAGTTTCTAATTCTCTGTAAATTTAACATAGTACAAGTAAGCAGTAAACACACATTACTAATCAACACTAATCAACACTAATAAAAGAGAAAAATGGTAATTGGCGTACGAGCTACCCTTTTCATTGGCTAATCAGGGCTATATGCAAATTAACTGCCAACTAAGATTGACAGTTAACTGCCAACAAGATGGCGGTTAATTTGCATATGTAGGCACAATGCAGGGAGGCGAAAGGGAAAGCAGGAAGAAGCCCCCTGCCACTGACAGTGATTGGAAACCCAGGGGGGAGCTAAGAGCTGGGGGGCAGGGCAAAGGCGGCCCTGGGGTTTGCCCTGCCCCCCAGCCATGATCGGAGAATCAGGGGCCTTTGCCGCCCTGGCCAGTGATAGCAGGAAGTAGGGGTGGAGCCAGCGATGGGAGCTGGGCAAGGTCGAAGCTGGCAGTCCCGGGAGCTAGGGGTCCCTTGCCTGGGCCTAAAGTGAAGCCCATGATCGCGGGGCCGCTGCAGCTGCGGGTCCCCGCTGCCCGAGCCGGATGCCTCAGCCAGAGGCATCAGGCCTGGGCAAGGGGCCGATCCTGCGATTGGAGGGTGATGGGGGTCAATGCCTGAGGGCTCCCAGTATGTGAGAGGGGGCAGGCTGGGCTGAGGGACACTCCCCCCCCCCACACACACCCAGTGCATGAATTTCATGCACCGGGCCCCTAGTTATTCATAAAAAAGAAGTAATTCCTTCAGAAAAAGAGAGAAACTTCATAGTTTTAGGAAGGACTAGAGTAAATGGAAACAGACTGATGCTTTTAAAACCATAAAGGGGTCCAGAGAAGTTTACAAAGTACAGTTCTGGTAACAACTTACTACAAGTTGATTCGTGTAGCTATTTGCACATTTCTGCTCCAGCCAACTTGAGTTCCCAGTTTAACATGCAACATGTTTGTTCTAATTAAGCAAAAGACATGCTAGTTGATTCTTAAGCATTTATATTTCATGAAGAGGTGAATAAATTTGTAAATATTAAATAAAAACTGTAATAATGCTTCAGAATCTAACTTAACTTGCCCTTTTATCAAGTAATACTTTAGCCTTTCTCATTTTAATTTACTGATACTATTGTGTTCTGAGAGAGCTGGGCAACATTCTGGTTTTCCTGACATATTCAAAACTCAGTAAAATTGGCTCTTTTGACTTAATCTTTTTAACATGGCAAGGTATAGCCTTCATTGTGTTCATGCTCTATCTGACACTGGCGAGTCTAGCAAGGGGAAACAAGGTTTGCTGGGAAGATGCATGCAAAGGTATGTCACTATAACTTAGAGAAGTCAGGCATAAAAACGTAGTGAAGATCAGGACAACAGCTTAGAGCTAAACACATAAACCATCCTACACTAGGACCTAACTTGTTTTCATTTAAAACACTGCCATTCACACCCAGGACAAAGAAGCTCAGAACAGCAAAATGAGATTAGTGTGTTATGCTCCTGATACTGCTTTGGCAATATTACTTACAGAGTATAGGACTTTGTATGTAACATATTTTCCAAACTAGACTAAAAAAGAAGCTGTTTAACTGGAGAAAGAGGCCATGACATTAGGAAGGTATGTATTAGCTGAGAATGGCAACAGCTCTAACATTACAGTTTCAGCTGCACTTTCAGAGTTGACACCATACCCCTATTGAGAGTTGATGGGGCCGTTCCTGCCCTGGCACACCAGGAGAACAAGAGTCATCACTTGGCACAGGAAGTGAAATAGAATATTCCAAGGTTATGCTAGGCCAACAGACACGACAAGTTAAGTCTTTTGGTTATAGAGATAATAATAAAACCCTTGAAAAAAGATAGCTTGGATTTCCTTTAAAAAACAACAACACACATTTTACTGGGTGAAAGAAAGGTTAAAAGAAGAGTAGCAGGTGACTTTTTAAAATAAGGATTTAAAAAAAAGAAGAAAAAATATAACAGTAGCACAAAAACCAAGAGGCTGAAATACAGATAAGACAGGAGAGACCAGCAACAGGAAAAGGGAGCGAGGTGAAGGAGTAACCAAGGAGACACACACCACCAAGCTCTGTCCTGAAGTCAGAAATAAGTGCTGGTGCACTTCCCTTTGCATTGGCTCCAGCTCAGTGATTCTTAGAGAGGCCAGGGATACACTTCAGGCTTGAGGAGGAGTCAAATCAGTGCCTGGGGTGAAGATGGAGGTGTGCATATGTCCTCTGAAAACACATATAATATACCATTGGCGTTTACACTATTACAAGCTACTGGAAATACAGTACACAAAGCCCCCGGGCTGATAGGGACAGGGCAAAGATGAGTAAGAGGGTACTGCAGGATCACAAAAGGCTGAAAAACACAGCTTTAAATGAAGTTCTAGGACCGATCTCTTTCAAAAAATGACGTGGGTTATAGAACTTTTTGGATAACCTCTGATACGGTCCATTGTCTTTTTCTAGTAGGATTCCTCAAAGGGGCAGTCTTCAGAAGGCAGTAATGAACAAGCGATGTGAGAATGTAAGCAAAAACCCAGTGGTTCACACTGTGTTTGCCATCTCTATTTGCGGGCCAGAGAGTGTCTAATGCTCCAGCTTAAAAGTATCGCTCTTCTCTTCAGTTTTCACACCTGGTCCCCGAGGACATTAGACAACTACTAACAAAGTACAGACCGTTTCATTAACAAGTCCTCTGGGCATAAACCCTTTTAAAAAGTCAGCGTGGTCACAGAGCGGCCTCCTCAGCGCTCGATGAGTGGTCACTGGTCTCAGAAGGTAGTGCTCCCACAAAAGAAGTGTGACAGCCACAGGGGCACTGTACCGAGATAAGAAAGAGATCAGGGCACCAGGGTCTCTCTGTGGAGGGACCCTTCTGAGTGCAGGGTGAGCTATTACCAAATTTTAAAAATTTACTTTTTTAAAAAATATATTTTATTGATTTTTTACAGAGAGGAAGGGAGAGGGATAGAGAGTTAGAAACATCGATGAGAGAGAAACATCGATCATCTGCCTCCAGCACACTCCCTACTGGGTATGTGCCCACAACCAAGGTACATGCCCTTGACCAGAATCGAACCTGGGACCCTTGAGTCTGCAGGCCGACGCTCTATCCACTGAGCCAAACCGGTTAGGCAAATGTATTTACGTTTTAAACTTACATAAAGTAAAACCCCTGCCATGTCATTTATAAACCAGGTACAGGTGTTTCTGACAACAAATATCATTAGAATGATTTTATTTAACAATAACAAGCCTGCAGTATTAACAAACCACACATTATAGATGTAGACTGCATGGGGACAAAAGTCTAAACTGCAAAATAATTTAACCAACAAAAAAACAGCACTTATAGAGTTTCAAAAGTGGCATATGGTGACAATCTAAGAGAATTACACAGACCACCATCAGCTGCTTAATAATCTCATGATTTCTGCATGTTTTAAAGGTAGAAAAGATACCAGTGACAGGTTCCTGCCCAGGGATAACGCCTAAAACCTTTCCATTTGTGTGAAGACCGGAGACTACAGAACAGCTGGACAACAGACATAAGAAAACTAACTCTTGTTGTTGGGAAGAAACTGCTTAGCAAAGCCTGACACACTTATGTTTCTCCTGACAGAAGCTGTAAATAAACGGGGTAGTTAGAAAATGTGCTCCTTGACCCTACCCAAAGCAAAAAAAACCCTAATCTCTTATTTATATGGCTCTTTGCCAAACAAGAGTCAAATGATATGTAACAAAACACACATCCTCAATAAAATAACAAGCAATAATCTAAGCCATAATAAAAAGCATGAACAAAAGAATAGGAGAGAAGCATGTATAATTAGCATGTATACTAACTATAAGGGCTAAAATAGTTATTGTGACTGAGCATTAAGTTAGTACTGTCCTACTCGATGGCAAAAATAAAACAAAAAATGTGACCTTAGAAGGAAAGAGGACTAATTTTAAAGAGTGACAAACTTATTCATCGTAAGTGGATACAGCAATTTTTTAACTTACAAACCAATAAATGAGAGGCTATGATTGCAGGGTCCTTACCTGTAAGATAAATGATAAAACACTATGAGAGGTTATCTAAGGGAACAGGAAAGACCTTTGAGTTAAAATTCACAATTCTTATGTACTTTTCCCCCTATCATAAAAAAAGACTATTTTTACTCTAGAATGAGAATTAATCAGAGTATTTTTTCACCACTGTAATCTTCGTTATCTTTTAAGTATCTTCTTTAAGAAATCTTACATAATAAAAGGGTAATATGCAAATTGACCCTAATGGCAGAATGACCAGAATGACCGCTGGATCAGTCACTATGAGGCACACTGACCACTTTTTGGTCCTTTTCCCTGGATGGCAGGCACTGATCACCCGATGGCGAACAGGCAGCCAGGGGTGGGCGGCGGCGTGGGGCAGGGCTGGCTACGGGCAGCTGGGGAAGATGGCCCTGATCGCAGGCCAGGCCTAGGGACCATACCCACGCACAAATTTTGTGCACCGGGCCTCTAGTAATAAAAGAAAAAGTTAATTAAAATCTACATCAAGTGTTCATGACTCTTCAGAAATTCCTCAAGTATGGGCAAGATAGTCTTGGAATGATTCCTTGAGTAAACAGTTCTGAGTAAAAGACAATCCCATATGAGTGAAGAATGATGTTTATTTAAATTGAGGGTATGCTTCACTTTTTGATTTCTTATTTGTGCTTTCACTGACAAGGAAAGAAGAGGTAGCTTCAACAGTTTTCCCCAACTCCCTAAAGAGCATCAGATGACACAGATATGAAGATAATTTTTTGGGGGGTGTGGAGGGAGGGTAACTCAAATATAATTTAGTAAATTTTAACACTAAGAAAGACATTCCATTAATTGATTTTAGTGGAGGAAGACTTCAATTTTGGGAGAGTATAGAAATTGGTAAGTACTGATCTAGATCTCCCCTTAGTGTTCCTCTTAACAAAATATAAATCATCGGGGATTTCTAAAAAGAAAAATAACAAAAAACAAAAAACAAAAAAGAGAAAAATAACATTTTCTAGAAAGTAAATTAAAGAAAATTTGCACCATAAGTGAATACAGCAATTTTTTAACTTACAAACCAATAAATTAGAGGTGGTTATTTCAGGGTCAGCAACAGATTTATAACAAAAATTGAGCAACAGCTAACTATGTCTAAATTTATATTAATTAAGGGGCAATAAAACAAGGCAAATGCTAAGTAAAAGTGAGGTAAAAGCCAAGGCTAAAAGTTGAAGTTAGTGTGTCTAAATTTACACTAAGAATATAATGAGACAAACATAACTGACAAATATACTTTGCCTAGTCCCACCAAATTTGAGTCTGCAGAGCAAAGAGCCTCACACAAAAATTAAATACTTATCTTTAGAGGATAATTGGCTTAGGGAAAATATAAGAAGCATGTGTTACTTTTATGACAAAAAAGAGAAAAAGCCCACACAGATACATTATTAAAGGAGTACATCCAGAATCTCCCCCTTTTTCACCTGAAGCTACCTTCCCTCCATGATGAAAACTATGAATATACACAATGCCAGAATTCCCCAAATGCAAACCCCAAAAGAAATCAAAGACTTCTTGGCCTGCTGCAATCACTGCAACTTTAAGCCACCTTTCCTGGGAACTCTGACTCGGAGAGGGAACCCTTTCTACTTGTTATATCAGAAGCAACCTGATATCTATGTAGCCACCTGCAATGTCTGTCCTAGAATATTTTTTTTGTATTCCTGCTAAGATAGCCTGTTTTGAAAACAGGCACGCATGTCATTTTTCCAGTTAAAGAAATTGTTCTTTACTAGTTCTCAAGTGTAGTAGAATGGGATACATGCAGGCAAGATTCATGCTGCAGTAGTAGTAAGCAATAGAATCCTCTTAAATTCTATTTCTGTACCTTTCATCAGTCTAACAGGTCACAAACAGTATAAATAATCTACATAAATATATCTGTGTCAAAATAATTTTATGTTCTGCATTCCCTAGTAATCACTATCAGTTACAAAATTTTAATATTTAGTAACACAATTTACTATCTAATCATAGTCAGGTTAAAAACAATCAGCTGATAACCAAAGTTAAGGACAATTTATGGATAAGAATTGCATTAGCTGTTTTTTAAAAAGAGGGCCATAGAGATCTGAAACAAAGGGCTATGATGCTGGAGAACGAGGAAGGAGCCATTCTCTGACCTTTTACATAACACTGGAAAGGAGTCACTGAGAGCAAATTCCTCTTCCATTTGCTCAGTCCATTTGAGAAGAATAACACTCTTACCAGTGAAGTGCAGCTGTGCTCATCCTTGGCTTACTAGTAATCAAGGAGAGGCTGAGGGTTAATTAGCCGCCATTCTCAGCTCTATTTGTTGTTCTAATAAAGTTTTACATAAATCTAAGACTGGGAGCAACTGACACTTGATTTTTATTTGGAAGGTGACAGGAAGAGAGGGAAGAGCTCATCCCTCCTGAGTGTTGATGTTTGGGGGATATGCTTAAGTCTGTACTGCTCCCCCTGTTTGAAGAGCGGTGGACAAAGACCTTATGGTTGTTTATGAATGTAGAACTCTGTTACAAGGCAGCCTATAGTTTGAAGGCAGATGATAGGGGAATGAAATATACCGGGTGAAGGTCAGAGCCCAAATCATTCCTTCACAAAACAAAAGAGCAAAATCACACACCTTTTATAGATTACTAAAGGCCCGGTGCACAAAAATTTTTGAGCTGATAGCATTTTTGATGTTAAAATAGCTCTACAGATTCAGTATAGGAAAATCTTATTTATTCATATTCTATCCAATTTATATTTGTGATGATTTGAAGATAGGTTAGATTGAAGTTTAACTTAAATTTAGGGGGGAAATCTACAGGGATTGGAAATGTACCAGAAAACAGTCTGAGATAAAGGCCATTAAACAAAAGAACATACTTTGACTTGTTTAAGATAAATTTTTTAAGACTCTGATTAACTGGGTGTGTGTGGGGCGGGGGGGAGGAGGGGAGGGAGTTAATGGGGGAAAAAAAAGGGACATCTGTAATACTTTCAACAATAAAGATAAATTTTAAAAAAGACTAATTAAAAGTATGAACATACCTGTAAATGATATGCTAATTAGGAAACTCCTCTCTATGTATTTAAAAGTATGAACAGTTAGTCTGTTGACATATATTTTACAAATGATGTTCTATTCTTATATCAGATAGGCTATCTCTAGTTGGTGAAACTTAAGAAACACTTATCCTTAGACTTATACTTACTATCAATAGCATTATTTTCAAAATATACTTATTTTATGTGATTTTGTTGTTGTTGTTGTTGCAGAACGTAACTTTCCAAGACATAGCAAAAGAAATCTCTCATTTACTGAGCAAAAATCTTTTCGATTGCTGAAAAGGCTTTGGTGGAATGAATCTCTTGCTTTAAGCAGGGATACCTGTACAGAGAACAGATTCTCATAGACAAGATGATTCAGGTGACAGGCCATTTCAGCTGACTGGGAGGCCAAGCCAGCCTGGTTACCATTGGGGTAAGGACTGCGTCTCAGCCCTGAGTTTTTTCTCTTAAATGTGAAGAGACACATTATTCCATGTATAAGAAGTGTGGCCTTCTCACTCACCTAGTGCTCAGAAGTGCCTCATAAACAGTAGGGTGTCAGAAATTTCTCCTCCCACCCAGCTTTACTGAGATTAACTGACATACACCACTGTATATAAGTGACATACAGCACAGCATAATGACTTGACATCAAAAGTTTCTTAAATAAGTTACCTACCTGTCAAAATAAAATTTTCTCTTAAAATCAAAACAAAACATAAAACAACCCTGGCCTCCAAATTTCAGCAAATCCCATAAGTACTTTTCTGGGAGTGGGGAAACAGATGCAGTCCCAGGCTCCAATATTTCCAGGAGGCCTCGTATCATCAATAAATGCCTGTCTGTGACATTGCCTCCAAATGAAGTTATACACAGTCATAGAGACAAGTGAAATTGAAATAGGAATAATGAGACTGCAAGAACAAAATGTCTGTCATTCTGGTTTGAATTAGTGCAGCATTATTAAACTTCACTGTCTGGAATGAAGTCTGACTTGATTAAAAATACTTTATAATAATGATCTTGTACAATTGTATTTTCTTTTCTTTTTGGTGTTAAAAGCATTAATTTGTCATGCATTCTAAATATGTGACAATTTAATTGTTTTTATATTTCTTCATTAAAAAGTCTTTATTACTGAAAAATAACAAACGTAAAAACTTTAAAAATTATAATTTTTCCATGTTTTATAAGCCAGCCAGGAGCCTCACAGACCCCAATCCCACTTGTAATTTTTCTTGTCTAAAAATTCACTTATCTAGTAAACAATATTTATTTCTGAACATGGAAGATGGAATCTTATGAAATATTAAGATACCAATTAAATATTCAAAAGAATTTCTCACTGAGGACATCAATGAAAACCCTATAACTACCTTTGGATTTTCAAAAATAAATGCAAGTATGTAAAAAGTTGGCAGTTGTTTTGTCTTTTAATAAAAGAAGCGGGTCTAAGCCACACAATCACACACAGGAAGTAAGAGCTTTCAGCATTAAGCACACCAGCAATCCACGAAGGACTGGCCATAAACTCTCTTTAGTTTTCCCGCAAAGTTGTATTTGCTTCTCTTTATTTACCTTTTGGGTATAACCTAGTTCAGACCATTCCCCTTTTTTGCTCTAATAGCTTATAAGGGTGCACAGTTATTAAGATGCCAAAAAGGTCACGTCTGTGCGGTGCTGCCTGGTTATTACAAAATTTAAACAGCCCGTATTTCTCAAATTAACATCTTTTGGTAGGCATCTAATTAAAGATTAAACTATTCAATTAACATTTTTATTATTATTTGGCAACAGAATGTAATACATTCTTCAAATGCACTTCTTAATCTAAAATGACTTTTAATTAATTTTTATCATACTATGCTTTTTACTTCTTGGCAAATAACAGGTCTTAAAAAGACTAATGACAAGACCCAATTTAAAAAGAAAGATTTACATACTGTGGGAATTCAAAATAAAAATAATAGTAATAGTAGCAGTAGTGGTGATGGCAGGAAAGTAGTGGTTAATTTAGATGAACAATTTTAAGATTGGCTTTAAAGTCGCTCACCAGGGTTGCAATCTGTAAGAAGTGAGCAGATGGAGAGGAGAACTTTAGAAATGGTGAGGGCCGGACTCCAGTTGTCCTTTAGGATGTCCAGACAGATCACGCCTTGGCTGTTAATATTACAGTGATAGATTCTTGTTCGGAAGGTAACCTAGAAGAAAATGTAAAGTTGTTATAAAGAGATATACCTTTTATTAGACAAAATAGTGTAAGAGTCATTGGTTCAACCACATAATTTTTCCTTAGGCACATGAGAAGAACCAATAAACAAAAAAATCACTATTTTAGAACCTGTCATTCTGAGCACAGAGAACTAAACTCCAATAGCAAAATCATGACATTCTGCTTTTGATGAAGTGTCTTATCATTTAACTAATGTTCTGGAGACTGAATTTACTCTTGGTGCAATTGTAGGAATGTTCGTAAGAGGAAAACTAACTTTTACCTCTAAAACTTTTACAAAGAAAAAATGTTTTCAAAAATAAAAATTTCAAAGGAAACTTTTGTTGGATTCCAGTTGTTTTAAGGGTTTTGTACATTTATAAAATTCACAAAAAAGCATGGGAATACGCTAAAAAGGAATTAAATACATTTAAAGACATAAATTGGGGCATGTATGTAAACAATATATCTAGCTTATAGAAAAACTGTATTAATTATAACTTGTAAACCTTTTTTTCCTTACATTCTCAATTTTGAATATAGTATTAGTGCAGCCCACCTCTTCCCTATGATAGCTAGATCACTACTGTACTTTGCTTAGGTAATTCTGAAACATGTGTATAACATTTTTAAAGAACTTCAATTGAAAAGTTATGTCCAAATCAGTTTTGTAACTCTGATAACACTGTTTTACAAAAGTCTTATGTATGCAACAAGGTTTTCATGCTATCATTGTTTATTAATATTCTCAAATTTAGAAGTTGAAATGTAAAAGAATCTTGGGGTTGTAAAGACCAGTTTTCTTGTACCCTAATTTTGAAATGGCTTGAACCAAGAAATACACACATCGCAGATCTTTGTAGGTGTTGCCATCCCACCAGGGCATCCAGCATACACTCAAACATGAGAATTTACTGAATTCATTGGATGTTAAATCTCAGAGAGGATAGATCCAGTATTCTACAGCTGCTGAATAACATGGTTACCATCTCAGGTGAGATTAGTACTCTTCTTAAGAACTGCCCTTCATGCTGGACCAGATAACCTCAATATCCCTTCCTACACACACAGCCGCCCCACCCCCCAAAACCTAGAAAGGATGAAGAAAATATAACAAACATTCTTTAAAATGAATAGGTGAATTTGCAAGAGCAATCTCAAAAGTTCAGAACTGAAAATCAAAAGTTACAGTAAGCACGTGAGCTGATTTGCCAAGGCTGAGCTTTGGGAAGAGGAATGGAATGAAGGATGGAAGTCAGTCTTAAAAATTGAAGCTTGAGTTCTGATGTCCTGCCTGGTGGAGAAAGAAGATGAAACCTTAGGTTTGTATATGGCAAAGGGATTAAATTGAGAGCCTTTACATTAAATTTGGACACTTGCGCAGCTTTCAGTAAATGGGTGGATTTGAAAAGATAATGTAGAAAGAGCAAATACACTTGCCAGAGAAAGCCTGAGCTCTGGCCTGAAGAAAAAAACTGTTTCCCCTAAGAATTCCATGCAAAGACTAACCAAAAATAACTTAAATGACTATCTCACTCTCAGATTAAATATATGTTTTAAGGCCCCCAAAAAGCATTTAAGGCTAAAATGAATAAAACTAGAGACAAATAGCAGGGGAGGGGGGGGGGGTTAGAGAGCAACCAAAGTACTTGTATGCATGCATATCAGCATAACCAATGGACACAGACACTGGGGCTTGGGGGCGGGGGGGAGGAAGTGTCAAGGGGGGGAAAGGAGACATATGTAAAACTTTAGACAATAAATACATACTTAAAATTAAAATTAAAAAATCACTGCATTGTGATGAAACAAATTTCTCAGGGAAATATAATAATTCTGAATGTTATATCTAACAATATAGTAAAAATTATAAAAAGTAAAAATTGGCAGCAGTATAAGAAGAAAATGACACCTATAGTCAAAGAGAAACATTTGCACTGCAGTAATTAATAGGTCAGATAAAAATATAGTAAGGGTACTAAAAATCTGAACAACCAAATTAACCAAATCAATGTAAAGATAAATTCCACACTCAACAATTAGAGAACACATATTCTTTTCTAAGCACCTAATCCTATATAATAAAAGGGTATTATGCAAATTGACCCTAATGGTGGAATGACTAGGAATGACCAGTTGCTATGATGTGCACTGACCACCAGGGGGCAGATGCTCAATGCAGGAGCTGCCCCCTGGTGGTCGGTGCGCTTCCACAGGGGGAACGCTGCTCAGCCAGAAGCTGGCTCATGGCTGGCCAGAGCAGTGGCGGTGGCAGGAGCCTCTCCTGCCTCCGCAGCAGCACTAAGGATGTCCGACTAATGGCTTAAGCTTCCAGGCTACCAGAGGGATGTCTGACATCCCCTGAGGGGTCACAGACTATGAGAGGGAGCAGGCCAGGCTGAGGGACCCCCCCCACCAAGTGCACAAATTTTCGTGCACCGGGCCTCTTGTAAACATAATAATTGGTCACATGGTAAGCCACAAGGGAAGCTTAACATATTTCAAGTAATTATTAAGACCATAAAGATTCCCCATCACATATTTGGAAACAGAAAAACACATTTTCAAATTAACTATTGGATTAACTAAAAATAGCTATATTTATAACTGAATGACAATAAAAATGTTGGCTTGCCATCACCAAAATTTGTGCTTTGAATAAAAGTTATAAAAGAAAATTTTACAATTTCAAAAGCACATATTAGAAAGGAAGAAAGACATTTAATGAGTTAAGTGTCCACACAAGGAAGGAAAAAGAATAGAGCAGCGATTTGCAACTGGTGTGCTGCAAGAATTTTTAAAACATGCAATACCTGACTATTTAGTCAGGGGCACTGACCTCTTTCCCCTTAGATTGTCAAATAAAAAAAAATAACAACATCCAACACAACAACAGCCATCTGGTGTGAATGAACTAAAATTATACCTATTTTTTTTGGTCAGATCAGGAAAAAATACATTTTCTGGTGTGCTGCAGAATTTTAGTAATTAGTTTACATGTGCCATGAGATGAACAAGGTTGAAAATTGCTGGAATAGAGTAAATCCCATGAAAGTAGCAAGAAATAAAGACATGAGCAGAAGTTAATGAAACAGAGAACACCTAGCAATATTAAAATTCTGCAGAAAAGTCGGAGTACCTATCCCTTTAAGGGCTAGATGAAAAGATAAAATATTTTTATGATTCAATGTAAATGACAAATGGCTTTTATATATAATAATGATATTTTAAAACCTATCAGATATTGGTAGGCCACTCCAAGCCAGTTAATCCTCAAAACAACTTACTGAGGGAAGTAGTATTAGTATAGTCACTTTAAAAATAAAGAAATTTTAACTCTCTGGGGTGATGGATGTTAAACTTATTTCACAATATATGTATATATTATATGTTTTACAACTAAAACTAATACATTATATGTCAATAATTATATCTCAATAAAACTGAAAAGAAAAAGAGAAGAAAAATGCACAGAAAAGTTAAAGAATTGGCTTATGGTCCCACAGCAGGTAAGTAAGTGGTGGATCTAAAATTTGAACACAATTTTGTTGATTTAAAAACCTACACTCTTCTACTCAGTCTCAATGCCTGCTTTCTTTTTAACTTTTAATTTGTGAGATAATTATAGATTCACATGAAGTTGCAAGAAATAATAGATCATATATATTCTTCACTCGGTTTTCCCCAATAGTAACATCTTGCTTAAATGCAGTATTTTATCACAGGATATTGACACTGATACTGTCTTTGGACCTTTTCCACATATCTTCAGTTTTATACGCACTTGTGTATGTATGCGTTTCTATGAAATTTTCATTGCATGGAGATTTGTGATCACCACTGCAGTCAAGACAGAGCAGTTCATTATAAACACCCTGTGTGCTGCCCTTTAGCAGTTACCTTCCTTCCTTCTTAATTCTTGACAATCACTACTCTGTTCTTCATCTCTAGAATTTTGTCACTTTAATGGAATCAAACTGGATGTAAGTTTTTGAAACTGGCTCTTTTCACGCTGCATAATGCTCTGGAGAGCCATCTAAGTTGTTGCATGTACCAGTAGTTTTTGTTCCTTCTTACTGCTGAGTAAAGTTTCATGCTATAGACATACCAGTTTGTTTACCCACGTATGCACCAAAGGACAAATGGAATGTTTCCAGTTTTATTTATTACAAATAAAACTGCTATGAACATTTGTGCTTTTGTGTGCACATAAGTTTTCATTTCTCTGTGCTAAATGCCCACGAGAGCAATTGTTGTGTTGTATGATATACTCCTATTTAGTTTTATAAGAAACGGCTATACATCTTTCTAGAGCAGTTGTACCATTTCACATTCCCACTGGCAGTGTCATCCAGTTTCTCTGCGTCCTTGTTGATGCTAAGTGTTATTACTATGCTTTATTTAGCCATTCTAACAGGGTGCAGTGATACCTCATTGTGGTTTTAATCTGCATTTCCCTAATTGCTAATGATGTTGAGCACTTTTTCATGTGCTTATTTGCTCTCTGGATACCCTCTTCAATGAGAATGTTCCTATCTTTTGCTCATTTTCTAATTAGATTGTTTTTTACTGTTGACTTCCTGGTGCTTTAAGTGGAGATATTTAATTAAAAGTAAAGTATAGTTAGATAAAAAAATAAAGCATGAGTTTGCAAAGAATCTTGTGGATTTTTTTAAAGACAGAATGTTTTAGACTTTAATGTTTTATAATACTGATAAAATGTGTACTTGGGTGATGTTTGTCAACCTCTGTCCTGAGAAGTGTTCATAAATAAACGACACTGACTTATACAGGTTGGTTGATTGTTCCTATATGTTCTGATGCTATAGATCCCACAAACACCACCTTTTGAAGCTGGAAAAACATTCAATCTCCCAGAGTTTTAAGAAGTGTCATGCATTTACCTACTGTAATGTAAGCTATGACCTCTTTGGGGTTCCCGCATCATATTCCTACTTCTGTTACCATACTTGCCACAGGACCTTCTCACCAAACCATAAATTACTCATGAAAATATGTTCTTTCATGTGATGCCCAATGCAGTACTTGGCACACAGAAAGAGCCCGCGATTCACTGAACAAATGCTAACACATCACAGGCTGGTGTTCAAACAGACAAGTGCCTCTCTGAGGAGCTGTGACATTATTGCTCTTTAGGTAAAAAAACACACACAACAGTTTAGAACCACAACTATAGTAGACGGAAAGCTGGAAAACTGGAGAATACCCTAAGGAAGCGGGAGACATTTTTAATATCTCTCTATACCATAATGTTACTTTACTAAATTGTCCTATAAATTAAGATATGTCAGAACTGATTTCATACAAGGTAACCAATAATAAAAGATATTTATGCGCCAGGGACTCCAACACAATTTTTTTTTGTTATTGCAATTGCCTATTTAAATATTCAAGAGAGCTTAAAAAATGCATGGAGTGGTCACATGAGCAAAAATGTTTCACAATCAAGGCAAAAACTTGCTAATAAAAGCTCTTGAAACAGGGAGCATTCTCTTCCAGACCCCATCAACAGACAGGGGGGAAAGCAGAAAGAATACGTGCAAACTGATAAGATATTGCCTGCAGTCCTGACATTAATGATGCAGAAATAGAAAATGATGTTCTGGATACCGACAAATATCAACAGATTTGTGACTGTTAGGAAGGGATTTTTAGAGGCCGAGAAAGAACCCCCCCTCCTCCCACCCGAAGACTGCTCTGATGTCTGGCTCAATTTTCCAGACGCCCATCATGTTATACCTTATTCAGGGGCTGGGCAGCAGAACATTCTTCACTTCACCCTCCTGACAAGTAAACAGATAATAAAAATGACTGTAAAGAAAATTCTAGTTCCATTGCAGGGGTTAATACTCACGGGGTTCCCTTTCTTCCGCAGCCTCCACTTGCATGTGCATTTATTGCTGTATTTGAAGCACCGCTCAATAATGATGTTTACAAAGATAGCTGTCATTCCTCAAGGAGAGGTAAAATTATACTGAGAATACTGTTTTTAAAGGCAGGGAAACAGCAAATTTCAGAACAGTTAACAGTTTCCATTTATTAAGGAAAATTTAAAAACATGATTTGGATATACTGATACTGAATCTTATTTATCCAGAATGGCTAATTCCCAGATAACTCTGGATGAGAAGGGTTTTTAATTTACGTGTGATACATAAACACCCACACAGGCATATGGGTGTGTGTGGTAGACAGAATAATGCCTTACCCCCCAAAGATGTCCGTACCCTAATCCCTATAACCTGTGAATATGTTACCTCACACAGAAAAAGGGACTTTGTAGGTATGATTGAGTCAAGGATCTTGAGAAGGGGTGATTATATCCTGACTGATCTGGATAGGCTCCATATAATCACAAGGGCCTTGTAAGGGGGAAGCAGGCAGATCAGCAGGAGATGTGATGACAGAATGTGATATAAATATGCGGAAGAGACCGTCAGCCAAGGAAGGGAGTGTTCTCCCAAACTGGACATGGATTTCTCCTACAACCTCCAGAAGAAACGCTGCCCTGCTGACACCTGGATTTTAGTTTCCAGAAATATGACAAGTTCATATTGTTTTAAGCCACCAAGTTTGTGTTAATTTGTTATAACCAATAGGAAATGGATCCAACATGTATATATTTCCCAGTCACCTTATTACTTTATCTCAAAAGGTACCTTAAAATTAAGCTGTGCTATTTCTCCTTAGAAGTCACTTCTCCTTAAAAACAATTTTAGAAAGAGTTAACAACAAAATTCTTTATGTTGATTGTAGCATAGAGAAATGCTACTAAGTAGTCAATGATCTAGGACAGGGGTGGGCAAACTGCAGCTCGCGAGCCACATGCGGCTCTTTGGCCCCTTGAGTGTGGCTCTTCCTAAGCCTTAGGAGTACCCTAATTAAGTTAATAACAATGTACCTACCTATAGAGTTTAAGTTTAAAAAATTTGGCTCTCAAAAGAAATTTCAATCGTTGTACTGTTGATATTTGGCTCTGTTGACTAATGAGTTTGCCGACCACTGATCTAGGATAAGTCAGTCACTTTGCTACTCTGAGTTTTTATTTCCTGACAAGATGAGAGACTTAAACTGGATTATTTCTAAGACCCATTCTAGTTTCAAGAACTGTGAGTTGTATTGTGAAAAGAACATATGATTTTGGGAGTTAGCTGGACTTGGGCTGGAATCCCAACTTTGGGCAAATCAATTTAACATTTCTGAGATTCAGTTTCTTCATCTGTAAAGCAGGGAGATAACGAACACTCTTAGTGGCTGTAAAGACTGAAGTACAGGAAAAGTCCAAATACCATGCCTGGCACCCAGTGGGAATTCAAGTAGTGTTAGTCTTCCTTTCCTCTTCACATCTCCTAGTGTTACAAGATTATTTAAGAATGCATGTGTTCATGTAATAAACATTACCTGGATTTTAAGTGTGTGTGTGTGTGTGTGTGTGTGTGTGTGTTTTACTATTCCCTTGCTCTGAAGAATATGAATTTCATATACAGACAAAAAGTGGTTTAGTAAGGGAAGAGAGATCATGTAGGGCATACGTATAGACAGAGAAGAATATCCTAGTAATAGACAAACATGGTAATTAACTGTACCTACGACACACTTCCCATGGGCCAATCAGGGAGATACGCAAATTAACTGCCAACCAAGATGGCAGCCGGCAGCCAGGCAGCTGAAGCGAACAGGAGGCTTGCTTGCTCCAGTGATGGAGGAAGCCAAGGTTCCCCACCTGCCGCTGCTGGCTTCTGAGCTGCACTCTAAGAAACAATGTTGCAATTATAGAAGCTAAACAAACCCCAGAAACCTGCTTTCAGCCAGCCGGGCCTCAGAGCTGGAGTTGCAACAGTGTTTCAATTATAGAAGCCAAACAAACCGATACCTGCTTTCAGCAGCCGAGGTCTCAGAGCTGGAGCCAAGCCTCAGAGCTAAAGCCGGCTCTCAGTTCCAGTGACAGCCATAGAAGGTAAATAAATCCCAGAATAAAAAAGAAAAAAAGGAGCGGTTGGGAGCTTCAGTCACCCGCCAGCCTGAAAACGGCCCTCAGCCCCTCATCCAGACTGGCCAGGCACCCCAGTGGGGACCCCCACCCTGAAGGGGGTGTGATCAGCTGCAAACAGCCATCATCCCCTCATCCAGGCTGGCCAGGCACCCCAGTGGGGAACCCCACCCTGATCCAGGACACCCTTCAGGGCAAACCAGCCAGCCCCACCCATGCACCAGGCCTCTACCCTATATAGTAAAAGGGTAATATGCCTCCCGGCACCCGGATCAGCGTGACAGGGGGCAGCGCCCAAACCCCCTGATCGCCCTGCAGCTCTGTGTGTGACAGGGGGCGGGGCCCCAACCCCCTGAGCAGCCCTGCTCTGTGCCTGATAGGGGGGAGCTCCCCAACTCCCCCACCCCCACGGGCCCTGCTCTGTGTGTGATGGGGTAGAGCCATAACCTCCCCATCGGCCCTGCCCTGAGTGTGAGAGTGGTGGCGCCCCAACCCCCTGATCGGCCCTGCTCTGCGTGTGACGGGGGCAGCGCCCCAACCCCCTGATTGGCCCTGCTCTGTGCATAATGGGGCGGCGCCCCAACTCCCCAATCGGCCCTGCTCTGAGCCCGACCAGGGGCTGCACCTAGAGATTGGGCCTGCCCTCTGCCACCCGGGAGCAGGCCTAAGCCAGCAGGTCGTTATCTCCCGAGGGGTCCCAGACTGCGAGAGGGCACAGGCCGGGCTGAGGGACCCCCCCTCACCCCTCCCGAGTGCACAAATTTTTGTGCACCGGGCCTCTAGTATTTTAATAAAGTATTTGACAAACTGATTCTACACATAATTTAGAAAAATGTTTTAAAATAAGCATCTCTAAGCAGGAAAGCTGCTAATGACATTAAAAATGATCATTTAAAATAACATTTCAATAATAACCTCTATTTTTCACATAGCTTCCATTTTCTGAGAAACTTTTGCTCAGGAGATAAATAGCATTGTGATTCTACCGAGGAAGTGTGAGAGAAGTGAGAAATACATTTCTTTAAAAAATAGTTTTCCATGAAGGCCCAGAAGAGGAAATATTTAAAGACCCCGTGCCACAAATCAGTATATCACGTAACAAAGGTCTAAAAATGGCAGGGTTAACATCATTCAAATTGATCTTGGCCACAGGCTCATTATGAAACTATAGTTTATTTGAACAGGCTGCTAGCACACATTTCAGAAATGTCAGTGCTTCCACCCTCCTTGGGATTTCAAGTGCTCTGTTCCTAAAACTGACTTACGAGCACTGTACCAACACCTAGCACACCCTAAGATTATTTTATTAGTTTTTGTGTGTTCACTTTTAATTGCTTCTTTTTTCTACTGAATTTACTGGGGGTGACACTGGTTAATAAAATTACATAGGTTTCAGGTGTAGAATTCTATAATATATCTTCTGTATATTGTGTTGTATGCTCAACACTCTAAGTCAAGTCTCCTTCCATCACCATTAAAACCACTTTACCCTCTTCTACCTCCTGCTACTTTACTAAGTTCATTTATCAGTTCTAGTAGTTTTTTGGTGGAATCATTAGGGTTCTCTATATACAGTATCATGTCATCTGCTCATAAGATTAAAGTAATAGTGACAAAACAAAAACTAGAAAAATCCATTATAAGTGAGGAGAATCACAAATCTCAAAGAAACTCTCACAAAACAACCTTTCACAAAGTAAAATAAGCAAAAAAAATAAAAAACAAACCTGGGATTACACTTCACCTCAGATAACTGGCAGTAAAGCAATGAGAACGAGACATTAGTGAGAGAGCACCGTGTGCAGAGATGATGCCCACCCGTCTGGGAGTGAGACCATGGCATGCTGCATTTCGCTGCAGGCCACAGCTTTTCAACACCTTTCAAGAAAAATTTAAGTGATCTACACTAATAAAAGATAAAGATGCTAACTGACCGTACCTTCGCTACGCCCAAGCCATGCCCACTAGCCAATCAGAGCGACTATATGCAAATTAACCCAACCAAGATGGCAGTCAGAAAGGATATATGCACCCCTATGTTCATAGCAGCACAATTCACCATAGCTAAGATTTGGAAACAGCCTAAGTGCCCATCAGCAGATGAGTGGATTAGAAAACTGTGGTACATCTCCTCAATGGAATACTATGTTGCGGTAAAAAAAAAGGAACTCTTGCCTTTTGCAACAGCATGGATGGAACTGGAGAGCATTATGCTAAGTGAAATAAGCCAGTCAGAGAAAGATAAATACCACATGATCTCACTCATTTGTGGATTATAGAGAACAACATAGACTGATAAAAAGGGACAGACCCAAAGACTGAGAAACAGCGATTAGGCTATCAATCCCCAGAAGGAAAGTAGGGGAGGGCGGGGGTAAGGGGAACAGATCAACCGAAGGACTTGTATACATGTATATAAGCCAAACCAATGGACATGGACAACAGGGGGATGGGAGCATGAGTTTGTGTGTGTGGGGGAGGTTGGGGGTTAATGGGGGGGATGAGGACACATTTGTAATACCTTAACTAATAATAATAATAATAAAAAAGATAATTATGACAGTAAATAGTCATATTCCAGAAAAAAAAAAGAAAAAGAAAAATTTAAGTGATCTACACTAATAAAAGATAAAGATGCTAACTGACCGTACCTTCGCTACGCCCAAGCCATGCCCACTAGCCAATCAGAGCGACTATATGCAAATTAACCCAACCAAGATGGCAGCCGGCAGCCACGGAGCTGGAGCAAGAGGAGGCTTGGTTGCCCCAGCGATGGAGGAAGCCAAGCTTCCTGTCTGCTCTGGCTGGCTGTGGCCTCCGCAAAAGGCAACAAAGTTTCAATGATAGAAGCTAAATAAATCCCAGATACCTGCTGCCAGCCAGCCTCCACTGGGAGCTTGGGTGGCTGGGGGCTGTGGCCAGCCTGCAAACAGCCATTCAACCCCTCACCCAGGATGGCCACACCCTCATGGGGTGAGGGTCCCTACTGGGGGACTTGGCCAGCCTGTAAACAGCCATCAGCCCCTCACCCGGGCTGGCCAGGCACCCAAGGGGGCACCCCTACCCTGAAGGGGCTGTGGCCAGCCTGCAAACAGCCATCAGCTACTCACCCAGGCTGGCCAGGCACCCCAGCGGGACGCCCACACTGATCCGGGACACCCTTCAGGGCAAACCAGCCAGCCCCCACCCACGCACCAGGCCTCTATCCTATATAATAAAAGGGTAATATGCAAATTGACCCTAATAGCAGAGCGACTGAGAATGACTGGTCACTATGACACACACTGACCACCGGGGGAAGATGCTCAATGCAGAGCTGCCTTCTGGTGGTCAGTGTGCTCCCCCAGGGGGAGCTCTGCTCAGCCACAAGCCAGGCTGACGGCTGCCAGTACAGCGGTGTTGGTGGGTGCCTCTCTCGCCTACTCAGCAGCACTAAGGATGTCCGACTGCAGCTTAGGTCTGCTCCCCGCTGGCAAGTGGACATCCCCCGAGGGCTCCCGGGCTGCCAGAGTGATGTCTGACTGCCAGCTTAGGTCCAATCCCCTGGAGAGCAGGCCTAAGCCAGCAGGTGGTCTCGAGGGACCCCTCCGAGTGCACAAATTTTTGTGCACCAGGCCTCTAGTTACAAATAAAAGACCTTCACAGCACACGCATTTAAATTTCACACCTTTCTCAGCTCCTTTTAAGCACAGATATAGAAACACAGGCAACGAGAAAATTCCCCCACCATGAGCAGGGAGTCTCTCAGGAGATGGGAGCATCTCAGTCAACGCCAGGCAGCAGCAGGTGGCTCCCAACTCTTGTGGATACTTGGTGTGACTTGGTTGGGAACTAGTAACTAGTTTCCTTCTCATCCAATTTATACAGAGTCTTTAAAAAAGGTGTCTATATTGAATAAGGTTTAATTTGGTTCTTTTCAAATGTGTGTTTGTTTTATTAACTAGCTCTTTTATTGTTTTCTATTCCACCTTTTTCTCTTTAAATGATTATCTTGTCTCTTTTAACTTGTTCTATTGTCTCAAGTGTCAGCAATGGTGCCCTAGCTGACTATCCCTTCAGGTAGAATCACATCACTGTGTGGACTGTGATCTTTGAGTGTGAGTTCATCCCCAGAGTATGTTATTTATTATTCTGCAGAAGTGCGTTGGGTTATGGAGTGTTTTGCGCTTGCTCCTTCATGGTTCTTGAGGACTACACTAGTTTGAGACCAGACTGTCTCATATATGCCAATATATAGGGCAATAAAAATCATCTGTTAGGAAGCACAGTCTGACATTAAATTCTTTATAAAAACCTCTTATAGATGATGTATCAATTACTTTATTTTGAACAAGATACTAGCTGGTACAGGCACCATTGCCTGAAACCAGCCC